>NC_090946.1:46132643-46441777 GCF_040807025.1 Struthio camelus
TAGGTCATGATATTCAAAGGTATTGCTTTACTTCAAATATTTGCTTAGTGAGAAAAATAACCGTTAAAGTATGATAGCAATATTTCAAAACAAGAAAGACTAAACAGGATTTTTTACAACATTAAACTCTACATTAACAGAAATTGAAAAAAAAAAAGGATTTAGATTTGTTTTCCAAGCAAAGAGAGAACATGGTGAAAGATGGCTGCAAACAATCTTCTGGACAGAACAGCCAATGCAGAGTAGATTCTTATACATGTACAAGGAACTTAGAAAACACAGCAGGAAATACAGATCAAAAAAGAACATGATGTTTTAGAAGTCAAAAAGTGGAAGTATGAAACAAAGATTACCAAAAATCAAGGTAATGTTGATCTTGGAAAGGATATTAACAATATCAAAAAGGAAATAAGAATTGGAGCTATAATGGAATGAGACTGGGATAGTGATTAAGCATATTCTAGATACAAGTGAAGAAACAATCAGTTTTCAACAAGCAGGAGGATGCTGAAAAAGAGGAGGAAAAGCAAGGCAGATAATGGGAACAAGCATATGGATATAGAAATAACAACTGAAGTGGAAACAAAACTCCTAGAGCTTAGTGCATTCAGTAGAAAACAGATAATCTCCATGCAAAAATGCTGAAAGAACCAGAATGTAAATTTAGGTCTGACAGGTAGCATTTGTCATACATCTGTGAAATTACAGATAATGCAACATAACTGAGGAATAGCAAGTGAAGTACTCAAATGAAAGAGAAAGAAAAGGGTAAGCCAGTGAAAAGAAGCCAGTAATCTGATCTTAACATCGTGCAGGGCTGTAGAAGAAATGTTGAGCTTTTGACAGTGCTAAATGGGAATTGATAATGAAGAAAATGAGGATAAGCACAGAAACTGTAAGACAAAAGGAGAAACAATCAGTTATTGAAAAGAAAACACCTCCCAGATACCTCAGTAGTTCACAAGGTGACTAACCCACAGTGGGAGGTAGCCAGGGCAAAGGCATATCTGATTGTCCAGTGCACTACCACACACTTCTGGCAAAAACAGGGATACATTAGTGCAACTGTACAAGACACTGGCAAGCTTGCATTGGGAATACTGTGTACAGTTCAGGTCATTCATGAACTCAGACTGCATGAGCTGGGCTCTATACTGATCCAGAGAACGGAGCACTTATCTGAGAGGCCACTGGAAAAAATTAGCTCAATAAATCTAGTAGAATGAATGCTGACTGCGGTCTATATGTGCAAGTGACCAGAGCAGGGGGTATTAGAGAATGGAACAGGACAAAAAGAAAAGAGCTTCTTAAGCCAAAACACAACACTGGCACAGGGAAAACCTGTAGCTATGAACATGGAAATTTGAAAGTTTACAACCATCAGTACAGTGAGATTCTGGGACAGCTTTCAACTCAAAGCAACAAGGCTCAAAAAAAAAAGTCTCTGTTTTTAGGATTCTGAATAATATATTAATGAAAGGGATAACTGGTAGCACCTGTGGTGCGCTCCATGCTCAATGACGTCTCTTAAAATCCTATGTGCATCTTAAGAACCATTCAAGCCCTGCCATCTTTTATGCTGACAGAACTGACAGAATTGGAAAAATATATATTAACAATGTCTCTTGATGGTCTGTACGTAACTAAGGATTTGGGGGGGGTCAAGGAATTAAAGGAGAAAAAAAAAGTTGATTGTGGACATTCCAATACAGAATTCATACTAAAGTCTTCTCATCTCTGTCTTCCAGTGAGCACCTCTTTCTCTCCATAAAATTCCAAGCAACTGCCTAAGGACGCAGGGAGCACAAAGAGGCTTCCAGTATAATGCAGAAGCAGACAGTTCTGACAGAACAGACTTTTCTAAAACTCACATACATTTAACTACATTTGTTGTTGCAATTTTAAATCAGTCCCAGCCAAAATCTGGAAAGAGTACAGAAAGATTTATTATCTGAACCTGGATCTGAATCTAAATTCTTTGTAAAGAGACTAGCTTGTGTAACAAGCTGAAATAGAAACCTGTTTCTACAACCTTAATCTCCCAGACTGAGATTAAGAACCTACTAGATTTGCAGTCCAACATAAAGGAGCAATTTCCTTGGTTCATTTTTGGCCTCATGAAGAGAAAAGAATATACAATTCCACTAATCTTCCTGACATACTTAAAGGATTCATTGCTTTCTTTCCTATACAAGTATGTGAAAAACCACACCTTTTACGACGAGCATTATTCAATCAAGGAATCAGAGACGAAATCCAGGCCTCAACAGAAATGTTTCCAGTCGATTTCAATGCAGGCAAAATTTCACCAGAAGGTGAAAGGACTCTACATTCTGAGATGAGCAAGTAGCAATGGTCAATAATAATCCAAGGAAGCTAACAGGCACTTAGATTAGTGAAATGATTTTTTAAATGGTGACGTGAACAGAAAATAGACATAAAAAAAAAGGACGAAGCTGTACTGAGTCTTTCTAATTTGGATTATCCATGAGCTTCTGGAACAGACTATAAAAAGCAGATGCAATTATTCTTACACAACTGTCCTACTGAAGTGGGAATGATAGAGAGGGATGAGAAAAGTAAAAAATCAAACCTATTTTAAGTTTTGCAAAGTCCTAACTCTACAAAATCATCAAATCTTAGTTTCATTGCTTTCCCTTTAGCATCACGTTTCATCTCAAGAGGTTTGTAATAATTATTTATTATTTAACAGCAATATGGAATAAACATTAAACAACTGAAAAGTGATTCCTGCCATGAGGCACTTTAAGCACACAAAGGTACTACGGAAGAGAAAATATATCACCTCGATGAAAAGTGAACAGAAACTGGATAGATGCCATTAGATTAGATAAAGCAAGATAAATGGGTGACAGGCAGAACAGTTGAGAAACAAAAGGCTTAGAGAGAATTGATGATGACAGCAGAAAAACTGTGTATTAAAGTTTGTTTTTTTAATTAGGGAAGGTATTTTTATTAATACAGTTTATTGTTTATAGGCTTTATGGAAGAGATGCATCACAGAAATTGACTGCAAAAGCTCAGCAGAAAATACTAATTAGTGGGACAACATCCCAAGTCAATAACAAGGAATGTGATGAATTGGAAAATGGACTGGATGGAGTTTCAAATGTAACCTGATATCCAGAAATCAAGTCAGTGCCCTGCCAAAAAAAGTAAAGAAGATGAAGGGGACAGGTTCTTATATTAAATTAGTTATCAAAATGACATTCAGTTGAACTACCAAGAGGTGAAATAACCAAGAAGAGTTTGAGTGAGTTATGAGTTCTCAGCTGGTAAAGTACTAAAATTTCATCATGAAAAACTAGTGATTTTAACTGAAGTAATGGACTAAGATTTTTTAACGAAACATTTGATAAAAACAGCAGTATTAACATTTAGTATGTTGTTTCCATTTAGACTAGAAAGGCAACCAGACTCGTCCTCAGTTTGGCTGTGACTATTACAAGGAATCATGTGGCCTAGATCCTTGCAATGGCTGAGGAACATGAGTGGAGCCATCTTCAGCTTCTTTTAAAGTGTATCAGCTGCTTTTCCTCAGTGAAGAGATTCTTCTTTTCTCATTTCTTTCTGTGTTAATATTTTCCCTAGATTTCCTTTTCTGCTATACTTACCTTTTGTATTCTTGGAGAGTGGAAGGCTATGCAAATGACAAAATATATATATGTGCACTGTAAAGGACTGTAATGAATGACAAAACTACATCTGCAACCAATACACATTTTAGAATTCAGATCTATTGACAAACTACCAAATACATTAGATGTGTGAGAGGAATCTTTGGCTCCTGCTACTATAGCTGCCCTTATTGAAATGATGTTGGCTTCCTGGGATATTTTGCTAATTTTATATTGCTGTTCTGTTGCAGAAAACAATCACTGCTAATAGTTCATGGGTTTCAGCAGAACTCTTCAATTATATTACATTAGCGTGGAAGAGCATAGCCAAGAATTGCAAGGGAAACCTACACAATCGGCAGTGTCACTCAACAGGGAAAAGATTATCTCTAAAGGTTCAGTTAGCCTCACTTACTAGTAAAATCAGTGCTAAGCTAAACAAATCTTTCCCCTGATTGTGCCAAATGTCTGGAGTGGACAATCTTCATGCCAGAATTTCCCTTCTTATTGTAGATTAGAAAGGTTGTTTTTTCAGCTGCAGTAGAACCCAGGAAAAAGCCAGTAAGAAAAACAATTAAGTTGATTTTGCATCAAATATCCCAGCAGACTTCAAAACTGTTTTTTCTCCCCTCCCTTCTCGTTCTTCTTGGGCCCTACTTGCTATTTTAAAACCAAACGTGCAGGAGTTTGATATATTCTAGAAATGAAAGCAGCAGTTCTTACTTTGCAGATCATTTACTTCTAAGCAGGAATCATGATCCAGGTCCCACGGCCTGCTCTCATACCCAGTTCCACAGCTTATGCTGCCTCCAGCCCACCAGAAAGGTGCCTGGGGAGGCAATCAGCAGTTCCCTAATAGGTGCTAACTCCACAGTAGCTCCAAGGCCTCCCAGCAGCAGTATACCAGCTCTTTCCTGCTCCCTCTTCACATAAAAACATCCTTCAGATCAAGAGGATGGCTTTTTACCAGGTGGGAGAAAAAATGCATCTTGTTTTCTGCCAGGTCTCACCAAAACACTAGTGTCTCTTTAGACCTTGGAGCTCTCTCAGAGACTTTAGTCTCCCAGCAGGTTCTGATTTACCTCAGGGGATATTTGTTCCTTAGCATAAGAACAAAAAAAAACCCTAATTCTTCACCTCCAGTGTTCTAGTGAAAGAAAGCAGCTTAAGTATCCTGCATCTATGTCCCTAGCTTGCAGGAAATACCCATAAATAATTTAGTGATCCCCCACTAAGAATTACAGGAATTTTGATTCAATACTTTATCTGTAGATTTTCAAAGGCTTTACAACAGTGGGGAAAAATATCCCTACTATGCATTCGGGTAAGTTGAAGGTCAGAAATTAAACGTCTTCCTAATGATTGTACAGCATGTATCAGTACTAAAATCTGAATAAGACTTTTGGTTTGACTTCATCAGTGACTTTCATTTTCATATGGAGATGACTGCAAAGATGATCCCATGGCTCACATTTTCTTCAAAACCCCTTGCAAGGAAAAGCTCTCTATGTACTGATTTCCTCTTTTCAAGCTGAAGAAAGCAGTGGCACTGTCTGCACTGTATGCTATGCACAAGCTGAAGGCTTCTGCATGGTTTCTTTCATTGTCATTATAAAAGGCTGTGGACAGGCAGGCTGTTCAATGATTGGAAATGAAAGAAGAGAAACAGACAGGTGAGAGAAAGCGGATATATACAGTCTTCCTTCAGCCCACCTAATCATCTAGACCCCGCACATACATACTCCCTGGTGAAACAAACCTGCTGGATTGGGAATGGGTAAAGGTTAAGAAGTCCTGAGCACCTGGGAGCAAACAGTGAAAGATAGGGCTACAAATGTGCCACAGTACTCAGAACAGCTGTGGAGTCCCTCCTACTTTCAAACAGGTAAAACAACAAATCACAATTTGGATTGTTTTCTTAGAAAAAAATCATGCTTCATTTATGCCATGCACAGCACTTGAGAGATACGGCTCTGTAAAACCCAGTTCTTTGGAAAGTGTTTCATCAAGACCAGGGTTAATGGGCCACAAGTCAATAAAACTCTTTATAGAGCAATTTAAATGGATTGGATCTCTCCTTCCCCCACAAGAAAATCCTGTCCAGAGGAAACTGTTTAGGAATGAGTTTCCTTTCTACTATTTTATAGAAAAGCAACAATGGCAGCTAACAGCATTTTATGAGAAGCATTCCATAAATTCAAACCAATTAGTGCAGAAAAAAAGGCAAGTAGCATTTGTGTGTATACCCTAAAATGTCCTTTCAGCACACATTTGGAAACAACAGCAAAATGAACAGACTCAAAAGGTAGCAGACTATCCTGCTCTTGTTTCACCTCCAGAAACCTAGCAGCATGTCTGTTTATTTTCCTTTAGTGCAATGCAAGTAGACTATATTACACATGCAAATTCCACATATTAAAAAAACTTTATTAAGATTGCAAAGTCAAGTGGTCCCTAGCTCTCATCTTGAGGAGAAATAGGGGGAGAAATGCAGATGCACTTAACACAGTTTTGCAGGGGAAACAGCAATAATGGACAAGGGTTTGAATAAGAAAATTAATGAAGAGAAAGCCTGAGGGAAAACACGAGATAGATTCAGCAAGGGATAAAGAAGTCAACCAAATCTCTTACATTAACAAAAGTTATGTAACAAAAATATGCCCAGCCAAATTCTGTCAAATTACTTTTGTTTTCAAGATTCAGGTGTTAGTGTTCATGGGAAGCAGAGATTCTGAAATATTTAAAACAATCTCTAGAAATCATGGACCTGTGCAATATGAGCCAAACTTCAGGTAAATCACTTCTGCTTGCTTGTTTTGTCTTACCGTTAACTTTTAGGGTAACGGTATGCTCTTTTGAGTAACTCTAAGTAGATCACTTATCTTGCCTCACTGTGCCCCACTCTCACCTCAGGAGTGGCTAATTAATATTAATTGATTTTACATTGTTATATTTCTTATGTGAAATCAATAAAGCTGCTTATATCTCTAAGTTCTGACTAACATTTATGCTAAGCATATGCTCCTCATCTACTGTTGGGCTTCTTGGCCTATCTGCACTATTTATGATACAGTAAAAGCTTACAGAAGTACCAGGAATTCCTTACATGAGCCTGAAAGAGGGGAGATGGTGGTCTTGTGCATGGTGACAGAGAAAATGGGTGATGACTTGAGAATAAAGGTAAGGAGATAGTGCTGTTGATTACTTATTTAGCGCCACGAGAACAGCGGAAGTACAAGAGAGACGAAAGCATTTTTATACTACTTTTGACTTGCCTTTTCTGAAGCAGTCACTTCATCCCAGTAGGCCTTGTTTGGAGCACAGTGGTTTTTTGGCTGTCTGCTTTATCATAAGAGGCCACAGCAGTAGACAGTGACTCTATTAGCTCTGTTCAGCCAGAAATTCTTCCCTGAACAGAAGCCAGTTCAGTTGGTCAGGTATTAGAAAGGTGGACAGATGACTGAAAATCTGACTCAGAGAGACAATGTGCCAAGGAGGCTGAAAGAAGATGAGATTCTGCTTTGCAACATCAGATACAACAGCACGTTCAGGAGATGGCATCAGAATCCAAGCTCCGAACACTTAACCCATTTGATAACAATTGTAGTAAATACTCTCAATAGCTATGTACAAAACAGGACTTTTTACTACCAAAAAAAAAGTTCTCAGAGCAGTTTGTTAGTGCAGTACTTCTTATAGTAATGAATAACAGTCACAGGCAATGACTCCAATAAAAATAAACCATCATTGCACGCACATGTGGCTAGGCTTACTCCCAAAGGAGACATTCAATACTTGCAAAGGAAAGAAATGGAAGGAAAACAAACATAAGGAGATAGAAATGAAAACTGAGACTCTTTTAAGAATGGAGGAGAAGCAGAGGAGCGGGCAAGTCCAGGAAAGAGGACACTTTTTGAATGTCATGTCCTGCTGTACCTGGCTTTTTCAGTTCTTGCCTCTAAAGAGCAATACATGCATAAAGGACTTTTTCTTACTGCATAATGCCAGAACCTGGGAATCAGGATTCACGAGCTCTCTTCCTAGCTCCGCCACTGTCTCATTGAGTGATTACATGAAAATCACATAACATTCCCTCACACTAGTCCAAACTCAGGTATGGAGACAGACATCTTTAGCAACTTCACTGTGTTAAATTTTCTGCCAGGTAGGCAAAGCTCCAGAGATACCCTGCTTTTCCCTGTACAAAGGATCAAACAGCAGCTCTGCTATCTGTTTTTCTAAACATTCAGGGCGGTCAACTCCTTCCCCCCTCATAAAAGCAGAACAAAGGCACGTGTTTTGGTTGTGACATTCTCCTCTATCTTCAAATGATTTCTAGTACTTATTGCCTATACAGAGGAAGCTGTTATCAGATACTCATGTCTGGAGATAAACTATTCACATTTTCTAGGTCTTGAATCTATCTTACCCAGGTAACTACTGGCAAAGGATGACCAGTCTGCATAATGGATTCAACATTCAACGTTGGATTTCCAATGAGGGAGCTTAGCATGAAGTATTTGCTGCCATCTAACACGGTTTTAGCTTCAGGCACTGTAATGAGGAGCTCTGAATATTCCTGGACTCGGTAAACATAACTTCAATGGAAGGAAACCAGCAAAACCTCAAATGAAAATCAAAGACAATCACACACAACAAAAATAAAGCTTTCCAAGGAAAACTGTCATGATGTGTTCCAGAGGAATGATTGTCCTGAATGCAACAGGCCAACTGATTATTTTGCTTAGCTGTCCTCTACCAGATTGTGGACAGAGTCCTGATCTATCTTAGTCAGAATGTCTTTTTCCTGCCTGATATATTCAAGGATTCACAATACGAACTACTCATATTAAGGGAACTGCTCATAGTATCGGGTAAACATTGGGATAGTTATAGTTTTAATTGGAGAAGAAAATCAAATCCAAAATGTTGATCCAAACTGTGTCTGAACTGCAACAATCTCACCTTGGAACTGCACAAAAGCAGATTGTCTCTACTACACTTCCACTTAAGCCAGAGAGACTAAGCAAATAGCCTCATCTTACCTTTATACTCCACATGCCAGTCCCTTCTGGAGTCCCAGTGTAGGCCCAGGTGTAAGTTCCCCCATGTGAAATACAGGGTATGAGGAATCAATCAACTGCTGACTGTTTATGTAACACCAGCCCCTGCGAAATACTTCTTCCCACAGTCACTTTCTGTCTCCCTGCCATACGCCTTATTCCCTACTTGGTAAACTGCATTTTGTCATCTTTTCTGTTTTCCAGTCTTTCCTAATTCTCCCAGTGGAGAGTCCTCTAGAGGCCAGGAAACTTCACAAAAGCTTGGCCATGACAATTTCCTATGCTATAATACTTCTGAAGCTCAAAGGCCTGGTAGTTGTCCAACATGAAGGGTAAATCAGGAGAAAAAGCTAGTAGCATTTACTAAGCAGGAAAGAGTACAGACAGACAGCATGTCCTGATTACCACAACGACATAGTACTAAGAAAAGGGATCAAGGAACGGCGTGGCTGGATATAGTTGGGTAACGTAAAGACAAACCCCTAGGGGCATGTTCCTATGTGGCAGTCGGTGGTCACTCATCAGACTTATGGCTCACCATATTAAGAAGAACAGAAAATCAAGTTTATGTAGCTTTTCAGAGCCTTCTATATTGTTCAGTCTGAGTTTGGTTCTAGAAACAAGAAAAGGGCTGAAGGATATGATTCTTATTTATGACACATATGGGAACATTGCCTTATCCCCAGGATCATGCATCCTGAATCAGGAAGAACTCCTGAGGGAGTGACAGTACAACAGCATCAGAGCAGTTCTCCTGAGAACATGCGGCGGAATATGCAGCAGATTTGCCTGGAAGAGGTGGTACCAGCTGAGAAAATAACAGAGAAGCCCAGCAGCTACCCACTTTCTCCTCCACTGAACTACATGCATGGATAGAGGCGCCACTCGCTCCTCTGTCCTTGTGGCTGAAGAACTGTGGATCCAAACATCATCCAGCCCTCATCACTGCACAGAGCAGAGCAGCTGGGTGTAATTCTTAAATACAGCATAACAAATATACATTTAAAAAACGAGTAATCAACATATGCATTGCCATCATTATTCATTGTTTTTATTGTTCTTCAGATCTCTATTAACCTTATTTACAAGAGTTTCAGTAACATATTGCTTACTTTATCTTCTACAGACGAAAAAAGTAGCTGCTGCATATTCAAGCCCTGAGCCCTGTTTCTAAGATGTCTCAAATCTTCATTCAGCTAATACTCTTTCCCTCTCACATACGATAGCATTTCACTTTCTTTTGGCTTTAAAGCTAAAAAAGTTAAAAATCATTGCTTACAAATTGAAAGAAAATTAATGCAGTGTAAAGGGCATCACAAGGGTGCTCTCCCTATCTCACATTCATCGTTTTTTGACATCAATAAAAACAATGATGTCCCTCATACTTTCTTGACGTAAAGCCACAGTCCTAAGTTCTCAAACTTGGGCCAAGAAGAAATGGGATTCAATCAAGTTTTAGACCACAGTATAAATATTTTCACCCACACTACTGGCTGCAAAAAGCTTTTGACATGAAACAAACAAAAACACTTTCCAACTTTTTTTTGTATATGTTCACTTTGTTCTGTTCCTAAAAGTAAAGTCCTTGGAGACAACCTAACACAACAATACTCCTAAATTCACACATGAGAGACAGTAATTTTATCTCATCTGAAGCCTCAGTAGAATATATTGTAGATCCCACTTGACATCACATAGTAAGGACAAGAGAAAAATGATACATACGGATGTAATGGGTGTACTTTGAACGTACTGTAATATTTTACAGAAGTTGGGAAAAGGTAATAGATTTAATTCAATATTTAATTTCAGTCTTTCGACATGACTCATTTTCTGCAGCAAAAAATTACTATGAGAGATTTTACCAAGGAAGTGGAAAACAATGTGTTAAAAGAAAACTTCATGGCATTATAAAAATCATCTGTGTTACTGAATGTACTACAGTTGAATAGTAGAGTACTGGAAAAGCTCCTCTCTAACAACCAACAAATGTTTAGGGAGACTTGGTTTAAGTTTTAGTGGTTCATCACCAATTAACACATTTTTCTTGATTGACTTTGTATTTCTGTTATCTAAAGTAAAGGCAAGCATGCTTTACTTCAGTGCATGGTAGAGACGAAAGCTAGACAGTCCTTTAGGACCTGCAACACTGCTTTAAAACCCATCAGATCTGGAATGTTGTGATGACAGTGTGCCCTAAAGAAGAATCAGCAGGTTAGTAAGCCCTTTTATGTTGGAGGAGAAACAGAAGCAAAGGTCAGATATCATGGTCATTCTTTTCACAGAATTACTGGGAGTTACATTTACAGCTCATAACCGTCGATATTCTCTTGCACGGTGATTGCATTTTAGAAATTCAGATTGGTCTGTGTGATGCACTAGGGAATATTTGTAAATTTGTAAATTTTTGAAAACTTAATTTGTTATGTTCAAAGGACAAAAATGTGGCCTTAGCAAAGAAAGTGCAAAACTGAAGGATAAAAAATTAGTGAAAAATAAATCTTTCCGCCTCTTTTTTCCACTGATGGCACCCTAAACACAACTTTTATTTATTACATTTCTTACAGTGAAGACTTTCTTTTCTGTATTTAATAACAATAAATTCAGATGAGTGAGAAATTCCTTGCATTTTCATGCTAATTTACACTCTATTTTCTCATTTTAGCCTGCTTAGTTATTTCAAATGAAGACTGAGATAGCCAATCTAAGGTCATCAGTGAAAAGTAAGACAAAATATATGAAGAAAGGAAAACAAACAAGTTTCCTCTTATTTTTAATAAGATTTGGACTAGATCCAGCAGGACGCATAAAAAGAAGTTGAGAAGGGATTAAGTGGCTTTCTAATTCCATCTGCAGCTTGGGAGGAATATGGATAGAGATTTTAGTACTATTATTAGATAAACAAATTCAGGCAGTAGAGAGACTAACTCCCCTGACATAAATTGGAGAACAAACACACAAGTTGGACCAGAATCATCAGCTTGCACAGTAAAATAGCAGCGCTGGCTCAGGTCTGATAAGGCTTTATTAGCTCAGATCTCCTGGACCACGGTCAGCTCTGTACAAGGCCAACTCAGGTGTCTTTGCATCCTAAACACCATAGCTTCCAGTTCAGCACTGTGGAGCATGTAGACATCCCAAAGCGGATTCCACAAAGCCAGTGCAGACCAGCAAGTAGTGTATTATCCATGTTTTTCCTTTATTTGGATTTATTGTAAACTTCCCCCACATTATCTTATCTAATAAAGAACTGATTTTACAGTAAATCTGCCTTTTATTTTTCAGTCAGGTATCTTTAAATGTTTCCACAATGTTGGCTTCACCTTAATGCGCTAGCATCCTTTCCATTTTTGATTGAGCAGATGTCTTTTAAAGTCACATTACATTTTTTCCAATGGTTATAGCAATCAGTTCAGGGAAAGGTAATAATGTGAAAATTATATATTTTACATCTTCTTGATGCAGTATGAAGGGTAGAAATGATAAAGAAGAGCTAGCTGGCTAGGCAGATCCTCAACATCAGAGTCCATTGAAAACCTCTGCTTTAGGGTGCGATCCATCTCAGGCAGTGGTATCTCAAAATTGTTTCTATTTCTTAAAGCTGGTCAGTAGTCTGTAATCAGTTTCTAAGCAATAGGAAGATTTCTTATTCGGTCTGTTTTTAGATCACAGCTAAAGGCACTGATACCATAGGAACTGCAAACAGAGACCAAAGATCAAAAAGTCTAGGCAAAACAAACCCCTCTAGATTAACTGATCATACCAATGGTAGATATACTGATAAGGCAGAAGAGAAGAAAATGTACTATTTTCTGTGCAGCCCTTCTCGAAAACTCACTCACTGGCTATCGCTCTCCTGGGCTGTCAATTTAGAAGGTTCAATGATATTAGATTCAAAAAAAACGAGCATCAATTCATGGTTAAAGTATAATATCTAGACACAAAAACTCCTTAAATATTCTCCCTTAAAACGTTTACAGCATCATGAAAGTTGTAATGCCTGAACATGACGATCACGTCTGATTCCTGCCTTTTCACAGAGGATGCAATTTTGCTTGCTGTATTCAGTATGTCAAAGCTGGCTTTGTTTTAAAAGTTTATCTGAGGTATCTGATTTTTACCAGTAATAGCTCAAACTTGTTGCCACATCAGTAAATATATTCTAGCACAGACCTTACCTAAGAAGAAAGTAAGCAGAAAAAGAAGAAAGCAGGAGAAAGTATTACTGAGGCAGGAAAACCTCAAAGTAGAAAAAAAATCATTTTGGAATTATAAATGGGCACATGCACACAGAAGGAGGACAGATACGAACCTTCACTACTACTGTTTTATAGACATTATTCTGACAGGAATACAAGACTGGAAGAGACTTCCTCTACTACTAAATCTTTCTTCTGCTTCTTACAAAGAGATTTGTTGTTTCTATCCTCCACTGGAAAATTACTACAGTACCACAGCTGCATGTTTGCTCCAAGCCAGAAAGGTGTGAGCCTCTTCCCGCTACAAGGCTTTGGCTTCTGGATCAGTGTACTACCTAGACCCAGCTAACAACATGAATTCTAACCAGTCTTGCTGCAGTAGCCTAAAACATCACCATCATGAGCTCTCTGACTGATCCATCTAATAAACTCACCTCAGCCATTTCACTTGAAGTCCAACACATCAGCTTAAATTACAGACCACAGTGATGTGTGCTAATGTGTTTCCTCTACATGAAAGTGGCAAAGCTGCCTTTGGCTGATTCTGCTGTGGGGACAAGAACCTGCAGCAGAGGCATGGGCTCAATGCCTGGTGATGGAAAGACACATTTGCGTCTGCTTCTTCAGGGCTCTTGGTTTTCTCTCCAAGTAGCATCTCCGTTCCCACAGTAATTCTATTATGCCTTCTTAGCACTCGTTTTATTTTAAACATAGCTACCTTAAACACTAACGTCCAGGCTATATACAACACTCCAAATGAGAACTCCCCAGTGCCTTTCTACAATGGTATTTTCCTTTTTTCTTTGAAAATATCTTGCCTCACCCACCCTAGGATAGCACTCACTCTTTTCATGATTGCCTTATCCTGTTGATTTAGTTGTCCTGTGATCAACTAAAACACTCAAGTATTATCTTCACCTCCAGCTTGTAAGCTCCTTATGTAAAGCAGAAACTCTTGTTTGTAATGTCTAATAGTATTATATTATTATCAACTTCATATTCCACTATATTCTTACTACTTAAGTTTATCCAATTTGTTCATAATGATATTCTGATCTCTTTCTCTATCAAGAACGTCTCCAAACTTTAAGTATAGTATATTCCAAGATGGACATAGCAGAACTTTTCTAAACAATAAACACTTACATGAGTTAGGGATTTTTGTTTGCTTGCTTTCAATTACAAGGAAAAGAAAAAAAAAAAGAATGCAGCAAAGGAGAGGAGGCAGAGGGATTTGTGACAGCATTCCAAGGATAAACAACTTTGGTCATTGCCACTCTGATGTTAGGAGTAATGACTCTTCAGACACTGATGAGAGAATCTGCCCTAGGTTAATTCCACTCTATTTTCGGGAGGAAGCTCACACCAAAGTCCAGCCAAAACCAGAAAAGTGATTCTACATGAGGAGGACGGGAATTTGTGTTCACTCCCTCTCCACAAATGGGCTTAAGCTTAGAAATGAAACATTTTTCAGACAGTTCAGACCAGAGCCTGAAAATCAAGTCTGGTTCTTTCTCTCTCCCATATTTTACGCTGTTTCAGTGAGCTGTAAATACAGAGTTTGTAAAAGGCATTGGATGAACAGCTTCACAGACTGAACTTCTCTATTTATCTTCAGAACAGATTTTGTTATAAGTAATCTTACCCCTCCTATCCTGACCTCTAAGTGGCTCCTAGTAAAGAACAGGAGACAGCAAAATTCTCAGAAATCAAAGGTGCACAATTATGCAATCAGATGAAGGCAAGAGGCCACTTTCACAGTTATGAAAGAGAAAAAACATAAAAATCAAAACAGTAGTGTCACTGTGACTATGTAGGTTTCAAGGAAACAATTCCCTCTTTTGTGGTTTTTTTTTTGGATAGAGGAAAAAAATATGGGGTTAATGATACTAGAAATGAAGATGCTGCATTAAATAATATGGAATATAAGGGCCTCGATAAGCATTTTACTTGTCTAAAAGCATAAATGGTAGCTCCTTGCTTTGTTGCAAAATATGTAATAGCATAACTTGGAACAGTTTTAATGTCTGCAAACAGGAGAGAGATAGGAATGCAAGGTGACTTCCAGGCCCTGGGCCTAAGAGACAGACAAAACACCTATGGTTTCAACAGAAACAGGAAAACAAGAAAGTGGAGAGGTTTTTGCAAGAAAACTCAGAACACAATCTCAGCTCTGTTAAGCTTACATTAATGGTGAACATTAACAAAGAAATGTTTATGACACACTAAGAAAAGAGATTCAGAAGATGAGAGAAGTCAGTAACATAGAGAATATACATAAAGCCAGTGCAGGAGGTAACTTAATTTAAAGAGAAAACTGGACAGAGAAGCAGGAGTGCCTTCACAACTGAGCAACTACATACTGTGAGGATGTACAAAGACTTCTTAAGTGCCTGAAAAATAGGCAGTAAAGGCTGAGTAAGATCAAGCTTAGTGGCACATAAATGGCAGGGAACAGATTCCAGCTCTATTCCCAGCTGCAAAGGATTTACTCTGGCAAGTTATTTATCCATGACTCAGTTTCCTCAGTTATGAGCACCTGGCAGGGGTGTTGCAGAGATCAGTCAGTGAATGTTTGCACAGTAATTTGAAAACATAGTGTACCATGAAGGGTGAACTCACAACCAGTGCAGGTTGGCAGCAACCGAAGAGGAAAGATGACTGGCCTGTGAAAAATAACTGGAATGCTGCCGTTCAGTCCCTACTGGAAAGCACCCCTATCAGTTTACTCTTCTGCTACCAGTCTCAGTAGAAAGAATCAGTATAATTTTATGAATGAATTTACCTCTCTACCTCAGAGATGTTCCTGCTTCTTTGTTTAGGATGCTTTGCATTACAGATCTCTGAGTTTGAAGTTTGCCCAGCTGCTGCTACCTCTTGTTTATCTGGTGTTAAAATAATCTTCATTAGGAAAAACTGCAAAGCTTATTAAAAAAAGGACAGAGAAATATATGAACTATTTAAAGGCTTCCTTCTGTTCTCCATTCTGTCAAGAGTCCTCTCATTTCTATTTAGATTTTCAGATACCATACTGACTAGTGTTATATGTATAAGTACCTGAGTAAATGGGTTCTTGTTCAAGATTAATGGAAGTAGTTTTCTCTGTATAAAGTGTCCTGTTAACAGGAGAGGGCCATAAATCCAGCCCCATTTAACACAGACAGGACTACAGTGATGTTTGTATTATATAACCATACCCCATAAGTCCATTAGGAAGGAACCTTACTGCAAACAGAGACATGAACAAACACACAAGTCAGAAAAGTGGTCTGATGACATTTCCGCTCTAGATACCAGTTACTGACCCTTTTCCTCTACTTTTTATAGCATCCTTTCATTTGGCACTTTTGCTGGTTTCAGTCTGTATCATATTGTGTCAACAATCATCTGTTTATGCTACAATTGCACAGTGTGTCCAAATTCATCTGTTCACATGCAACTAAGTTCATATTGCTGCTTACAGTTGTATATGATCTATGGGTAAGCAAAAGATTTTGGGTCTAGAGTCTTTTCAGTCAGAAGAAACTAATAAGCTACTTATTTATGTATTTTTAAAGGATGTGGTTTGTACACATGCATGGAAACTTGAGCACACAACAACCTTTCATCCCACTTTGATTCAAAAGATAGAAGGGATGAGGCAGAAGTCTCTGGAGTAGACTGTCTGTCCTACAAAAAAATCTTTTTTTTTCCCCCCATTACAAGGGTTTGCATAATTCCAATCTGTGTTCCTTCAGTCCTTCTGCATCTACTTTGACATTCAACAGCCAAAGGAGTGTCCTGCCACATAAAAAGCAAGAAAAATGGACAGTTAGTTGACATGGTAAGTCATTTTACCAATCCTTTGCTAATGGGATCTTTGATTCTGGTAAGAGTTAGAAGATGTCTAGTACCAATACTGCTGTACTGCACTGGCTGAACATCCTGGTCAGGACGCTGAAAATATGCCCTTACAATAAATGGAAAGACAGTAAGTAATTCCAGTAAATAACAAGACATTATTACTTACTTGCATAATCTGCTAAAGATACAGTATGCATCCCACATTACTGAATCTTCAGTTATAGTTTCCCCCAACAAAGGACATTCCCAGAAAGACACTGGTTATCACGCTTACGCAGAAAGGCCATACATACCAGGAACATTTCTTATGGAGCACACAGGGAAGTCAAAACAGCCATGTTCAGCCATGTCACAATATTTATGCCATTTGAAGCAGCAGGAGGAAGGAGAGAACACAGAAAATAACATGATTCTCAAAGAGATAAGAACTAAACAGATCAAGAAAAAATATTTCTTTCTTCTGCATAGGTTTTGTAAACAAGAATGAATTATTTTCTGTGACAAAGTAAGGGTGTTTCCTTTCCAGTTACATAGTTCTACAAAACCTAAAAATTTGGATAAAATAATCTCTTCTGAGGATCTCCAAAAATTGACACATAGGCTGGGTTAATCGGATTGTAAATCTGCTCAACCTATTCTGTGGCCTCTGAATAAATTTGCAGTATCTACAAATTACAGTATGGTGACATTCTTCAAAAGCAGTGCCCTCCATAATGCAGAATTTAATCTTACCTAACCCCCACCCCGCACTTTCCTACAACTAACCTACCTCCTTATATGACTCCCTACCACCATTCATCATCTTATTCTTTTTTTTAAATATCCCTCTGTGTTTTCATGGAACTGATCTTTCATATGATAGGTACATTACATAACTGACTAAGAACAGATACACAGCTATGATAGGCAACACTGTACATCATTTCCATTTTAAAATCCAACCTTCAGAAAAATGGAGGTACTATTTGTTTCCCATACCCAGTCACCTGGAATAGTCGCATCTCTTTTGTATCACTGCTTACTGGAGCTCATTATCCCCTATCACCTGCAGATTTTCTCATACCTTAAAATTTGAAAAACAGTACGGAACTATGTACATAATCTGCCTTCCTGTACTATGTACGTGATCCATGTAGCATATACAGGCACATTTTTCCAATACAGACTGAAGCCACTGAATAGCACGTCATTTGTCCTAATAATTCTGCTAAAAACCCACATGCAGAGTTTGCTTCTATTCTTGTTTTGGTTTATTGAAATTTCCTTTTCTGAACCTGCCCAAATCTAGCAACGCAGAGGGCAGAATGGAAACAAGAATACTTCCTGCCGCACACACAAATGTGTGCAACCTTCACACACCCTCAGTCACCTTCTTTGGCCAAACATTCATTTCAGTGCCCTGTTCTCTGTGGGCTTCCGGTTGCTACTCCTTGACAAAGATCGTGAGCTAGCTTCTTCTCCATTCCCTCCAAAATAGGTGAAGAGCTTTCTGTCTAACATTTCTCAATACTAGTAGCCACCTCTATCCTCATCTTTCTGGTTTGACTCCAAAACTGTTTAACACTACAAAAAGCATCTTTTCATTTTCATCACCTCTTCTTCTTAATCTCCATTTGCTTTAGTAAATCACTATAACTGTTACAAAATTAATAGAAGGAAGCTAAGCTGTACTGTTTGTATTTCATTTGTATTAGACGTTATTCCCTCCATCTTACAGTGATTTCAGTACGTGTTCTGCCAGGTTAGATTTCATTGCCTCTTTTCTCCTCCTAGTAAAATTACTATCTCATCAAAAATAATTAGAACCCTTTTTAATGAGGCCACAATCTTCCGTTATGTTCAAATGCTAAAAAGTTTGTTCCAAACTTCATTGTTGTCTTTGCTGCCCTACAGATTAAGGCGAAATTTAGAAAGTGCTAACTCCGCATAGTGTTTACTGTATTTCTTCCTCGCTCTGCTTGCCTTGTTTGTAATTGCTTTATTTTCTGTGGTTTATTTGCTTCACTTCCTTTTGACAGAGGAAAAAAAACCACCTAATGTTATATTTAAAATGGGACTAGGTAACTCATGATCCAACAGCTATAGAGTCTATACAACAACTACTTTCAGTATTTTACAGGGAGAGATATATATCTGGTTTCACTTATATTCTGAAACCATCAGAGCTACAACAACTTACATTATTTCTATTTTTAATACATTTCTCAACCATGGGTAAAGTTATAGGCAAACATCTGTGCCATTTGGAAGACTTGCTTCACTAAAATTGTAACAAATCCAAGTTAAAGAATCATAGCAGTGAGCCTTAGCAAGTCACATACACCTAGACTTCACCTTCACTCTCACCCACTCTCCCAGCCCTTCCCCAGGCTGGAAAGTACCATGGTTGCTTCATAATCACAATTTTGGAATGCTTATTCTGTTGCTTATTCATATGATACTAAGCAGACCAGCACAAAACAGCTGGTCTGTAACCAAGGACATAGCAAAAGTTATGTCTGGCATCAGTCTGCATGAGAGAAGTTTTGTAATTTTTTTTTTTTTAAATAATGAGTCACCATAGACTTATGGATTTGAAACACTTTAAATGAAGCAGGAAAACTGCTGTATAACAACTCACCTGGCAAGGCTGTGAAAGTTCTATGCCATATCTCAATCTTAAAGGCTCTTTCTTTAAAATACCATAGGAAAACATTAATATTGTTATAAAATAACACTCTGTGCTTCTATAGCAGTTTCCATCTGAGAATTTCAAAATGCATTGCAGACCTTAACGCAATATTGTGAGTCTCACAAATCCCTCGGGAAGTATAAAGTAAAACAGACCCATAGAAGTCACCATACCAGATCTGGCCAGTGTTTCACTTAATCTAGCACCCTGTCTCCAATAGACAAGAATAAAATGGTAAATATAGCATGTCAACTTATTAAACCCTACCATGCTGGCCCCCAAAGACAGCTGAGCACACATGAATACAGTAATCTTGGAGCCTGCTGACTCCAATTCAGGAAAGAAGGGTAATTATAAGCATAGGGGTAACTTAAGAGTCTTAGTTTCTAGTGCAGCCCAGTTGTTTTTGGCCCAGGCTCAAAGGGCCTGCATGTTTATGTATGGATTTCAGGAGAACAGATGTCAAGGTTAATGACTTACAAGACTGCTTAGGGAAAACCAAATATCTATAGCCATATAGCAAAAAGATAGTGACCAATTCCCTTCACAAACAAATTTGAGCAAAAAGATTACCTTTTCCACTTTCCCCAAGCTCTTATGTCACCGTCCTGCTTTGGAACTCATGCAACTTCAATCACATCTCAGTAGTTAAATCACTCCTACTGTGGTCCTTGCTTGTGTGTTTTCACGGCATAATTAATTTAAATGCAGACAGGACCTCCCCCCCTCTCCCCCCCACCCCAACACACAATGGCATTGCTTCTGTCCTGAAGGAAACACAAAACCAGAACATTGGCTTCTAGAAGGGGGCAAAAGAGGAAAGTTCATCTGTTCATTAAGAAACCTGTGGCTGTCCAACCGACAAAGCAAACCTAATTGATTTTAGGGCACGCAGGATTTCATTACTTTGCTGAATTGGCTGCTGTCTTATTAATGCTCACCAGACATATGGAGGGTGGAGCACAGAAAGGGATAGCTGACTGAAAAAACATTCACTGGACAAACAAAATGATGGAATCTTCTCAATACAAGAAAAAAAAAGTGCAGAAACTGTATGCCTAATTTCCCCAGATTTTCCACATACTCTTTCTGCCACCTGCTGCCCTGGCATTCCCCAGAGTTTCAGGAGTCTGGACTACCGTACTTTTACAGAAGTAATAATTGCTGACTGAGAACAAGCATCTAGCAAACTAGTGGCCTGTGCTGTCCAGAAGATACTACGTTTCTGGAAAACTTTTTGCTTGAATCCTAAATGATTATATGCTCACTTCACATTTGGAAGAGTCTCACCCTCAGATCGCATGGCCCAGTGCTGATTTCTCTGTATACAGGGAACGATTTCCCAGTGAGGACTAGCACGCAGGCTTTATTACCCGAGAAGTCAAATGTAATGGAAGATCCCTCAGACTGTCACCATGGCACCCCGGCTGCTCAGGGAAAGAGAGAGGGAAAGCAGAGCCAGGAAGACCTTCTTCAGGAGGTCAAGTGACTGAAGAAAGAAATAATTTTCTTGTTTTTGAAAGAAAGAATTGTATTTAATATGCAAGTCAGAACAAAACACAGCTTCTTCCCTGAGAAGCGTTGATTCTGCAGGGTTATGAGGTGTAAAAAGCAGTGAAAACTTGCTTTTGCACTGCTTTTCACCCCAAATAACATGATTCTCAGGTAGTAAACATCAGCTCTCCAGAACAACTGTCTGACTTCAGGAACTTCCTGGAGCAGAATTTCATTTTAAAACCAAGGCAGGATGATTTTGACTACATAGACAATCACAGACACTTTAATTAAAGTAATATATGAATTCGAGAAAGTGATTGGTGACTTGGGAATTTTTGGACCTTCAAGTTAGTCTTCCTTAAAAAGTGCTGATTTTCGAAGGTCTGATATCCAGTACTTCCAGAGAGCCTCCTTAAGGTGACTGAAATAGCATCTCAGGAACTGAGGTACCTTTAATCACAATTCACTTCTGATAGTGGGTGAAAAACAACTATAAAAGAACATATTTGTATAAAACGGTAGTAATTTAATCAATACAGTGCTGCTACAAGTGTGGTAATTCTAGATGTCTTAACTCTACTGGAAACCGTGTATCCAGTTGAAAGATTTGTATGACTTTAAGAAGAAAATTTATCAAAAAGAAAGAAAAAGGAGACAGATATCAGCAACAGGAAAGTATTTACAGGATATCATCTAAGTATCCTATTTCATTCCTGGACATCATAAATAATATCACTACTTATATCACACTTCTGTTTCAAATTACTTTGCTTTTCATAATGTATATTAAAGTTTATTTTAAGGTTCTTTTTCCTGACTATAGATTTAGTTCTTCTATTTAACTGAAATAGACTATGGCATCACATGCAAGCAAGGTGATGTATCTAATAAACTGAGCTGGAAGACTGATTAAAACTCTGTTTTTGTTACACACACAATTTACACATGATTAACACATGATGTGTTAAACTTTTTTTTTTTTTTTACAGTAAGGAATGTAAAGGCTGAAAAAACACTCTATACACTTGTGACCTACTAATTCTCAAACAAAATCAGGGCTAATTCTCAAACAAAATCCAAACTAGACTTGATATCTGAATATTCTTCAGGGAAACTGCTCCCTCTCTCCACACACACAGGAACGTTCTTAATCCTTTTTAGTTTACTTTGTGTATCATAAAGTAGCATATAGCCCAGTTTCTGCTCTGCTCTCTTTTGCCAAATCCACCTCCCACGTACATCCAGAGTGAACCAGGAAATCTGTGGACAGCTTTGCATTTTGCACAGATATGTAGAAAGGCAGCACTCCTTATAGTCCAGATCAAGAAGTAGAATAGGGAGAACTTTAAAAAGCAGCCATAGTAAGAGTGTGCTTCTATTTCAACACGCTCACTCTTTCAGTGCAAGTCAAGAAAATCCTTTTTCTAATCACCTTTGACACACTTAATCTGTTATCTGAAAATCCAGAGGACTGCTACTGCTTCACAACATGCACTACTCTGGGAATAGGAGTGCCAGTGCTATAATTTTTCTTCTAATGAGCAGAATAAAACAGAATGGCTTTCT
This sequence comes from Struthio camelus, assembly GCF_040807025.1. Lineage (NCBI taxonomy): Eukaryota > Metazoa > Chordata > Aves > Struthioniformes > Struthionidae > Struthio > Struthio camelus. Next base: position 46,155,121 of record NC_090946.1, read on the forward strand.
CTTCTCTGGCTCGAAGGCCTCTGCAAGCTTGTGAGAAACCTTGCTCTGTGCCTGTTGTGAAGGCATGTGCGTAGTAATGCTGAGGAGTAAGACGGTGCAAGTTTTGCAAAGTAATTTTTTCTGACAGTGCTTTAAGGGGCAGAAAATCAGTAACATTAAGACTGAGAGTCAGAGCCTTTGGAAAGAGTTACATCAACGCAAAAACAGAATAGACAAAGCCAAAAGAGATTACAACCACAGACACCCCAAGGGACAAATGAAATCATGAGTTATGATGTTTTTAAAAACAAAAAAAGTTCTCTTCAGTCAAACCCCAAATGTCCTGCCTCCTGATTTTTCATGGTTTTTTTAAATTAAGAGGTGAGAATTGCAGGCAAAAATGTTACTAATTTCATCTAAAACCATGGAGTCTCTCAGTGAAAAGCGTACACTTTTTCTTTTTTGCAGACACACTTCTGTAAAATTGTTACCATATTTACTGTTCAAAGTTAAGCTTGCTGATGCAGGCAACAAGCTTCCACTTGCAAACAGCAACTGCAGAAGATAGAGTGCTCCCTGTCCTAACAGTCATAGCAGAAATCTGGCACAGAAATGTGGAAAAGATGACAGCAAAACAACCATGGCACAGAAGGGACTAACCTCCCCCTCCTGCCCCGAGATCACAGAGCAGGAAAGCACTTTAAGGATTACCTCCACCTCCACAATATGAAACGCACCGAAAGCTCAAGAAACTTGTGTGTCCATGCCAACCCACACCAGGCCCCGTTACTCAGAGAAGCCCATACTGACACAGGGAGTCCAAGCACTTAAGGACTCACCATTTCTGAAAAGCAGAGCATGCTGAGTGCTCCCCAGCTCAAATAAGCAATTGGCCTGAGCGTGTCAGCCTTCGCAACACACACTGCATAACCAGAAGGGTTCAAGGACACAGCCCATCTTACAGAGCACTGTTTGTGCAGCTCAATTTAAATTCTCTTTGTTGTTAACTTCTCACCTGTCTCGTCGGCAAGTCATGATATTGTAGTATGAGCCTGGTGTTGACACTGTGACTCCATGTATTGCCAAGCGCTGCTGTCACACTACCAGATTCCCTCTTCCCACCTCCAGAGGCTCCTGAGGGTAGAAATGAAAGAAATTGTGTCAGGACTGCACCGTAGACAGGGGTTCGGCAGGAAGCCTCTGATCAGCCAGCTCGGATCATCATAGTTTGTATTTAATGGACGACAACTGCATGAATTCCCTACCTTTCTGATTTACCTATATAACTACAGTGTAAGTCCTTCTCTGTCTCGCTGTGATATGACAAAGATTAAGGATATGCTGCAAAGCAGTACCTACCTTCTTGGAGAGATCAATATATTTTCCTAAATATCTGGAGGTACACACCATACATGTGGGACACTTCTGTTGCCCTCTTTAAACATATTCCTTCCATACAAACCAGCTTTCTATAGGTCCAAAGGAGAGGGAAGCAGGCCAGCAAACAGACAGTGTTTAAAGAAATAATGGAAAAGGAAGTTAAAGGAGGACAGCATGGTGCCATGATACCCTGACCTAAAATTTAAAATGTTGTTTCATACAAGCAGACATCTCACGCATTTTCTAAAATTTCTGAAGATGGGATGAAAAGAGTCTCCTACCTATAAATATAATTTTAGTGTCTTCTCAATCACGTGAACTTTATATAACCCTGATGGAAAATGTACTTTGCTGTGATCAGCAATGATAACATAAGAAGAGGCGTTTCCAATAACACAGCATGACCAAGCTTGCTAAGCTGCCATTTCACCTGATTTCTCTAGCAGCAGCAGATACACACACACACACACACATACACAGAGAAACATACATATATACAGGCAGGTAGAAACTCGAGACCTTCACCTTTGCTTATGCCACAAGTCCTGTGTAAGATGGATAGACAGACAGTTGACTTGTTTTTATTCCAAGAAACACTTTAAGAATAGAGCAAGTCAGACAAATCAAAGAAATTTAGAAACAAAATCCAAACTGATCATGTGTAAGTTGAAAATTGAGCTGTTTGAGACAGTCAATCCAAAATGTTAAAAAGCTACAAGACTTGGCCTGAAGTTGAATGAGAGAAAGTTAGACTGAAAGTCAGGAAACCTCCTGTCATCTATCAGGCAACAGAATTGCTTCCCCAGGACAGTCATGAAATTCTTGTCAACTGAGTCAATTAAAATTGGATTTGACAAGACCCTGGGAAAACACAGTGGGAAAGAATACTAAAGTGGAAAAAAGTAGATTATACAGAATGATAGCTTTTTCATTCTTTAACTTCTACACTCTCATAAGCAAATAGTCAAGACCTCCTTTGGAAAAGTGCAGCCAGTCAGAGCTGAAAGAACTATTTCACCTTGCTATGAGATAGCTTACATTTCAAATTGCAAACATAGACTGGAAAAGATAAAAGGGTATTGCACTTACTCTGCAATACAAATATCAGAGCAGTCTTATATTTCTGACAAAATGATCAGTGGTGCAACAGTTAATGTTGACACCGAAATTGTTAAGTATCACATTTTGGAAGCAATGCCGTACTTAGATGACAAACTCATCTCACACTCCAGCAGAGCTACTAGGAGATTCAGGTTTATAACCCTTCATTGTTTTTACATTTGCAAGGTTATGGGTTTTTAAACTTTTTTTAAAAAATAATTATCTAGAGCAGAAATAATGACAAGGATATTATATTAGACTACATGAGACATAAGAGAGTAGCAGGCTTCGGAAAAGGGGCTGGAAATAGTTCTAGTACACTAAAGGACTCATCTGAAGACCCTGAAAAACGCCATCACAGTGTTGTTCTCTTGACAACTACTGGATTTGGATGAGGCCTTTAACTGTTCAAGGTCCACAAAAGAAATTTATGAAATGTATGAATTTATGAATTTTTGTCTCGGTACTTGTCTGGATTAATTCCCACATCATGGCAACTCGCTGTGATCTGTACAATACCCACTTTGTCAGAACAATATCTGTTCTAGTATGAAGATGGTCTTTACGCAGCAAGGACAGTTGCTTTTCTTTGCTCAAAATGAAGGGGTTAATATGTTGATAAGCATCAAACTTCCACCTGGGTAACTAACTCCAGAAGCATCAAACTGGAAGTTTCTGTATCAGGAATGCTATTGTGTTAATTAGTCTAACCAATTTGTATTGGGAAGGCAAATGTGCTGACAATAATAGTTTTTTTCATCTACCTTTGCCATTTAATTTGCCAGCTGGAGGACAGATTGAGTTCAAGTGCTTCAAGTGTTAAAGCAGGGCGCTCGGAAGTCTGTACTCCATTCCCTGTTCTGTCACATACATCCCTTATAATGACTTAAACCAAGTTACTTAATTAAGTTCATTACATTCATTCTAGAAAATGCTCACACCACAAAAGTAAAATGTTATTACTGTATAAACAGGCTGAGAGAGAATAACAGAAAAAGAAGCAGCTTTAAAGTTTTGCAATCTTCTCTTTGTCATGTGGAATAAACTCAAAAGTTTCTCCTGTAGTCTATAGTGTCCTTGTTTTCACCTCCTAGAAATGGGTTGGAATCACGAAATTCAAGTGAAGCAGGTAAATGCAAGTTCTGGTGCGTATGGAAGCGTTCACCTCACGGGTTATATAATGGCATTCACGTTTGCAGTGGGAAGGCATCGCTCCACACCACTTGGAAGTGATCTGCCCACCAGTTTGGGGCTCTCTCACTACAGACAAAAGCCCAGACATTCTGCAAGTAATTTATTGCTGGTTTACAACAGCTGCAAAATTCATATCCAAACTTCCCTGAAATTCTGTTTCTCTGCTATTAGCTAGCAGAAAGAGTAAGATCGTGCTGTTGCAATGCTGAGCTGGGCATTTAAGCAGTTAAAGGTCTAGAGCCTGGCAATAAAAATGAGATATCACTCCATAATAATTCCTAAATCTGCGTTCCTTGCAGGCCTAAAACCTGTACCAAAGTGAACAGAAGCACTAGAGGCATAAGGCTTGTGGCAAAACAAGCTAATTGCTGTAGACTTATTTTATTTTATTTTAAAGGAGAAAGCCTACTGTACCATGCTGTGTCAGCCCCCATCTGAACAGGGCTGCTTGTGTGACCTACTTTCAGGCAAATCCTCTTCTGTGAAGTTATTCAAATTTATGACTCTAGTGCAAAGTTGTTAGTAAGCCTGGAGCAAATTTGCAGTGAAGACTTTTTACGAGGTAGAAAGGAGTGCCTCACCGGAAAGGTTTCCATTTTATAAGGGATCCTCCTGCAATCTGATGCATTAAGCACACAGAGAGGGAAAGCAGTAAGGAGTGAACTAAACTGAGGAGGAAGGAGCACCAGCTTTGCCAAGAAGTTCAAGGACAGTGACAGCACATGCTTCATTCCTTCTCCTCACTCCAAACACAAAAAGATAGTAAATGTCTCAGGGGAAGGAGAGGAAGGAAGAAGGGAGGATATGTTAAAATGGATTTATGTTCAAATATGCTCTTAAAAAACCCAAATTAGCTTTTCTGTTACTTCAAATACTACTTTAGTCATTAGTGAACTCGACAAAGAAAGAGGATAAATAATACTGTTCAAAACAGAATGATATTTTTCTGCATGCTTCACCTCTTCCTTCCGACCTTCATATTTTAATATGAGCATTGGGGAGCATTGGACCAACCTTGGCCCGCAGGGAACACCAGAAAGGCTCATAAGAAACTTCTATCTCTGCTCAGAGGTCCCTGAACGGTCTCCCCAGCTGCTTCAGAGTGGTATGGATTAACAGCTCTCAACCGCTGCATGAAAGTGCTTATCTGGGCTGCTGGGGAAACGCTTCTACAAAGCCAGCTAGCTATGTGCAACCAACTGACAGGCAGCAGTTCCTGTCTCTCAGCCTCTCCAATGCACAGGTTGCGTGCCAGCCAACGCTGACATTTATCTCTTCTGCTCTGGACATGGGCAACATAGGGATCACAGGGAATAGGGAGAGGAAGAAACAGGGCTGACAGACAGACAGGGCTGGGGGGAAAGGTGATAGATCCTGGTTTGTGCATGGAAGACGGAGAGGGTGCCACTATGTGGAGGAGGGGATGGGAAGCAGAGACATAGGGATGGGATGTGTGTGGGGAGTGAAGATTCATGCTAGAGGGGATGGCGAAAACCTCTAAACAACCCCCTGCTTTATTTATTCAGATCCAACTCAAGTAAAATGAACTGGTGAGTTCAATACATTTAAATACCCTTTTCTTCCCCACACTAAAAGAGCTAGCATTACATTGATCAAAGGGCACCTGCTGCCATGCAGGCAGACTGAGGACCTGCTTCTCCTGAAAAACTGGGCTCTGCGGAGCAACAGTAGAGACCCTAGTGGACCCTGTAGCTGTTGCGAAACGCAGGCAGAAAGAAGGAACTGGCTGTTTCACTCTCGTTGAATAGCTGTCACAAGTGAAAATAAAGCTTCCTGTGGTTAGACTCCAAGTAAATGACTTTCTGCAACCAGGGGGGAAACAAACCAAGGAAAAAAGGATGGTCCTTCAGCCGAGGTTCACAGCTCTGCTGCCAAACAGATGAGGCACACACAGGGCTCCTCTGCCCTGAAAAGAGGTGGCTGTGGAAGTGGCCAACACCACCTTGCCCTACTTATACACAAGGCCTAGTAACACATTTGGTTTGTTTCCCCAGTCAGAGCAATTAAAATGAATGCTTCACAAGTAACCTTCCTTATATTAGCAGGATGGAGAAAGTGGGTTTATTCCATCATCCCATTTTTCAGTGGAGGCAGCAGTAGGATTAAAGCTGTTCAGCTCCATACTGAGTTTATCCTATTACATCTTGCCCCAGAGAATTATAGGTACAGACACGGTCTTCAAGACTCCTTCTACGGAGAAGGAGGTGCCACATTCAAGCCCCAACTCTTGCAAGGATGATTGAAGGAGATTTAATCATAAAGAGGTATAACTGCACAGAGCAGTGACTTCCTCTCTTTCCATATTTTCATATAGCTTGTTGTCTTTCCAGATAAGAGAGTACTGGCCTGACAGGTTCAACCCCACCAATGGACCCCTTTGCAATCTCTATCAATTCAGCAAGTTAAAAATCTTTCTCCCTCATATGTAAAAGGGGACTGATGCACAACATCACAGTGAAATAGCACGAAAGAGAGGCAACCAGTCTCCAATCTTTCAAATATCAACAGCATCACATCATCTTGACAACGGCATATTTATCAAAAAGGAGAAAAAAAACCTCTCCAAAAGTACAGAGAAAATATCATAAAATATCAGCCTAGTGAGCTCAACAAAAATGGTACACCATGCATTAAGGAGGAAAGTACTTTCCCTCTTACTCAGGCTGTGTAGCTTTCTTACACAGGAGTTCTGGTTCACCAGCAGAGCACATAAAAACCACCGCTCTTCACCTGCATCGCGCTCAGTGTCAACTTTTGGCACAGATTTCTAACAATGACACCAGAATTTGAAAAATACAATAAACAAACTAGCAACCCCCAATCTATTTTTTCCATCTTCACCTACTCAGAAAGTACAAGCCTAAATATAACTATTAGTGGAAAAACCCATCACAGTAAAAATCAACCCACAGGACACTCATCTGTGAAGTAACTAACCGCAGTGCCCTTCAACTCCTGCTTGCTGCCTTCTGCCATTTTCAGCTCTTCTCCACAGTGTGTTTTTTAGCCTAAAGGTAATTCTGATTTGCTTACCATACAGTGATGGTAGTTTAATTCGCTGTACTGGGCAATCAAGGTACATCCCAAACTCTTCCTGTCATATACTCTCTATCCTGGCACACAGAAAACTAAGAGACAAGGAGCGGGGATGATAAAGATCAAGTTCTTTAAAAGAAAGTCATAGCCCTAGCAGTAGACGGCTACTCAGACCACCATTTAATATCACCTGCCTAGGACAAAGCACAGAAAAGATCATCATAAAGTATCTATACATACCCAAGTACTCACCAAACACAATACTGATTTATATGAACAGACACCAAAGCAAATGACATTCCCCATTCCAACTGCACAGTTCTATTGCAGTTAATGTTTTATGCAGGCATGTCAACAGCAGAGTCCAGTTCAGTTTAGGGGAAAAAAAACTTGCTTGCTAGAGTACAGCATTTTCTTCATAGAGTCTTTTTCCTGCCATGTGGCAGGAAAGCCAGTGGTTGCTGTAAGAAATCAAGCTTGGCCACAAAAGTAGCCATGTAAAAATTGTAGCTTCTAAAACGCTTATTCTCCCGGCTTTAATAAGAGTGTGAATCTAGCAAGTTTACTCCCAAATATCCCCTCATTCTAAATCTGTGCAAAAAACAGATTATTCCAGATTACTTCAAGTTTTAATTAAAAAAGGCAAAAATATTTTAGGTGTAAGCTAAAGGCTGGGTGATTTAGTTTTTCTTTCTCTTTCTTTTACAGTACAGTCACCAGTACATACTTAGCAAACAACCTCATTTAGTATAACCTCATATTTTCAATTAATAATTAGTTTCAACACAAATTTTTTGAGCAACCCTAATTAACAGGTGTGTTACTCCTGCAGAAGTGAAACGCCTAATGGAGATTACACTGAAGCAACTGTTCCAACTCATTCATCATCAAGAGACAGAAAATTGCCGCTTAAACTCCAGCTGCAAAGTTCTTATGGAGAGACAGCCGTGTATGTGACAGAATGAGCCCACTTCTAATTTTGGACATCACAGTTTACCTATCTCATATTCCCCAAACAGGTGAGTTTTCACACTTTTTTGTTTACCATTATATTTTGGCACATCTGCATTTACATTCTGGGCCATTGTTATTATTGCACCAAGAATAAGGACCTTTTTGCTGTCTTTTTACAGCCATTCATTATTTATATTGTGATAACTAGCTAGAGTTCTCATCTGCAATATGCAAAACACTATACACACACAGAGCAACAAGACTGCTCCTGACCTAAAGGCCCTCTTTTCATGAGAAGTGCAGTTTAAGAGTCTGTTACCTTCTGCTGATTATTCCCCACCTACAAGGAAACTTTCATATGGGATGAGGGAAAATAATCCAAAATAAGGACAGACCAGCAAACCTGCTTATAGGTAAGGTCTTTCATTATTCTCTGTGAAACATTAGAAGTTTTTTCAAATGAACAGTATTAACCATTATTCTACCCTGAAAACTCAGCTGGGACTTCTGTCCAGGTCAAAACATAGGAAGAAGTGGACAGACTCTTCTCTTCTTTTTATTCTCATACCATTGGTGCTGATCAGCACACTCCTTGGTATCAGGGTGTTTTGTATTAGAGGATCTCCATCCCTGGCATTGGTGAAATCATGTTGATTATGTTTTATTTTGAGAGTAATCAGAGAGAGAAGCACACACACATTAGTACTGAGACTTCTGTCTGCTGACCTAAAAAAGAAATAGACATTAAGAAATGAGAAAATCCAGCTGGTCTGATTTCTTGCCAGACAATCTACCAGCCATGAACAAAATGGTCAGGTCTCCGGAGATGTGTGGAGGTGGGAAGACAGCTGGTGGTTTACAGCACCTGAAACAGAGCCCAAATCGGGGAACTGCAGAGTCAGGATCCTTGGGAACTGCTACTTTCTTTTTACCAGTGTAAATCTTTTGCTCCTGTGGTCTGGCAGTAAACTCAAAACTGATGAGTTTCCAGCACTCTATTGTTCCTGCATTTCTAATGGAAACGATTGTAATCACGGGTGCTTTGACGGGAGGGATGGTGAGGACCAAGTACAAGACAGTGGTTGTAAGTCAATTCCTTCCTGTAACCAAGGATAAACTCTTCACCCCACAGCTCACCTTCCTTCACCTTCTAATGACAGATTTTGAGAAACTCTTTTTCTAAAATCTAAAATTGTGCTGATTTACTCTCTCCTCAGAATCCAGTGCTGTGCCCCACACTGCTCGCCACTAAAACTTAAAGCAACTTCTTCCCTCTAACCTTGCCTATGCAGGCACTTCTTCCTGTCTCTCAAAGACTAGGAAATAAAATCCCAAACCATTGACCTAAGGAAAAAAAAAATCTGGAATTTTGCCTTGTCAGCACATATAAAGGATGCATAGGTTGAAAAATAAAGCTTGCCCAGTCATAGCATCTGGTATTGCTAGGGCCCTGTGAACCAGAAAATGCTTTTAATTATCACCTCACCAATCATGCTACAAGCTATTTGCTGTTTTTTTTTTTTGTTAAGGTCCCTCAGGGAATTAAACAGATCATGATATTAATCAGAATGCATGTAGGAGGGAGGGGGCAGAATGCTAGAATTACACGTGTGTAGGTCCCTTAAGGCTTGAATAAAGAAGTGAGATTTAGAATCATGCTGTCAAAGCAACTGAAGCCTCCTCGCAAGCTGCAAGCCTCAGCCCTCTGACCTACACAGCCATGGCATTATAGTATCTGATTTTCCCAGGATGGCTAATCTCAGCTGCTAAACTTCATCAGCCTCTGCTAGTGTTTACCCATCATCTGGATTTGCCACTTCCGAACTTTCGAGGCTAGAACCAAATGAGCCAGCTGTTACACTCCTCCCTGACAAGGACAAAAAAACCACAGCAGTCTGAAGTCTGGAAGGCTAAATGGCTATCATCCCAGAAAGGCAGAACAAAAACTATTACATCTTGCAGGGAGGGGAGGGAGGCATAATTCTGAAACTGCAGTGAGTTTCAGAGTGCAGCCCACTGCTCTATGGTCATGTTTGGATGCTGTGGTCTGAGATACAGACTAGATTCCCATAGTCTATAATTTTTCATGAAACATGTTCTGGTAGAAAATAGTGTCTTGGCAGCTTAGCTCTCTTACCACAAAACTGACACAGTGCAGACAAAAGCAGGAGTAGCACAGGCAAGGTAGGAGCCAGTCTGCAAATGAACCTTAAATTACATTTGAGAGTCCGGACAGGGAAGGGTAAAGGCAGTGGAAATGAGAGAGAGTCAAATTTCTATTGCACACTGAGTTCTCCATCAAAGTAGCCAATAAAAGGACCAATTAGTGCTAACATACTGAGGGTGTTTCTGACATGGCTGTCCATGTCCTGGGGAGCAGGCTGATGATATGTCCACATGGCAGATGGGAAAGGACTGTAGATGCATGTAAGTTAGTTTTAAATGAGCGCTAAGCTCTGCCTGAGCAAATATATCCTGCTAAGAAGCCACAGAGAACTTTGTGCTGCTACAGCCAGATCACTGCCAGTGCTTGCGTTAGCTCAATTAACACTAGCGCTAATGCTGCCCTTCAGCCTATGCTGCAGTGAACCTTTCTTCCCTTTACTGAGCATAGGCTAAAAACCCTTAGTAAATAACAATTTTTGATTACAGTCTAGTTTCCTGGATTTGAACTAGTGAATTAAGTTGTCTGACCTTTTTATTCCTAACTACAAGAACATTTCAGTACTGGTCCTCTTTCAAAATTATTTTCAAATATCAGTGAGTGACTACTTTTTGATATAGAGGTTTGAAAAACTAAATTATTAAGAATTGGGGGGTGGTACCGGCAACAAGGGCTATGTTTAACAGATAGTCTGAAATTGTACTTACAAGTTGAGATTTTTGTGTGTGCAAACTACACAAACTGCTTTAATTTGCATCATGACCTTAGTCATTTCTTTGAAAATTTAGCCTTCAGTGTTCCTCGCACTGGTCACATAGCTAACAGTTAAAGCAATTCCCTCTAGGTGTAAATAAAAACAACAATAATAGAACTGTAATGTTTGGATCATGAGCCAAAGTTTTCAAAAATAAATTCCAGGATGAAACAATTCTCCTTCAGCCTGCGACATGGAAACAGAGGTCAGCCAAACATTTTGGGGCTAGAAATGACTGTTTGCAAATTACAGTTGTTCACATCTGGAGTTCAGATTTGGCAAAACTCTTAGTACTATCCATCACAAAAACTAAACTGAAAGAATGTTTTGAATGCCTGATTAGGAACATAAAAGTTAGGAAACATTAAATGTAAAATGGCCTGTGCGACTTTAACTCTATCAAACAAACGCAGAGTGAGGGGACTTCAATTATTGCTCACCGTTAACATCAGAGTTAACTGTGGCATTCCTTAACTTGTGAGTATTTAACTACAAGTCTGTATTTGCCAATATAGCTCTACTTCTCAGTGCAGAGGGGCCTGTAAAGCAAGCTGAAGGCTGAGATAGCGGCCCATCGGCTTTGCTTCTCTGAAGTGCCATCTGAGCTGGCCCCGGGAGACATCCAACACGTATACCTAGCAGATACTGCCAAGTGCTTCGAGTACCTTCAGGACATGTGCTAACACTGCACTTTCACAAATTTTTTTAATTGCACAGCCAATTTATCCATAGATAAAATGCCTTTCCTCTCAATAGAAGATGAATGACAAAACATTTTAATACATGCACAGACCGCAGAGGCTCACTGTTCAAAACTGACTCATTTACAAAGCTGAAATTACATGTATGTGTAGGTACGTATATATACTCATACACTGAGCATGTAACACGGAAGACGTTAAAATGAACAAGGATTAAAGGGGTCTACATTCACTCTCCGACTCTGACACAGACCTTCCAGGAGATTCTGAGCAAGTCGATTAATGTCACAGTTCCCTCATCCTGGAACTGAGGTGGTATAGTCTTTTTTCCTCATCTCATTCTCAAAGAGGAGTGACTCACTTTATCTCAAACTAACTAAATAAATTCAACTTTGGACAACGACCAAGGCTGGAAAATTTCATCCTGATAAGCTTCTCTGACTGAACACAGAGGGTTAGACTGGAAACATTTATACATCCTTAACTATAGAAGTTCCTTCCGTTCCTGCTATAACGCAAAATATTACAAGATGTGCCAAGTTTTTGCTATAGTCTGCATCAGGCACCAACAGGACATGGAACTGCTCTATGGAGAATTACGCATAAATCCAAAATGATCTTCTGACTGCAGTGACTCTTCTCTCCTGAGATGTATTACATTTTTTTTAAAGTCAGTGAAAAATAAAAAATTGCAAAATATCACTTTTAATCCTTGGACTACAAAATGGTTGAATCCCCTAGAGGCCAGTCAGGGCCAGAAACAACTTTTTTTTTTTCAGCTTCCCAGATAGAAAGTGGGGGGAGGAAAGGCAAGGGGAAGGGGAGAGAGCAAAGAGTGGTTGGTTTCAAATAGCAACATTGTCCAAAAGGGTGAAAGGGAACAGATGGCCGTGGAGAATGCAGCCTCAAAGCTCTAAAGAAAAGGGCTATTTTGACAGATCTTGCTGTTTCCTATTCAAGCATGAACACTCTGGCATGGAGAGTTAAGATGATACAAGGAAAAACCTCTGTTCCCAGCAACTGACTATGGGCAACTGGCCTCTGAAGCGCTCTGAGAAAAACAACATGAGACAGACAGACAAACAGATATGGCAATAAGCCCAGATCTCAGCCTCTAGTTTTTTAAAAAAAAAAAAAAAGAAAGAAAAAAAAACCTCAGAAAGGCTAGAAACAGCTGCCTTTTCCTGGCTCCAGTGCAGAGCATTAGAAAGAGCCTGTCCAGCCTTTTCTCATCTTCCTTTTCAGTGAAACTTCTTGAAGGGGTCACCCTCAAGCTGTTGGTCTTTGCCCTGAGGGGAGGTGAAAAAGAGGACAGATCAGAACTTGTCTAGCTCAATGAAACCTGTTTCCTTTAATCACAAAGACCTCCCTCTAGCTAACTAAGAGGAACTTTAAATGTAAAAAAAAAAAACAAAAACCCACCTATAATTAATTCTAGATTTTTGCATGCAAAAAGGTTGAGAAACTTAAAGTTGTGGCTTCCACAGTATGTGTAATTTGTTTGCATAATATGCAGCAGCAAGCCATTATATATGAGGGCAGGGAGAATTGTACTCGCTGTGGGAAACACAGCTAATGTATGCCCTGACTTTTTCTATCATTCTTAATCAAGAGAATACAATCACCCACAGTTGTTTTATTCACTGATTCTGTGCATATAGGTTCAGATACAAATTTGAGTTTTGAAGGTCTGCTTCCCATCCATACCCAAAATCTAAGCCATCAATTTTAACTAGACATCATTGTTTCCAAAGGTCTAAAAAGAGAAGGGTGAATCTCAGTTGCTTTCTAACATATATAACATCCTCATTTTTCAGAGCAGAGTATGAGACAGTGTTTCCCAGTCTACACCTGCCTATGGGCAAAACCACTGAGCAATTCTGTTGCATTTCAACCTGCACCAGAGCAGCGCTCATCTCATGCAACAACAGTTGGAGTGAGGAAACGAGAGGGCAACCGGTACAAATATTAACTAACATCTTCACAGTTCTTCCCTGAGGCAGGGAAGTAGCTATCATCCTAACTTTAATATCCTTCTTTTTAAAAATCATTGAAGGAAAAAGATAATAAAGAATTGTGGGTCCTCACATGCCAGAACTCAAAATGAAGGATTGCAAAACCTGCATACTGATCCTATCTGTGCCTTTGTTCCCTCATCTGTGAAACAGCATTTGTAACATTTAGTCAATAAAAGAATAAACATGGAAAAAACCAGATACCAGCAGCAAATCACCTTGACATCTTCAGGCTTTAAGGGAATCCAAATTCTTATTAAAATCTTGATTTTCTACAACATGTAAATTGTTATTTTTTGTTGTCACAAAGGATAGTGCATATAGTTATTATTAATTACAATGGTTAATTTGTAACTAAATAGATATGATCTGACTATTAGAAGCAGTCATACAATAAATGAAATACCTTATTTAGGCTAAATCAGATAAAATCTGTTTCTTTTCTTCTTAATCGTGAGCTTCCTGAGAATGAAAAACTGCTTCAGGCTATGCTTATTAAGGGAATCTCAAATGTGGATTTTTGGTAAGTATTAACGAGCATTTAACTTGTTGATTTGCCTTTTTTCCCTATGTTTCCTCGAGTAATGTAAACCTTGTATAATTATCCAGTAGTTTTCATTCTGCTTTACTTTTGTTGTACGTGTCCTCTGTTCTCTATCGCTGTCAATGTAATGAACAGCATTCACCAATTGATTCTGTCTTTCACACTTCAGGACAGGTGGTTCCCCAGCATATTCCCACACATTCCAAATATTTCTAAGTGTTCCACATCTGTTGTCTAAAACATTTTTAGTTCTCTGCAAGAACAGTAGGAGACAAAACCAAAAAGTTATATATAATATATAACTGATCTCTTATGCCACACAGGAGCCCTCTGTCATTTCAACAAGACGATAAATTTCAGAAAAGAGCCTAACCTTCATTTGCTATACTGTATAGCTACTAAAAATTCTTGAAGAGAAGATAACATGGGAAGTAACTAGGGACAGTTGTAATAGCCTAGATGATAAGCCTATGTGGGGTTTTTTTTGTTTTGTTTTTTTACAGTGTCTGCTGATCTGTGGCAAATTTTAGAAATTTAAGTATTAAGGTGATTTACACACTTTTTCTGGCCACAGAAATAACTGTATCTGTTAAAAATAAACAAACAAAAATCCAAAACCCACCCCCAATGCAGATATACACAATCTGAGTGTGATTTTAAAAGTGCTCTGCTTTGGCCTACAGCAGCTAGGGGAACACTGAATGCTTTCGAATCCCCCCATAAAAATTAACCTGGTCTGATATACTTTAAAAATATATGACTACTAGTAATTCTTCTGACCAGTGAAACAGAGCCACTGTTCAGGATCTGAGACCGGGAAATTTAAAGTACTAAGTGCCTCTCAACTACGAAGCTACTATTAGGAGGCAGAATACGACTGCCCAAGCTGTAACTGGATAGGTGGTGAGACTTAACACTTCTGCCCTCATTCAAAGTGTTCTGAGATGACAGTAACTACAAGCAGTTGGGAGCTTGGTTTGCATCTCACTAAAGAAGCCTGCGTGTCTGCAGTACTTGAGCACTGGGGCATCGGCTTGTTACAGATTGTGACAGGACACTGTCCCCTACTGCATGACCAATGTCATTTCCAACAACATAATGGAATTCCTTCAAGTACTTAGCCAGCATGACAATACACTTAAGCTATGAGAGCTGACATCTAATTATACTAAAGAAAAGTAGCAAAAACGTGATCTCCATACCTATGCAATATAAACAACTAGACTTAAAAAAATAATTAAAAGAAGCCTTCTACTATGAGCTACGTATAAATGTTATACAGTATGCAGGATCTTTGAGAGATAGAGCCAAGTCTACGCCTCCGGGAATCTGATGCTACTGTAAGACTGCATTCAAACAATACACTACCAGAACACACACCAAATGTCTTGGTACTTCCCACAATGCCAGGACTGAGAGAAAGAAACTTAAGCATTTTAAGAAACTTGGCTGAATTAATTTTGGAAGACAACTACCTCTTTCCAGCCCTAAAACAATGCTGACCGCAAGGTATAGCATCTCATCAGTGCATAATGCAACATAATGAGAAAAAACTTCTTTACTGTGAGGGTGACAGAGCACTGGAACAGGTTGCACAGAGAGCTTGTGGAGTCTCCTCCCTGGAGATGTTCAAAGCCCGTCTGGATGTGATCCTGGGAAATATGCTCTAGAGGACCCTGCTTGAGCAGGGAGGTGGGACTAGATGATCTCCAGAGGTCCCTTCCAACCTCAACCATTCTGTGATTCTGTGATAATGCTGGATATCACCGTACACATAGGCATCTTCACCAGATTGGAATATAAAGAAAGTGGATTAGATATTGGATATAAAGAAAGTGGAACAGACCAACAAAGAGAAGGTTTTTAGCTTTTTTTCACTAGAGGAAAACTTGTTCCTCTTACCATAAATTCCAAGAGGCCTCTGAGACCATAGTACCATAGTCATAAGTGGAAAGACGACTGGAGAGGAAATAGTGACAAACATGCTTGGATGCTTCAGTGAGTGCAACAGCATAATCCTGAGAGATGAGATTTGTGGGAGTTTTACTTGACTTGCAAATTCTAA
Source organism: Struthio camelus (assembly GCF_040807025.1). Lineage (NCBI taxonomy): Eukaryota > Metazoa > Chordata > Aves > Struthioniformes > Struthionidae > Struthio > Struthio camelus. Next base: position 46,171,029 of record NC_090946.1, read on the forward strand.
GTTTCTAAAATAATTTTGATGCATAGATGTCAACATGCTCAACTCTGAAACATGAAGCTGAAAATGTCACTGAAGAGTTAGAATAAAAGTTTCTTGCAATTATGTATGAAGATTTTGTTCTGAAAAGAATTTCAACAGCCAGGATAATTTCAGAAGAAAATTCAGCATCTTCAAAGGAACTCGTACAGTGGATTTCAATGAAATTCCTGCCAGCAATACATTGGACCTGTGCATACACTTTCTAAACTTTTGAACTATACTGAATTCTTCTAAAGAAAAAAAAATCAAATAAAGGTTAATATATTTTCACTAGTATTACAGGAGAAAATATCCTTTTGGATCTCGTTCTTTCCAGAATCCAGAAAGCCCTACACAATATTCCAGTTTCTACACACAACATACATGTATCAATGGATGACTTTAAACAAACAGAAAAGCTTCAGAGGAATATGTTAGCCTTTCAGACTGCCCTATTTTCTCTGAAGCTCATACAGAAACTTACTTTTTGGAATTTCTTAAGACGGCAAGTGCTTCAGACAGTCTGTCTAATGAACACTTGGGCAAAAAGCACTTGTATGTAATTACGTGATTACTGTAAACAAAGGATATTCTATAATGAACAGAGCAGTGCTTCTCTAGTGAACTCAAGTTGGCTTCAAAGCAGAGTGAATTAGCCTGGAAGAAAGCTGTACTAACATGGATAAAACATTTTTGATACCAGAGAGATCAGCTGGGTAGCCTCACAGAGTTTTGGACAGTAAAACCTTCTGTCTAGGGCTTCATTAGCTCTTGCTTGTTCAACCAGTTATGTTTTCACTTGCATGGCAAATGGATGAAAACCCCAGTGGTGCAGAGAAAGGTGGTGGTTAGTCAGTAGTGACATTCTTTCCTCAGGAAACTAGGTTTGATCTTGTTTCTTTGCATGTTGCTGCCACAGTGGTGTTATTTCATAAGAGATAACGGGAAGTATTTTTAAGTCACTGACGATCCCACAGCAACATCAAGAGTGTTAAACTGGGGGCAGATAGAGAGCAAACTAGGCAGGGTCCATCTCTCAGATTTGTTCTGCAGTCCTGAGCATTCTCCAGAAAGTATGCTAAAAATATCCAAGCTGTACAAATACAGATCAAAATATTACGCACTCTGCTTACTCAACTGCAAGTCTTGCAGTATCTGGTGGGGTTTTCTAAACTTCAGTTTCTGGAGTCAAATGATAATCTCCTATTCAGCACTCTCCCCTCCCCTGTACCCGGCATATACATTTCTCTGTCATGACAAGTTTGAGAGGGACTTGAAAACATAGTTCTCATTGCACCCCAAAAGTTTAGCAGTCATGAGGCAAATAAAAAGATCTCCCAAATATATGTATATTTCAAATCTCAATTTTCTGGTCCTGATATGGAAGGCCTAATATTTAGGGCTGACAATACTGATGTAGCTGTAGCAACTTTAGGTACTAGATTTGTTAAGCTTGTTCTGCTACTTCAGTTTAAAATGCTTGACATGAACATTGCATCTATTTTCATCTGACAAACTACAACTAGTCATCTGAGCTTGCTATGCATTTTGAATCTGTCTAGCTGCAGCGCAATAACTGTGCACAAACTCTCCTTATCTGCAATGAATTCCTGTAAATCTCATAAATTTTTTTGGTATGCTTCAGCATACATAGAGAATTCAGACAGATACAGCAACAGATAACTCCAGGCAGAGCATTCCATTACATTTGTGTCTTCTTTTCCATGCTAGACACCCACAGAATTTTTTTTATGTATTCTTGTATTGCAGAAGACAGATATTAAACAACTGTAAGAATAACCAAGTTATCAATTTTTAAACCTCCTGCAACTCTCGGAGCAGCTGCCAAAACCCTTATAATTTTCATTTCCACATAGTTTCTGAAAACTGAAGGCAGAAGACATCTCATGAAGCCACTTTACTAAGTTCTTTCCGGCAGCTCGCTCTCTCTGGAAAGACAAGCAGCATCTACAAATCTTAAGGATCATTTCTCCAATTCTTTCAGCACACAAGCAGCTATTGTTCACAGAAGATGATTCAATTTTCGGTCTACAGTAGCTTCAACTAACTGAGTCTGGATTTCTTTTTGCAAGTTAACAGTACTGTGGAAAATGCCTAAATGAGTCTTTTCTAGGAAGAGAAGTAGTGGAAAAGGGAGAGTCAGATTCAACAATACTACTGCCTCACCTTCCAGGTTCTGCTGCTCTGTCTGCTGGAACAAGGAAGGTAAAGCAGGACACAGCAATCACAGAATATAACATAAATCAGGTTGGAAGGGATCTCCAGAGGTCACCTGGTCCAACCTCCCTCTCAGAGAAGGCCTGACTTCAAAGTTACATCCAGCTTCAGAGTTAGATCAGGTTGCTCAGGACCTATGTGTCCAGTCAAGTTCTGAATATCTCCAAGGATGGATATGCCACAGCCACTCTGAGCAGCTAGTCCCAATACTTGATCAACCTCATGGAGAAGAATTTTTTCCTTTTATTTAACCAAAATGTCCATATTCTGATTTATGTCCATTGTCTCTTGTCTTTTCACTGTGTATTTCCAAGAGAAGTCTGGCTTCTTTTCTATAACCACCCATTAAGTAACTGAAGGCAACTGTTAGATCCCTCCTTAGTCTTCTCCAGGCTGAAAAAAGCATAGCTCTCCCAGCCTCTCTTCACGTGTCATGTACTCCAGCTCCCAACCATTTTAGGGGCCCTCAGCTGGACTTGATCCATTTTGCCACTATCTTGTAATGGGGACCCCAAACAACACAGTTCTCCAGATGCAGCCTCACGAGTGCCAAATAAAGTGGAATAATTGCTTCCCTCAAACTGCTGGCCACACACTTAGTAATGTAGAGCAGTATGTGGTTAGCTTTCATCACTGCAAGGGTGCAATGCTGACCCCATGTTCACCTTGCTGCCCACCCTGCTGCCCACCCAGAGTCCGAGTTCCTTTCTGCAAAGATGCTCCACAGGTGGTTTGTGGCCAGCCTGTCCTGTTGCCTGGGGTTATCCCCTGCCAGGTGCAAGACTTGCCATTTGTTTTTGGTAAATTTCAAGAGGTTTCTGTCAGTCCATTTCTCCCTCTGATCAGTCACCCTGCCCTCCAATATCTTGACCACTCCACCAATGTGGTGGCATCCATGATCTTCCCAAGGGTGCACTCTGTCCCTTCATTTACATCATTAATGAAAATGTTAAACAGTATTGGCCCCAACAGTGACCATGAGGAAGGCCACCAGCTGCCAAATGGAATTCGAATAATTGACCACAACTCTTTGATACTTCCCGTTATCTCTTTGAGCTCAGTGGGCCAGCTACTTTTCCACTACCTTTAGTCCATCTATCCAGTTTACTTGGGAGAAGTACAATTTCACTGTAAGGATGCTATGGGAGACCATGTCAAAAGACTTGCTAAACTGAAGATAAACCATATCAACTGCTCTCTCCTCATCCACCAGGCCAGTCATCTCATCATAGAAGCCTGGTTAGGCATGATTTGCCCTTGGTAAATCCAGGCTGGCTGTTTCCAATCACATTTTTATCTTCCTGTGCCTGGAAACCTTAGATAAGAGTACTTCTCCCAGTATTAATCCTTAGAGAAACCTGGGGCTTTGGTGGCTTATCACAGAATGAAATTAAAAAACACTTATACTCCAGATAAGCTTAATATCAGTTTAAAATGTTACTAGGTTTGATAGGTACTTAAATAAATAGCATGTTTTGTCAAGTCTCATCTCCTGCCTTTCAAGCACAAAATGGTAATATTTGCAAGTAAAACAGCAAGTTGTAGACATAGGCAGAATTTAAAAAGAAACTAGGAGGAAAATAACAGCTTGCTATGAACAAGTTTACTCCAAAACTGAGAATATCATGAATCTAGGGTGTTTAGGATGACTGCAGAAATAAAGATTAGTGGATTCAACTGATTGGTCATATGGTTTAACAACAGTCACAGAAGAAAAACACATGCTTGTTCTCCTTTAGCAGTCCTCCTGATGTACTGTTCACAGTTTCGCCACGGGAAGCAACTGTATATCCCTATTTATCCCCTTCTCAGTGAATACTGCATTTCTTCCCCCCCCCCTTTTTTTTTTTTTTAAATTTGCGAGGCACAGCAGGATGGAGAGTGATGATCAGGTGTGTGAATTTCTGCACTCTCATGTGCCAGAAATTTGGCTCTGCTGAGACACTAAGTACTTTTCATACACGAGTCCAGATGTTAGGCAGACAGTTCTGGATGCAGGTTTCCCTCTGCTCATCCTGCCAAAGATTTTGTTACTTCTGACCTAAGACACATTCAGGAGCTGTGATGGAATTGAGTTTCCATGCTTAGGTCAGTTCCTGGCACTGGCAGATGTGACAAATGATGTGACAAGCTGTATGTGATGTTTTGGTGAGGATTTAGACTTTCAGCTTATAAAGAATTAGATGGTCTGCAATGCTCAGAATCTCCTATATTTCCTCTCCTTTTAAAAAAGAGCTTGAAGACGAGTCATCGAAGCCCAAAGCTGTAGCAATTAACCCCACATTAAAAGAGGATGTTGTAGACAGTGAGTAAAGAATTAAGTCTTCACACTATCATTCAGAATAACACTGAGGAGAATGGCTTTTTCTAGTAAAAGGATAGTTCTCTCCATGGTTTGAATCATATTTTATGGGCTTAAGCAATGCTCTCTACAGTTTCATGGGCATTCTCATAGCTCACTTACAGTGATCGTGTCTAAGGGGCAGCAGCAGGAAACTCTGAGAGATATATGTGAATCCGGAGAGGCAAGGGCAGAATTCAGAAGGCAATGAGCATTGCCATTTATAGAGCATGTTCCTCAGTATGGAGGGTATTGCCAGTGCTTCACTAGCATAATGAAGGCAAAACAAAGCTCATAATACCTCGTCAGCACAAAAATGAGGCTGTGTAATTATTTCATTGTGCACTTCCAAAGTTGCACATCCAAAAAAAAAATCAAGTGGCTATGGAAACGTGTAGAAGAACTTGCTAAGAGCTTAAGTAGTTCACCCCCACAACTCAGTTAAACACAATTTGTTGTTAAAATGACAGCTTCACGCACCAAAAGCCACAAAATAAAACCACTTTCTTGTATTTTAACTTTTTAAGAGGAATCGGATTAAAACTATCCTGTTAATTGTAAACTTGTAATACAAATTATAATTTTCAGCCAAAGATAGGTACATGTGCCCAGCTGTTACAGCAGGCAATAGGATTTGCAAGGACAAGTTTGGTGGCAGATTTGCATCCCATATTTCAAACAGTTTTACATCAGTAGTTTCTAGCCGTTTCTGGTGAACAGAAACATATCAACATCTTGCAGCCATGGCTAACCTATAATCATACTCACTGAACCAAATGAGTAACTTGTACACTCTTCGCTCCAATACTGACTATTGCTGATATATTTCCCAGCCAGAGCCAGTCAAAAAAAATATACCTGAGTGAGGAACCCAGGACTTCTAAAGTATCAGTTTAGGACATGTAAGACAAGCGGAAGACATCCAAGTTCACACGTTTTCATATAATATGTTGTAACTCTCAGCAAACACTTAAATTTTTGCCTTTCCATTCCAACTAGAATGAATTTCTGAAAACTCAGGAATTATTGCACAATAAAAATTAATTTACTAGCCACTCCTATTACTAAGAGCCACAGGCTTTACTGGAACGCTGATCAGTCTCCTCTCTATTGCACTTTCTTTTTCCCTCAGCCACTCTCCTCCTGTCTCAATGAAATTCTTGTTCTCACCTGAAACTATGCCATAACTTTTAGTTTGGGGAAACTACTCACTTCCAGTATAACTCTCTTCCAGATCATTTGACCAGTCTCCCTACTCTAAAATCTGATCATTGGGTGAGACAGTGCACAAAGGCCTCTAAATGATTTTCAAGAAGGGAGGGGCGATTAACAAGACAAATTTACGAGATTGTTAGAAGTCTAACAGAAGTTGGACAACAGAAGTATTACATCTCTGACAGATTGTCAGCCCAGTGTATACACAGATACAACTTATCTCTAAAGTACCTTAGAAAGAACTGGCACCTAATAATATTTCCATGGTACCTGACCCTGACTGTGGACATATTTTGTACATGCAATATATGCACAGTTATGGCTTAAATACATTAATTGCCAGTCAAAGGATAAGGTCGGAAAGACAACAACGCCTAGGAAGAGCTGCCCAAATTCCGTAGCGTACTAACAAACTTTATCCCATCTACAACTTTTCCTACTGTCTAGCCAGGCAAGGTTAATACAATCCTTATTTTAAAAGGAAGCACTGCCAGAGAAAGGAAAAATAAATTACTTGACCTATGCTAAAATAAAGGTGATGCTTCTATGATTAGGATCTGAATGAAGGATACATCTCAACACTGTCCAAACCTACTAAGTCCTGTTACTCTCCAGGCTGTTGAGCAGCTATTGCACTGACTACAGAGCACTTGTGCTACGCCGCAGCATAGCCACATCAGCTGCATTCAGACAGCAAGAAGCAAGCCTATGACTGCTTGGTGCCATAATTAGCAGCAATGCGCTCTTCAAGCATGGATGATTTGGGGGCTTTACTGATGTAAGGAAACATACAGCAGAATGTACTCTCCATGCATGCATCCTAGTACAGATGCAGCCAATGTCAATCAGAATTCAAAAAACTAGAAACAAATTTCTTGGTAATTTTGCCAAATGCCTATAAAAGACCGAGAATGAGAGCATACCAGGAAGCATATACTCTACTCGCAATATGAGCAAACTTTGGAATGCACTCACATTTTTATTAAAATCAGCATGTTGGCATAATGTTCAATAAAGATCCCTCATATGACACTCTTTTAGTCTTTGTCTAGAGGGATCATAAAGAACTTTACTGACAAAAATCACTCCACTGACCAATTAATTCTAAACATGTTTGGGGATAAAAGGGATGATGCCAAACAGTGCATGTCACTTTAGAAGAGAAAAGGCAGAAAAATATTATGAAAAATGAAAGCTAAAGGAGTAATTGAGAGAATGACACCAACTTGAATTTAGCCAGGACGTATATTATACCCTATTCTCTTGTGAGAAGCGCCACAGGACTTTCGATGAGTTCAAATGGTGGAAATAACAGATTTGTGCTTCTCATGAAAGACAGCATTTCAACAAACACAGTGCCTCTTTATGTCATTCCCTGCTACTGCCTCAATACTAACGTAGTTGGAAATAAGATGCTTACTGAATCACCAACACTATTCTGGGTCCAACAAAAGTTTATCATGCTGGTTTCAGCCCAAACCTACTTAATTCACAAGATATGATTCACGAGATTAGAGCCAGAGGCACTATGGCGATTTGTCAATTAACACCCACAGTTAAGTATAGCATATTCCTGAAAATTGCCCTAACTCATTTTACACTGGCTTCTCTAGCTTTCTCTCTTTAGTTGTAGCTACTTATTTAACTAAGAACCACTGCAACTTTGATGAGACTGCAAATGTTACAGAAACAGTTTTCAAATGACAGCAATACATTTAATTGTATTAGTGTGGTCTCCAAATGCATCACTGTGTAGTTAACCTACAAGGATACAACATATTTTGCTCAAGGTTTACAGTTAACTCAGGGCACAGTCACTTGTTAGATTCTTGTTTACAAAATGGAGACTATTATCAGGGCCATGGTCAATACTCATCTGCACCTCACATATCGTAGTGTAAAGGCTGATGCAGCCTTATACTAGGACATTGCCATTAGTTCAAAATACAACTGCCATAGTCTTTCACTTGGCAATATACTGCAGTAGTGCTGAGTGTGGTTAACATATCTGCATTATGTTCTCTCAGTTCAAACAGAGAGGGAAAAGTAAATAAGGTACACTTAACAGACTTTGTTAGACCACAGATGTGTCATCATATGCAAAGCAAAATACATGAACGTAATAATCAATTCGGAATATAATGTTTGAGACTAAGGTACGTACTAGCTGCAAAAGGGCTTAATTTCCATTATTCTAGCCATTAAATTGACGGATGTTCTGTTTTCTCCTCAGAGAGAAGAAATCCAAGGAAATAGGAAGGAAAAAGAATAGCCAGAGCCATTCTAGCAGAACCTCAGTGAGCTCAGGCATGTTGTTTCATTGTCCATAACTCTGAGCTCACCACCTTCAGGAGCAAGGAGAAATATGAGTTCATTTACAGCACAGATTTCTACAATCAGATATATATTTACTTACATATACTTACTCATTCTCTTGTAAAAATGAGTGCTTTTGGGGCTAAACCTAGCATATCAAAGTCAAAACATACCAAATAACTAGTATTAGTATTTACATTAATGTGGATAATGGCTTTAGAATAAAAGAATCTACTTCTTTCCCATCCTGAATTTGGTGTCTGCCTCAGCACTATATACATAAAATGTAGACACGTCAATGTCAAGAATTTAATCTTCTTTTCTCCCACAATATAACACTAGTATTCAAATCAGTGTTCTTGAATCTCAGTAATTATTTGCTAACAACTATCAGCAAATACTGTGATTTTTTGTAACTGAGTTAATGCTTTAACATTTTACATTTTATGGAATACAGTTATTCTCTTCAGATTGCTGCCTTTTATAGCTCCATCCTTAATCTCAACCATAAGCAGATAAATATTTTAGGTTTGTTTTAATTTATTTGTAAATCAAGAGCGATGAACATAATACAAAACTGAAGACATCTGCTGTAACACAGTTGACGCATAAAAGCCCTTTATACACTCTATACAGCACACAATTTACTTTGTTCACTGCACCTTTAGGCTGGAATGCAAAACTTGCTTAGCAGTTCTACAGCTGTATTATTTAGCAGCTTGGGATGGGAAGTGAACCATACTATATAAAACAACTGATATTGTACCTAGTGGAAAAAAACATAATATACCTACGCAGAACAACCCAATGAACTCTATCCCAAAGGTCACTTGTTATAGAGTACCATCCTAAAAATCAGAAAAATCTTGGTTAGAGCAAGACACTCACAACAGTACAGTGTGATCATTAGCCATCTGTTATAACAGTCAAAAGCTTTTTTTGTGTGTGTTTCACTACTGTGCAGACATTTGTGCTACTTTACTGTTGTTTCTAGATTTACTTTTCAAAATCACAGATGCAAATTTACTCTGAAAAACTTAAACCAAAGTTCAGCTGAAAAATACTGAGTTTCATCCAAACAGAATCACAAACAAATAAAGAAAAACCAGAAGCTGCTCTAAGTACACTGTAGTGAGCCCTTAGATAAACCAAGTTGGCAATGAATTCTAAGACAAATAAGTTCTGTGTGCCTTTTGGGTTTTTTGGCACACATGTCCCACTGCCTTGGTAATTACTCAGGTCGGAGTTTTGCCCCACTAGTGGAATTAAAATGTTTCTTTTCTTTCACTATAATGAGCTCTAAAACGATTCTAAAGGGTCTGCTATCTCAATTTCACTTTCATGCTAAAACTTGCATATCTAGCAGCAGTGACTCATTATGGAGGACATGCACAATTTAAGCATTGGCTCGGAAGAATGAGTGTTGCTCAGGGATACACATTCTCCATTTGAGCAAACCGTTGAATAAATATCATTGAAATAAATATTTATCAACTCAACTATAACCATTTCCCTTTCATACTGGACAACAGATTATAAGGAACGTTAATGACTTGACTGTTCACTCTTTTTATATGCCTCATTTAGTTGATTCATGTCACATCAAATATACAAGTGTGGGACATGTAAGTCCCACCAGCTCCAGTACAATGGTGAAATCTGCGTTCTTGCATTCGTTTTCCTGGTATAAATCTACATCACGCTCTCTCAGCAAGGTAAAGAGTTAGGTTTCCTTCGAAATATGACAACTGAGATTCTTATGTAGCTAGTTCTCAGAGGTAAAGGAACAGCTGCTTCAAGGGAATGAAAACGTGGCTCTGAATTTTCAGACGATTGACATTTCTTTTGAAGGCCTCCCATCCAAGCACCAGCCAAGACTACACCTACTTTGTGCTAGCTTCGGTGAGGTTCTATCCCAAAGTAACACTTCCCAGCGTCTGCTGTGCCCACTGCCTCGCACTAAATAGTTTTTGATAAATTGACTGGGCTCTGCTTAACCATTTTCCAACTGCAAAAATTCTCTATTACTTTCAGTGACATGGTGAATCTTCCCCTGAAAAGATTTTATTGGTGATGTAATTTCCTAGTACAAAACTGCTTCACACAGTCAGGGGGACCGAGGGAGAGAGCAGATGAATTGTCTGAGATCAGCACCAAACCTTGCCTCATCTCCCAGGGGTGATGAATCACGCACCCTGCTTAGAACAAACATGTCCTGAGTAAAGGGGACTGTAGGATGGATTAGATGGAAAACACCCTAATTAGAGGATTTTATTTGTCTATAGATGCCAGCCCAACGCATAAAGAGGAAAAAAGAATTTAAGTAGCTGCTCTGTGATCAAGTTGCTGTCCTAAGTATATTCCAAACCATCTCATCAACAACAGGTTCAGCTTTTCCCCTTTGGAATTCAGCTTTTAAAGTATTCAGATTGTCATTTATCTTTGCACTGTAAACATCTCGCTGCTCTCCATAGTACATTTCATAGCCAGTAACTACTTAGAAATGTGTATTTTGCACAAACATCCAGTTGCTTTATTTTTGGAAGAATTAAAGGAAGAAGATACGCCAGTGACAAGGGAGGGGAAGAGAGAGAAAGCGCGTGGAAAATGTTACAATTAGAGAGGGGAGCCAAGAATGAAATAGGGTCAGTGGCAGGAAGTGGAACGGGGTGGGGAATCTCTCCCTGACGCCTGAATTCGGAGAGCTGAACTCCGCAATAAAAAGGGACTGCAAACAGGTTGGAGCTAACAAAGTTACTATGAGAAGGCGACAGGGCAGCAGGAAGTGATGAGCATGCTGCACTCTGGGTCATGTGAGGAAGCCAAAGGATGGACTTTATAGCACAATTAAAACAACCACTGCAACAGCATGTTTTAAATATTTGAAATTTAGACTGCGACAGAATAATAATACTGCAAAAATGAACTGAGCACTGATCCACAAGTCATAACATTTCTTATTTCTCAATTTCTCAGTTGCTCAAAGAAAAGTTCAAAGGTCTCACAGGTGAGACTGCACAGCGTGTAGACTGTTCTAAGCAACTTTTAAGGTTTCTTTCTGGGGAAACTGGGCTAATGTGCCAACTGAAAAGCACAACAGCTAATGACGCCTTGAAATTTCACAAAGCAGAGTTACCTGTTTATGTACTGCACCCTGTTCTCCATAAACACGCTAGGTTTTGATTCATTTTTTTTAAGCTGTGTTGATCATATCCTGTAAAATACTCTATAAAAGTTTTTGTAGTCCTCCTTTATAGTTTCTTCGGGTATTGAATCTTTGAGACATATCTTTTTGTGCTTTAACTGGGCTGCAGAGATCAGCTGGAGACCTTAGTTTTTAGTCCCTAGATAGCACTACAAAAAGATAAGCATTCTCACAGAAGAGCCTCCAGATTCAAGACTACTATTTTGCTTCACCTAACAAAGTGAACAATAACCTGTCTTGTAAGAAGGAATGCTTATTCTTCTCATAAAAATAATTTAAATCCTTTCCACAAGCCTACTTCATCTATCACATAATAAAGCAGTCAAGGGAATTTGAAAACAAAATACAGTTAATCTTTCCTCAATTCTTTATGTTCTGGCTTGCTAGTTCACAGAAGGACCTCTCACCCTCACGGTACAGAGTTCACCCTTGTAGCAGAGGTTTCAAACTGGACACTGGAGAACACCAAGAATCTAACATACAGCTCTCCATACGTGCCACGAAGCATGAGCACTGCAAAACTCAGAATAAACCTTTTTTTTGTCCCAAAGCTCCTGTGAGTAAAACGCTGCAGTTGGAGGCTGCCTGAGGTTCATTTACACCATGATGTTATTAATCATAAGCCACAGAACATTTAAAATGATGATTTAATTACCCAACCCAGAGAACTGCCCTTTTAAACAGGTTCATAGGTATAAAACGCTGTTCTACCAGTGACTCCGTATCATTCAAGCAAGGTCATGGAAGAGGTTAGTGTCTTGCAAAGACCAACAGGAGATCCATTTACATTCTTTCTTAATGGAGGCAAGGTAAGAAAGTTCTGAGAATCCGGTCAGTGTGTCAATCCTTAACAAATGGGTTATTTATTTGCTGAATCTAAAATTCATCATTATTGGAGCTTTTTTTTAATACTATCTCATATGTTAGCGCCCATGTTGAATCTAGTCATATGCTCCGTGTTTCGCAAACATACAGACAGGACTTGCCAACATGCTGATGAACTCTGTAAAAGTAGAGTTCCATGCATAGAGTGTTCCATGCATAGCCTGCAGAACATTTGCTGGATCTTTGCATTGGAAGAAGGATGGTATAGCCATAGCAATCTAAAATCCCTGTTAGCTGAGCTCTGCAATCCAGGTTGCCAAAGGCTTTAAAAAGCACAATAAATTCAAATTCTTTTTTTTTTCTTTGTATTACAGAGGTGTTTGCTTCAAATTCACATGCAGTTTAATTGTGAAAATAACTAGAGGCCTGGTGTGGCAGTATCACTTGATGATGAAGCTACTCTTTTTCCATCATCGGAAAAAATGGGAATTTGGTGTTCTGCTGCTCAGGCGGGCAAAAGGGGGAAGTGATACATTCCATGAGTCACTGCCTGCCGCAAGAAGTTAAGCAGCACCTTTTCAGTAGAGGACAGGAAGATATTTACAGATATCAGAGAGAAACCAAACAACATGATACAATCCAATTACTGTGGCGTCTTACTTGCAAGTCCAAAGAAGCTGAAATTATAAATGTTCAAAGAGCTCAGAATAATTTCATTTGTCTTAAAGATACTCCCTGCTCCAGCTGAAAAACATTTAGCTGTTGCACATCATCTCTTACCCCATACCCACCAAAACAAAGGTACACACACACAAACGTGCTTCTTATCCTTTTGCATTCCACCTTCCTGAATCCATCAGTCACTGTCCTGTACCTGTTTGAATGTAACTAATGACTGATACACAATTTTATGAGATGGCAGGAAGATACCCTTTCCCCAAACACTCTCCATTTCTTCTCTTTCAGTGAAGCTTAGGTTGTATTTTTTTCCTAACATTCCCAGTCTCTCATGGACCAAAACGTGTGTCACTGTGGAGAGCCTGCCAGTTGGCAAAGCAAGGCACTGGCCAATACAATGAACTATTGCCCTGAAGGTAATTTAACACTTGCTTGTTCTATCTTGTGCATTTGGAAGCTCCAAAAAAGTGGTTCATTCCCATCTAGATAATACTAGAAAGTGGATTTTTACACTGGCCCTTCTGCTGGCCAGCTTACAAATGCCAAGAAAGCTCAAAGTGATCAGTTGCATTGCCTGGTTTCCTAATTTTGCTCTAAATGACTCAGAGAAAGTTTCCGTGAAATGCCTATTTACAATATAACACTACAAATTTCCCTTATTTTAAAATAGGTAAAAGAATATTTACTATATGTTGAAAAATACACAGAAGAGTAAAATGGGGTCTATCAATTTTGTGTAACCATTTCTTAATGTTCATTAATGTCTTTTCCAGGCTGCGGCATGTTAAAAAGATAACTGGTGCACACTAAGGAACACGGGGCCAGGTCTCAAGGTTAACCAGAATGTTCATTTTAGGACCATTACAATTTGCCAGAGATGCTTGAATGGAAAATGAGGTTTACAATACTAGATAGCCAAGAGGAGCAACAGCCACCCAGAAAAGTGGAAAGATTGCCCTTGCTGAAGTAATACTGTGTATGAAAGGAACTGAATATAGTATTGAGGGAGAAAAACAGAAAGCATTAGTGGGCCTGTATTACCAAGACCATTCACTAAGATAAGCATGCACTGAGCTCAAGAGTCCCCTCACTGTGTGCACAGTGAGCCATCAGAATCAACTGTAGCAGAGCAATCAAGGTTAACCATGGGCTTTAGAAAGGGGCAGAGAATAGAAATTTCATGACCAAAATTAACCTATATTGTTACTCTGAGCCTACCAAGACAGGAGAGAGGCAGTTTCATATCTCAGAGCATAAACTTACTGTTGCACAGAGGATTGCTAAATATTTCCGATTTCACAAAGGAAAGCTCTCCAGATTTACAAGGTTGATCAAGGAGTGGAATTTCAAAGGAAGAGACAGATGATACTGGTAAAAGCAGTGTCCCAGACTAGAAAGATCACTGATCCAAACTCTGGACCTTAAAATTTCATAATACTGTTTATTCTTCTTCCCTCCTTCCACTTAACAACACAGAAAAAAGGCCAATGTAAAAAATTTCTGTTAACACATGCACATATTCATTCACTATAGCAGGGTACTGGAGAAGAAAAATTTTTGAAAAAAACTTTTTTGCACTTCTGTTGGTAAATCCTATGACAGGGCCGTCAGATGCTTTGCCAGGTTAGCATTTCCACAGAGCTTTAAAATATGGTATCTCCATAGTCACTTGGGGAGGACGAAGGGAAGATAAATGAAAGTTAGCAGTGAGATAGGGTGGCTGAACAGGTAGTGGCAGAGTAGGGGACAAGTGAAATACTGAAGCAGCTGTGTGAGGGTACAAAAGTCTGGTTGTATGGAGAAAGAATGAAAGGGTGAGGAGACAGGCCTGTAATTAAAACAGAAAGGGTGTCAGAAGGATGCTACAGCTATCTATACTTTGATGTTCAACTGATACTAAGCGGGACTAAATGTCAGCAAGCACAGAGACTGACATGAATTCAGGGTGGAATCCTGCTTTTTTCTGTTTAAAAACAATCTTCTCCATCTCTGTCAAAGGCCCCAACAATTTGATTTGCAGGCTCATGAGAGCAGCTATAGAATTTTAATTCCATCTCATTCTCAGGCTAGGTAGATGCCACCTTCATTAGCCTTTCTTACTATTGATTCCATAAATAATTGTCATTTCTTATCGGGTTTCAGGCAACTGCTAGGATAGCAAATTCACCAGCTTGCCATCCCTCAGATAAGCTCTGTTAGCAAACACTCAGAGCAACAAGAGTCTGCGCTTGGCAGAGTGGAGCTAAAGATAGGAGGAAGGGATACTCTCTTTGCTTTCTCAGTTCAGTCTTTCTGCTGATGTTGACCAGCTGACATTGACATAGGCCCTATATTTTCATAGGTATGTGAAAAGGAGAAGGGATGTCTCCTGATATGCTTGAGCTGAACAGAAAACCCACCTCAGGCTAGAATATGTCAAGAGTTGCCGATTTGAAAGCCAAAACAAAAAAGCGAGATGTTTTACATCAACTGAAACTGCAGAGTGCGCGCACACACACACACAGCAGGCTTCCCAGTGCAAGCGAAGGGACTTATTAGAGATGAAAGAAGGCCTCACATCACCCATTGTAAGAGACCATTGTGCCTCCTTCTGCTACAGTGTTCTGTGAAGCTGTGGGAAACACACGACCTCCGAGCCACGGCACTGTGTGCAATGGCAGAAGAAAAGGAAGGGGCAGGAGAAGCAGTTTTGTGGGAGGGCCACTGTCCTTGCTGTCCTGTCTTCCAACGCTATCCCTACTGTGCCATCCGTGTGCTCAACAGGGAGACATTTTGCATGCCTCTGAACACTGCTGCAGCCTAGGCAGCAACAGAACTACAATCTCAGCTGAGGGAGCAGGACACCCTTCTCTGCCAGCGTGAAGGGCTTTCCCACCCAGCTGCCTTGCTGGCTGAGGATGTGCGCCACAGCTCCCGATTTGGATTTGTGCTTTTCATGCCATTAATAAGGAACAAAAAATTCTGCTTCATGTGCAAGAAGGGTAGAGGGGGATCAGACAACAAAGAAATCAGCAAGAAGTAAACAAAGTACTGGGGAAAAGTGAGACAAAAACGGAGCTATATAGCACATAAAGGAAAAAGTACCTATAACTGATGCTGATCCTATGTCCATTAGTGAGTCCTGTGAGATGCAGGGAGGAACAAAGGTAAGTTAAGTTGAACCCAAGCACATGTGCTCCCCAAAGCTTGTTGAACTATGAATACAAAACACACTCATTTATTCTTCCCAGTCTTCTCACTCCCCATATAACCTTCTTTCCTGTCATTTGATCATTCTTTATTCAGTCTTTTTCACCTAAATAGAAGACTCACCCTTATTACACTCAATACTGCTCTGGAAAGCAAGACTAGTATTTGTGACCTCCAGGAAAAATTATTGATTCTACCAAGAAGTGAATTCTAGCAATTTTGTAAAATACATCAGTTTGGAAATATAAGTTTCTCTTAACTCACCAACACAAAACTCTGCTTTAAGCACAGCTTCTGGTTCAAGATTTCTGCCTTGATTTTGGCAGATCAGACAACACTGCGCGAGTAATCATCTCTCTTCACAGTGCCTATGTTCAGCCATCACAGCACCAAAACAATGAGGCTGTCCATGGAAAAGGGGGCACCTCTGACTGCAGCAGGAAGCAGACATTTTATGGAGGCAAAACTAGAGACTTTTCTCTTGGATTAGAAGAGAATAGCATGGGTATAACTACATTTACAGCTATAGCTGACATTCAACTTGGCTTTCCCTGAATTTCTTCAAAACCTCCCAGCATGAGATCAGAAACTTCAGGCAGCAAACAGCCTTTCAACTAATTATCTTCTTTATAGGCTGAAGAGAGTATGATTGCTGCCATTATTTTTGTTTTGTAAATACTTAGGAGATGCCCAGACACTTGGGTAGTGCATGGAGCTAACTGCATATGCAGAGTTAGGGTTTTTTTCCCCTTAGACAACGGTAAAAGAGATAGCATTCTTAATTAAAAAGTGCATAGCTGTGTTACTAACAGAACCACAGATTGCAACATGAATTTTTACAATTGAATATACTTTTCCATTATAAATTATCTTTGGTTATTTTGTTGAGTACGACTCAAGCTGGAGCCAGGCCTTTAAGCCCAGCACTACACTATTTGACTTGCAAGCATACTCAGGAAATACTCAAAGCTAAACAAAAACTGTTCTCAATTATTTTAAGTTCATAAAAAATCTTGGTATAAGGTTCTGAATCTCTTTTTAGCTCATAAAAATACCCCTTACAGCTGGAACCCAAACTACAGCTCTAGCTACCTCTCCAAAGTCGACAAAATTTTCTGGTTCTATCATAAGATTTTGGCAGCTGTTGCAACATCAATGAATCAAGGCTTGTGGTCTCTCTGTAAAAGATGTGTTATCAGTCCCAGTGCACACGAAAGGTACACTGAAAGGCAGCTCTGGGGTCATTTCTACCCAGAGGTTACATGGCAAAGTAAAATGCAGATGGGGAGAGATGCACTCTGCTCCCTATACAGCTGGTCAAGAGCTAAACACATTGAAGTCAACAAGATTTGGAGGAAAAGTAAGAAAATGCTTCCCAGGACGCATAGCCAAGTGGCAAGGAAGGTGGAAAGTTGGCAAAACCTTCATTAGTCTCTTACACCCCATCAGGGGAGAGGAAAATCCACAATGCAGCACACACTTGTACAGGCATTTGCTATCCCTCAGAACAGGATTATGTACTGCCCCATGTCGTTGTGTAAAAAAGTTTCTCAGGTTCCAGTTTTGCATAAGCCCTTCAGGAAGTTTATGGTAAAGCTATATACAGAAGCCAGGTCTCCAGATGCCTAGTGTTGTAATTTCAGAATACTTCTGAAAAGTCTTGTGTGCATACATAAGCAACATCTATACATAATCAATGCATAACTGTGATTACATACACGGAGTGTATCTGCAACATTGGGAATGCAAACATAGCAAAGAGGTCTGAGCTAGCATCTGAGAAATGGGAAGTTAAATGTCTCTAATAAAACTTGGCTTTATATACTGCTTTTCATCTTCCTTGTTCTTTGCAAACAGCAATTACACAACTGGTCTTTACTGTCTGCTCATAGTGAAATGAAAAACAAACTACATGAACAGAAAGTAGTACACTGGATTGATCACAGTCTTTAAATTTTCGTTAGCTCAGGTAGGAAATTGTCTGATGTTTTCTATTTATTTTGCTGATGGTCCTTTAAATAAGCAATTACACATTGATAAAGTTAATTAAAAATTAAAATGAGTGCACAATCTATGAAACAATATTTGCTAATGACAATAGCTAGCCAGTGGCATGGGCAAGGCAGTCCATAGCTTTCAGAATACCTAGCTGGAAAGAACAATAAGGTAGATTAAATGTAAACACTGAAACCCACAGGACCTGAGCATAGTTAACACCTGCTCTGAGCACTGCTAGTATACTCTGGTTCCATGGGCAGCACATTATGGTCACAAAATCAGCAAAACTTGTCCAAGGAGGATTACTTTGGTGCAGTAAGACCAGCATCAAGTCTTCAATAGTACATCTTCTCTCTTTTGCTCTCCAAGCACAAAAAAGGTCACTGCCAAATGGAAAACAGGCAGTTTTGACTGATCCTCTAAGAGCTGCATTTTCAAGTCCCTATAAAAATTACTACCTGAAGAAAGCTAAGTGGCTTTTGATCTCCTTTAACACTAAAGAATCAGCCTGCACCAAGAATAATCAGGGCAGAATGAAGGTGAGCTAAATACACACACATTTTATTCTGCATTTTATTAACATCCATCTCAACAGTTTTCCTAAAGAAAATATTCCCAGATAGCGTGTTGCTTAAAACTTCTCTGTACTGCAGCAGAAGTACCAGTTTGGCTCTCATTTTGTGTGGTTTCGGAAAGCAGCTGTTTGTGTTTACAGTCAGCAACAAACAACTCAGCTTTTTAATCAAACAAGAGCTGCTTGGGTGCCTTTGCCCATGGCTATGGGAATCAATTCACTTTGAAAAACAGACCTTTTACAGCAACAGTGAGAGGCCCTCAGCGGATGGAGGGGATTAGAGAGAGGCATGTTTTCTGAGAAACCAGGTTTATAGTCTGTAGCTTTCTCCATCCTGGGCCAATATACCAGGCTCAGTACCAAATCTAAATCTCTCTAAAAGGTCTGGGTCAGTTTTCTTTCTTCTCCTCCTGTCTCCAAATCTTGTTCTTTCTGTCTCCCCCACCTATGTCCTCTATTTTTACCTAGTGCAGGTGCAGAAACAGAATAAAATGTTAATTCAGATCCCCTACAAAAGTCAGGCAATCTAAGAAAGGATGATGGCTTCTTGCTAGCAATAGAGGAGCATTTTCCAATATGACAGCACTTGCTTAGAAGTCAAATGGATTGTGTAAGCTTCTCTCCATATTCCAGCTTAGCTTTGTAGAGGCCTATGGCCTGCTTGGAGCTGTGGTTGCTGACAATTACAAAGTGTGTAAGGTATAATAATATAGGTAAATGTTCATTTGTGGCAAAAAACAAGACCACAATAAATTAATCCACGTTGCTCACTTCTCCAGAAGTGAATTAAACACTGAAATATCAGTGGTGTGACTCATGAGAGATACAGCAGAAAGGTGTTCAGGCCAAGACATACTGTTCAACAAGTCTATGTTCTTGCACTGATTTCTGGATCAGCCAGCAAAGGAGTAGGTGAGCTTAAACACTGCCACTCCAGCCTTTAAAGGCTTTTGCCTCTTTAAAGGGCAAAAACGTGCACCTCAATGAGAAGCAACTGCCTATTTCCTTCTTCCCCTGATCACAGCCTAGTACTGGCCAAGTCTTACCTGCTGTATTTTGAAATACTGAACTTGGCACCATTCCTTTGCAACTTTTTGTAAAAAACCATTTACAATATACTTTGTAGTCTTCGGCATTCTAGTCCATAAAACTTCCATAAGAAATGGCTATGTGAAGCAGTGAAAAGATGACTCTACCAGGACCTTTTTTCATTTCTAGAAGAGAAGCAGCCAGTGCTTAAAAGAGCTAATTCACTAACAAAATCCACTACAAGTGGCCCAGCAGCAGGCATGGGAAATTTCAACATGAATAGAAAGGTGCACAATCCCTTTTTTGCAGCTAGAGTAACATAAGTCACTTTTGTTAAAGGTATCTTCATGGTCCCACCAGAAATTCTAGGGTAAATTTGAAGACTTACAACATTAGAAAATTTTCAGTTACCCTTCCGGATGCTTCACTGAAGAAATAAAAAGCTGATGGCCACATGGGGAATGTAAACACTCACCTGAGGTAGTCCACAGACTGACAGAGTACCTCAACCCAGGCAACAAAAAAAAAAATTGTATTACTGTCACCAGTTGGGTGCCATACTCAAAGAGTCACTATGATTGTCCCACTAAAAGGAACTCAGACTCTCCATGTTCCAGCCATGTGAGTGGTGTTACAGAAGAACCACTAAAAACTTGTTTTCCCACAAGGTTACTACTAACAGATCACTGCTAAAACACTCAGCCTAGAAATACTGTGTTTTGATTTCATATAGTATCTGTTTCCGTTGAGATCCCCATCCAAAGCAGCACATAATCCTTTTCAATAAAGAAAGCTGTTCAGGCAACTCCCACGCCAGCAGCTAAAGGAAAAAATAACAAGCCTTAGCAAAGAATAAACAAACAACTATCTACAAGCTGAAAGAGAATCCACTCAGATGCAAACTAAACAGGAAACTGAAGTGTCCTGAGTTTAAATCAGAAGAAGCTGCAGATGAGTTCTGCCTCTCTGAAATGAAAGCATTTCAGCCTTATGGTCACTGGCACCGAAGATCTTTTTTATTCTATCTCCTCAAAACCTTGTAATATCTATCCAGTGAGTATAAGGGAAGATTAACTCCCTTCTTAATTAAGTTCTTTAGTCTTTCACCTTGCATGCCAGTTTAAAATCCCACACAACCTCCTTACATAAAAAGCAATCCTTAGGCTTCAGAATCTAGGTTAGACTTCCTTGGTAAATGGAGTTTATCACACAGAGGAAGGCCGAAAGCTATATGGTTAAGTTCATATAGACATACCACATTATCTCTATGGGACTGTTTAGAAAAACAACAAATGAGAACAATAACTCTGAAGAAAAGAATCTAAGAACAGAGCACTCTTTATATATTTGTAATATTTTTATTCCTAAAAAGTCACACTTTCAGGAGTTGGATATGTAATTGATTTCAAAACTCGCAAATGACCAGTAATGAGCAAGACAATTAAACAAAATATTCCTTTCCATCTGAACATTACGTAAAATTTTCATCAAATTTTAAATTCTTGCCTTTCCTGAGTTTTTGAAATTTCTTTTACAGGAAAATGTTGCAGCTGATACTGTTTTCTATATTTCATATACTGCAGTTCAAAAAGGTTTAAAATATAATTTTCAAAACAATTTTTAAAACCCTGTCTCTGCTTAAGTGAATGTTGCTAGTGTTATCGATGTACTTGAGGAATGCATGACAGTTCTTTCTGACTTGGTGGATGCAACATTGAACTTTACTCTCAAAATTGCCTTTACCTTCAAAAAGGGCAGTATTCAAAGAATTTCTGAGGTAAATTCAGTCATGCTGTGATTATAAAGTGAAGGAAATCAACAGAAATTTGATTACAAAAATCACAGAAAGTAGACCTTGGAAATCATTCTCGTTTCTGCAGCTTTGTTCTGTTGAACATGCTTCTTCCAGTTTTCACATTTTCACAGAAGTAAATCCTTTCCCCTTTGATTGATAACTATCCTTTTATAATGGTGTTTAGAATGCAAGTACTTCAAGAATTTTGCTCAAAATATTATTACAGTAACAAGGAAGAATCATGAACATAACATAAATGAGATAATCAACAAGTTAGCCCTCCTTACAGCATTATACTCAAATGATATGCTCAAAATTAAAAGGGTTAAAGCAAAGCATGAATATAAAGTACAGATTTTAGGAGAACACACAGATCTTTTAATCAAAAGCATCCACCTCATGGCATTAAGGCCTAGATGATAACTGCATAGCAAACAGTAGTTTTACCCCAAGAGTAGGCCAAAGAAACTGCGACTCATGATCACAGTTCCTAACCTCTCTCCTACTTATTCTGATGGAGACATATGTGATTTCATCCACTCCTCTATCACACCAGATATTTGTGATTGACAGCTCAAGTACTACCTGAATTTCTGCTTCCTTGTCGTCTTCATGCTCTTGCTCACTGTGAAGCCCTGGAGCTGCCCAGCTGTAGCCACATTCATGTCCTCAGCAGCTCCCTAGTTCTCTTGTGGACATTCAGGTGAAGGCTAGGACAGACTTGCCTAAGGTGAGAAAGCGCCCCAGAACAAGCAGTATACAAAACATACAGCACAAATACTATTTAGTCAAGAATAAGTAGCTGTCCCTAGCAGAAAAAAAAAAATCAGGTCTCCAATATCAGTGGCAATCATTGAATTAACAGTAAATGGAAATTGGTAGATTTATTTTCCCCACCTCTCTCATTACAAGCCTGTTATGCAGATGAGACTGCTTCTCCCTTCTTGCTCTCTAGTGTATTTCATATTCGGTGTATTTCTGGAATCACAAAAACAAAGGCCAGACTTTATACGCTTTACTTGCAGGCAGTCAAGGTAATGCCAGTGAGGCTGTTCGTGACCATGCCAAGCAACGTCTGACCTCTGTTTTGATAAGCTGGACTCAGAAGTCCTTAAAAATACAATGCACGCTTCTAAAACTTAAATTAAAATAACTATGAAGGCTATTTTATTTCTTTTAGTCCTGGTTATTCATAATGAGTTAAAATAGCCACGGCATCTTAGGGCAGTCAGAAATACAGTGATGCAAAATCATTAAGAAAATTAGGGTATGAGTATGATGAGGAAGTTTTGAGCAAGACAGATTTTATGCTCTCTGTGAATTATAACTTTGTTCTGTTCTTTTTCACCCTTATGCATCTGCACAGTTGGAGTCATCTGGGACATACCAAAGGAGTGACTTGTTTTTCCATCTCCCAGTCTAAGAAAGCAAAAAGAAATGCTGAAGAATTTCTCCAGAAAACAAGTTACTGTGATGTTCTTAGCCCAATGTGTAGATAAGCGAATGGTTCCACTTATAGAACCATTCATTTGCAAAAAATCTATACATCTTCTGAATGTATCCTGTAATTATAAATGACAGATAATTGATATCTGAATTTATCAGTCTTAATAAGAGTACTGCTAAAACTAGCCAGGAATATGGACTCACAGATAGGAATGAACGTCTTTCAAGCAGGGCCCTGGTTCTTGGATGACAGCATAAATGAGGCCAGTCAGGCTTACCACTCCAATAGAAGTTACTGGTTTGAGTGTGAATGAGGAGGAGGTAAAGATGAGTGGGTTGATTCTTGGCTCCCAACTGTACTATTCATTACAGTATTATCTGAAGCAATGAAGGAGTGGTAATTTATAGATAAAATAAGCCAACATTACACTGTTACGTCATCACTCTTCCTGCCAAAGCATGGAAGAAGAAAGAAGAACTTCAGCTTAGTGATGAGGAGGTCCTGGAGGATGATCTGGAGGTCATCTCTAAGCATGTGGAGGAGAAGAAGGTGATCAGGAGTAGTCAGCCTGGATTCACCAAAGGCAAATCACGCTTGACCAATCTGATAGCCTTGTACGATGGGATGACTGGCTGGGTAGATGAGGGGAGAGCAGTGGCTGTTGTCTGCCTGGACTTCAGCAAGGCTTTTGACGCTGTCTCCCATCACATCCTCGTAGGCAAGCTCAGGAACTGCGGGCTGGATGAGTGGAGAGTGAGGTGGATTGAGAACTGGCTGAATGGCAGAGCTCCGAGGGTTGTGGTCAGTGGTATGAAGTCTAGTTGGAGGCCTGTAGCTAGCAATGTCCCCCGGGGGTCAGTCCTGGGCCCAGTCTTGTTCAATGTATTCCTCGATGGCCTGGATGAAAGCACAGAGTGCACCCTCAGCAAGTTTGCTGATGATCCTAAACTGGGAGGAGTGGCTGACACACCAGAAGGCTGTGCTGCCATTCAGAGGGACCTGGGCAGGCTGGAGAGCTGGGCGGAGAGGAACCTCCTGAAGTTCAACAAAGGCAAGTGCAGGCTCCCGCACCTAGGGAGGAAGAACCCCATGCCCCAGTCCAGGCTGGGGGCTGGCCTGCTGGAAAGCAGCTCTGCCGAGAAGGACCTGGGAGCCCTGGTGGACAACAAGTTAACCATGAGTCAGCACTTGTGCCCTTGTGGCCAAGAAGGCCTATGGTATCCTGGGGTTGCATGAGGAAGAGTGTTGCCAGCAGGTCGAGGGAGGTCGAGGTCCGCCTCTACTCAGCCCTGGGGAGGCCTCACCTGCAGTACTGTGTCCAGTGCTGGGCTCCCCCCCAGTACAAGAGAGACATGGCGCGACTGGAGAGAGTCCAGCGGAGGGCTACAAAGAGGGTGAGGGGCCTGGAGCATCTCTCCTCTGAAGAAAGGCTGCGAGAGCTGGGCCTGTGCAGCCTGGAGAAGAGAAGACTGAGGAGGGATCTCATCAATGCGTACAAGTATCTGAAGGGAGGGTGTCAAGAGGATGAGGCCACTCTCTTCTCCGTGGTGCCCAGCGACAGGACAAGAGGCAACAGGCACAAACTGAAACACAGGCAGTTCCATCTGAACCTGAGGAAAAACTTCTTTCCTGTGAGGGTGACGGAGCACTGGCACAGGTTGCCCAGAGAGCTTGTGGAGTCTCCTTCGCTGGAGATATTCAAAACCCGCCTGGACACGATCCTGTGCAATGTGCTCTAGATGACCCTGCTAGAGGAGGGGATTTGGACTAGATGATCTCCACAGTTCTCTTCCAACCTCAACCATTCTGTGATTCTGTGATGTGTCTCCACCATGCAATGCCGTTTGTGGCTTCTCCTAAAGCACAGCTTACAACTTACGTCCTGCTCAGGGCTGTGCTTGAACTCATAACCTAACTCTTCTAGACAAAATAGGATTATGCTACTTCTGGAATTACAAGAACCCAGTGCACATTTTCTCAGAGGCTGTCCAGCAAGGGGTCCTAACCTATAAACCTAAGTTTACACTGGCTATCATCAGACTTAACCTTTAAAAAAAATCAGTCTTCTTAAAGTGAAGTCAGATGCACATCTATGATTATCAGCACAACCCTGACATTGGTTAGAATATAATAAACTGACCGCAGTGCTGGCTACAATGCAAAACCACCCATAGTTCCTTATTCTGGTAATATCAGCATGCAATTTGTTGGACAGATTCTATAATCCATAGATGAAGGTAGTTGTACATTTTGAGTTTATCCAGCATTAACAACCCCTAATAGCCTAGTTCAGCTCAGACATAACAAATAGAAATGGCTTTAAATTATCCTTCCCTCGAGACATGATTTCATAAGAGAACCAACTCTATATGCGCAAAAAGAGATTTCCAATGTAAACATGCGGTGGAAGCTAAAAGCTGCAGTCAGATTTAGGGCATGGATATACCAATGGCAAAGCAAGGGATACAATTTCAAAGACACCGACTTCTTTCCAGTTCACAGTATATATTCTTTTCTGTTGACTTTTCTGCCCTTTATGCTTAGAAGATCATGTATATTTCAGTAGTTACTTTCTATCTTTTTATGACTTTAATGGGTTTCATTTCATTTTTTCCCTCACACAACTTTGGCTAGGATGCAGAATCTACAGTCATTATGGGTTAATCACAAGCAGCACCAGAGTCATTACCAGCATCTGGCTGTTGGCATTTGAAATTATCCTTTAAGTTTTCAGAAGACAGACACACTCTTTCATAATTTTAACTATTTTATTATCTAATTTGAAATTCTTAACTGTGAGGAAAAAAAGAAAATGATACTATAAATCTATAATAACCCCAGTATGAAGGAGCTTTTGCTTTTTTTCTTTCCCAGGATTAATGTAAAATCAGGCCTGATTTTATATTTGACAAGATGCCAAGCACAGCCAGCAAGATAAGTGTTTTGCAGAAAGAAATTCAATGCCACTGCTGGCAAAACCTGCATTTATAAATTCTCATGTTTTTACTCTCTGACTTTCTGGTACTCTGAAAAATGTATCTATGAAGACATTATTTTGCAATGATTATTATTTAGAGGTGTGACCTCATCCATTCTCACAGAAACACAAACTTCCAGCAATTTTACACAACATATCGACACTTATTTCAAAACTGAAGTTTAGATCCCTAAAGGTTAGTCACATTTATGGTTTGTCTTTTTAGCACAGAAGCTGTTTTTCAACATCGCTAACATTCAACATTGAATCAGTGCCCTAAAAGAATGATAAATTATCTATTTGAAGGCGACATGGTGCTTATTGTGACTAGACGCATTGAGGGTTTTACACTAGTATAGAAAAAAATGTTCTCTATTATTCTGGACTATGGTTCAGACCTTGTGTTTAAACAGAAACAACCTGTATTTGAAGATTCAGAAATCCTGAAGAAAAGGGGATTAAGTATACAAGCAAACATTTGCATATAAATATTAGACAGTGTAAACTGGCAGAAGGGCTATCATCAGCAACATTTATAAACCAATATAACAAAGCAATAGTCTGTATGCACAAAGGATTAATTCTGCTGTAATCATAATTTTTGTATATCATGCAGCTTTATGTCTGCTACTCTAAAAGCTGTGCACTGACACTACGCTATCTTTGTTACTAGTCCTGACAGTATGCTAGCTAATAAAAAGAGACCTAATCATATCAGAAAATTCCTTTAAAGGCCTTGTTTTGATTGGTTGTCCTCTAACATTATTTCTCTTTTAAGGGTGCACCACCAGGCCTTATACAATAAGGGGAATCATCCTGTATTCTCATTGTCTTCAGGATATGCAGGTCACTCCTTCAGGAACAGATAATTACCACAGATAATTTACCTCTTCCCCACCACACCGTGGTCTGTTACTGTGTTGTGTTTTAGAAGGATGTTGTCATGTAGGTCATGAACAAAGTCAACAAATGATATGTTTTTGAAAAAGCATGACACAGGACTCACTGGCCCAGTAAGTTGTTTCTAGTCCTATTCCCCTACAAATGCACTATTCACTCTTTTTTGACCACTTCACCTTTATGTTCCTCTGCCACCTTTCTCCCAAGACCTAAGCTCTACAAAGAGTTCATGAAATCCCCATGAAATTGACATGGGCAGATCCACCCAACCACAACAGCAATGCAAGCCTTTCCCTCAGACATGGTCTGGAGGGAGCAGATCAAGTGGTGGAAAGAACTAGCTGTTTTTCTACAGTTATCAGAAGGTGCTATATCAAGCAAGAGATTCTATTTCTTTTTAACATCAAGTTAAACTTTGGCTGTAATACATGGCTGATTGGTCCAAACTTGTCCACTGAAAATCACACATTTATCTGCTGGAATATCACCCAGCAAAGGATTAGAAAGGAAACCTGCAAGTGTGGAGGAAACATCCTAAGAAGGGTCATAACAGTTAAATACTATCATCACTGCTATTTCTCTAGATCCAGGATTCTGGTTCTCAATGACAGAATAAGGTGGAAAAAAGTTATTTTTATTTGTCTTTTCAATAAAATATCCTCCCTTCTGTCCTCCAACATATCACTGTTGTACTCTCCTGCTCATGTAATGTTTCACTGCTAAAACAAACTTTCTTGCTCATTGCTCAACACCATCCCCTTTCAATTCAGCAGTTTTCACTACTAAATCCAATGCAAGCTCTTTCACATTAGGTTTAGGTTTCAAATTCTGCAGAACTTTGCTGTTTTCGATTAATCTACCTTTTTTTTTCATCCGACCTCAGCATATGACGGCTAGTTTCATCTGCTCATCTGACAGCCGATCATACAATGTATCTTGGGTCTTCCTCCATCTTCTAATGTATGGCACAGCCTCCCTTATCTCTCCCAAGTCTCTACTTCTGTTATTCTCTACATAGACTCTCTCTCTGATAGCATAATAAAAGATTATAAAAACGAGGAGGGTGAACAGCAACCAAAAAGAAAAGAAAGATCCATTATCCTTTAAGCTGGAACTCAGTCAAAGGGAAGTTGAAACCACCACCTCACCATGAGATATTCTTTGGAGAAACAGTTATTTCTGGAGGATCTGAAGTTACACAAGTGAGCTTTGACAGATGACGGGAAAGTAAATCCAAGAATGAGATGCCAGCTTATAGTACGGCACAAGTGATAGCCATTGTTTGCCGACTCTCGCCCTCTTGTCAGATGTAGCAAGATCATGCAGGGACAGGCAACTTCTTCCTTCTGAAGGAACCCAAATCACAGAGAAAGGTTACTTCTAATCTGCTTTTATTTGGCTTTTCATTTTCCAGTTTCAGTTTCCTTTTTAGTGTAAAACTGTGGCAGTTTCATAGTACATACACCAAGAAGAGTTTCCTTTGGGCATCTGTCCTGGCCTCTAGCACACATAAACTACAGTTTTTACTCTCTTCTTGTACCCTGCACTCCAAGAATCTGGCTTAAAGATTGTTTCTATACAGATGTTTCATCTGGTCTTAAACATTTCAAGCAATAGCTAGTGAACTAACTTCCCAGATTAGCTGCCCCAAAGTTCAGTCACCCACAGTGCTAAGAAACTACATCTTCTGAGGCTGAATCTTAACACTTCTTCTAGCAGTCACTGCACATGCTTATACCTTTTCCTGCACAACTGAAAAAAAACTGAATCACCATATACCAATTCCAAGCATAAATACCTGTACATTCTCACATTCTCAACAAATTTAAAGGTTGAACTCCCGAAGCCTCAAACTGAAAAGCCCTTCTACAACATGGATCATTTCTTGTGGTACTCTTCTGAACTCTTCCCAGTATTTTCATAAAGGCTCAAAGGTCTGAGGATTCCAATTCCAACAGAAGTTAACCAGTCCTGGGTACAATAATAAACAGCATTCCTTATTTCTATTTGGCAATCCCCTGCTAAATCGTATCAGTTCGCATTAACAGGCTCTCTGCCAGAGCTGATTAGCAATGATAGCTTCTGCTGAGGAAGTTTCAACTATTTTCCCACCCCAGAATAATCTCTGAATCACTGTTTAAGACAGTTTCTTATGTTGTATGTACAAACTTGCATTCTTTCTTCTCACGTACATTGCCTTTATTTGGCTGCAGCAGAGCTACACAGAAGCATGGGCAATCTTTAAAAAGGAGCTAAAAATCAGACAGGGAGATAAATGGAATAACGTCTTAAGCCATGAAGATGTCCCATAAAATTTCTGTGCAAGTATGCTGTTGAGTCAGACTCATGGGAATTGCCTGGGAACCCATCACGTAGATTGAGTTGATCTAGCACCATTACATGGCATTAAATTCATAAATGAAAATGAATCATCAAAAAAAGTTACTAATTGCTGCTTGCATTTAGAAGGAAAGAACACCCTTTCAGTCTAGCATCCCATCATTCTTTTACCCTACTGGCAGACCCCTAAACACTTTGTTTTTAATGGTTAAACTAATTCTGACACTTTAGGGAATATACATGCCATTTCATTAACTGCTTTTTTAATAAAAGCATTTACAGTCATTTTCGGTATAGATTGGAACTATTATTTTGTGGGAACAGAGTATATCTTGGAAACTAAAACACAGTCATGAGGAGTACAACACAATGAAAAGTCTTACCATGTCCATCTACAGTCCATCAGACATCTGCATGTAGTGGCCAAAGGACAAATATACTTTAAAAAGACTACATTACATTACCTTTTGTTTCCTTTTGCAACTTTGACTGTGCAAGTATGAGAGTGTAAACAGCATGATTCTCCTTTATCAGTGGCCTGTCTCCTCTGAGATGTATTCAGAGATGCCAGAATCAGGTTCCCCTGCACCATCACTAACTTCACAGGCACTGAATTATCCTATCAGTGAGACTGCTGGAAGAACAGTCTGGAGAGGAAATAACTAAAAATAATATAAAATAACTAAAAATAATATAAGTAACAAAAAAACTTATTATAAGCACATGCACACGCATATACACACATATTACCCACAGGGTCTCAAGTCTAGAAGCACAGGGAACCTGCAAGTGGGATCTATCTGTAGCAGGCAGTCAGAATATTAGACCTATCTGTCAGTTTTTGGCTGCAGTTTTTTTCAAGCATTTTTTGTCCATGTGCATTAAAAGACAATAAAAACCTAAGTCTTTAGACTGCCATTACTTAAGAGTGTCTGACTTGGTCTTTGGCTCATAAGACATGCAATAAGATACAGAGTTTTCACTGCTGGGTCACTAGTTGAAATCTGGCCCAAGTCAAGAGACTGACTGGCTGTAGGAGACAGTCTGTTTCACCTTTAGGTCACTGGTTTGGATCCAGTACAGGCCAGTAGTAGGCAAACTGTCATTACCACCAGACAGTTGTTTAATATCTGAATCAAAATGGGTCTGTCAACCCGGTGCAATATCTAACAGGACAGGTATCTACGTCACTGATGATCTTCACAACAGCTTTAGGAATTCAGTAAAAGACTAAATGGCACTCCCATTCTGGTTGATTTTGGAAGCAGAATCTCCAGATCAAAGCTGAAATACAGCTTGTGCTACTACCACTTGGGTTGGATGGTTCACGGACAAGGGTTTTGAAAAAGACCATGCTTTGCATAGCTCTCAGCTTGGTGCCTTATGGTAACACTAAAATCTATGAGAAAGTATTGCCTTTTTTTTTAAGCAAATATTTTCTTAAATCCATACGCAAGTAGAAGGCATAGCTGTTTGTGTTAATACCTTGAAATCACCAAAATACTGTTCATCTAGCCTATATTAGGTGTTAGGAGAATGCTAATGTTGACCATGAGGTGGAATTTAAAACACTTTTTTTGAAACATACCTTGGTTACATCTGGTTAGTTACAGTAAGATCACCACTGATGTTATACGCAGTTACTTTTTCAAGGAATGTCAACATTTGAGGGCTATGACTTACTGGTAGTTTAATGTTATCCTGGGATTAATATGAGAGGAGAAAAGAGGGTTGTGAGTTATGAGGGGATGTGTACTGAAAGACATTTGGCAGTCTGAGGGTCTCATTAGGCCAAGACTTTGGGATGCCTTAGATCTGTATGTATGCCATTAATTACTAGTTGAGGTATACCGATACACATAGTTTTTTCCATTAAAAAAAAAATTGCTAATTTCAAGATGAACAGAGTTATACTATCTGTGGAGTCCAGATTTCGGGAAAAAGCTGAACAACTTTAATTCTGTTCAGAACAATCTCACAGCAGCCAGAAGACTCCAGAAGAGAAAATATTTTTTTCCTTCTGCCTTCAGGTAGGGCTGTTACTTCTCAAAATGTATCAAGCATTTACTAACCTGAGCTGACAGAAAAGATAATCTTCCCCAAACCAACTGTACATTTAACAGCAATAAAGTAGGTGAATTTATAATTAAGGAGTTATAGATTAAGAGAGTAAGATCTCTGTCTTTCGTAACAGCCCACAGTTAATAGATAAAATCCATATTCGAGATTCATCAAAATGTGCAACCTTGTGTAAAGGTTAATAATTAATTGTAATAAACGTGTGCACAACAAAGAGGAGGATATATAGAAAAAGATGGTAAGAAAGGGCAAGGACAAAATACAGAAATAAAAGTAGGATCAGAGGATAATTCAAGTTGAGAGTGACGTCAGGAGGTCTCTAGTCCAACCTCCTGCTGAAAGCAGGTACAACTATGAGGTCAGATCAGTTGCTCAGGGTTCCAGCCACGTTTTTAAAACCTCCAACAATGGAGACTGCACAGCCTCTCTGGGCAACTTGTAGTGCTCAGGATGTAGAAGAAAAGAAAGAAAAACAGGCAGATGGACAAACGCAAAAGGAAATGTAAAAGAACATGGAAGTGATATTAATGGCCGTCCTAGAACAAACAGGAAAAGATAAGGTGGTAAAGTTATTTTCAAAAGTATAAAAGAAGTATAGGAAAACATTTTTTTAGTACATGCATTTTATCTGGGAGCCTAATGTGAAGGGTCTGATTCTTAGGGGCCTGATTTTATAAAAGAAAATACAATCCAAAACTGAAACAAAACATAAAACAGATGCTTTCAAGCCATCTCAAGATAGGCTCCAGAACCTAGGCTAACCAAAATCACCAGGTTCTTTCAAACGTGTAGGCTGCGGCCAGGCCATTTGAGCAGCGTTTGATATCTCTCTGCTAAAATTTCAAGGATAAACAATGAACCACACTATTTTGTATACTGATCAGCTCTGTAGTTCCATCAAATCGGAAGCCGACTGAGAGCCCTGCCAGTAAACATATCTCCCACGTGCCTGTTTTAATTCTTTCTTTTGCAGGGATTTTGCAGGGCAGATGGCAGGAAAGTGTGGCATTTTCAGTAGCTACTGGGTTTAGTGGCTAATGGATTAAAAGATTCAGATAAACATTTTAAGCTTTGTTAGTTGGACTTTTTGACCTGGTATAACCATCCTGATTCCCAAACCTGCCAGTATAAAGCATCTCTAATAATATAATCAGAGACAGAGCAGAGGGAGGATGTTGTATTAATGTTTACTTTGTTTCTACAACACGGTCAAGTGATGCAAAAGAAGATAAACAAAAGAGATGACCGCGACTTATCATCATTTGGTTTATTAGCTAAACAGTAAGTTCAGGGCTAAATAAATGCTATGAAAGGTAAGGCACAAGTCCCTGGACTGAGGAGTTTGTACTGAACACTACCAATCAGGGCACTGGAAGACCCCACAAGACGAAGAGGACTCCACTGACACCCAGGACCACAACATTGTGAGGGTGCCAAAGAAGGAAACCACGCTGCAACAAATTCAGTTTAAAAAAGGTTGCAGGTTTAAACCAACTTTATCATAACCAGAAACAGCTATTAAGTTTTGAAGCAATAACACATCAGAAGCAATTAAACTGCTGAAATCAGGCAGTAAGCTCTCAAAGGTTTTCAATGGCACTATCGAGTTTAGTGATTGCTCACCGCTATGTACAAGACTACCACCGGAAGGCAATTGTTAATCTAAAAATTAGAATATTGTTCCCCATTTCCACAGATACCTGTGTAAAATACAAGACAAATACCACATAATTTCATATGGAGCTAAGAAGTAGGGCTGGCTGGAAAACCATTTTATTTCCATTTTGATTCCTGAAGGTTGCAGCAAAAGCAAGACCTTGCAAAACAATACTTTTTGGGCAGGAGGGATGAAAGACAGAAAAAGAAAGACTCAGACAATAATCCAGGAGTTATTTTGCCAAATGCATCTCCACAAAACACATCACTTCTGATGAAACACTTATATTTCCATTAAAACAACTGTTAAAAAGATTTTAGCATGATCAAGTAAGAAATATTTTATCATGTTAAAGTCTGCTGAAAATCCAGAGCTTTACAGGTGCTGCAGGTTACATTTATTTATTTGTTTGAAAATCATCTGATCTAATACTCCACTACATCAAACTACAGGTGAATTTCTGCCACCTTAAATACAATAGAAAATAAGAACAACAGAATCCTTGGCTGAATCTACAGCAGTCTCACAGTCGCTCTAAACTGCATGGGCTGCCCTACTGTGGGCCATTTGTCTTGCTCAAGATTACTATTCACCCTTCTGAACCCAAATACTTCTTTCTAACATTTGGGAAAGACATTTACAAGATATCCCCACCAGTGGAAAAGCCACAGTGAGCTCATTAAAGTAAATTTTCCAACTCCTTTACACTGCCAGAATGGCACAGAAGTGGGTAGAGCCTCCTCTCACCCATAGGATTTCCCCATCTAGACAACAGACATCTCATTTCAACAGCAGGAAGAATCATCTCAGGATGCATAGTAAATTCTAAGATGAGTAGTCTGTGCTGACCTCTCTGCCTCTGTGACTCATCTGCCGCTGGAGCCCTCTGGATCCAACTACCTCATTTCATGCTAGCACACATGACCGTAACACGCTATTGTCACAGCAGTGACTAAAAAGCAGATGTACCCTCAGGAAAAGGAGACCCCAAAGATCGTGAGGTCCTGAATCCACCGTGAACTCTTCCTCCTGAGATTCACATCAGGTCACTGACTGACACTATATAGTTTGAAGGCACTGAATTTTATCCTAAATTTCACCTTCAGTCATTTTTTTCATTCCTGCTGAACTCTAACAGAAGCAGGTTTACTGACTTCTAAAGATCCAAACATTTGCAGGCCTATCTTCTTTTTCACTTGTCTTTCAATGGGTAGCAGTTTTCTAACAGCAATTTTTCAATGTTAATTAACTCTTAAGCATGACAGCCACTGTTTCAATTCATAAAAGAAAGCATCAACATTACCAGTTTAAGTTAAAAAGTCAAAACGAACAGAGAGATAAAAGGGAGTTTGGTGGGACTTCTGAAGGATCATTCGGCAGTAGATGTTGAGGACCGGACCCAATAATTCCGTACGTAGGGCATGTGCTCACTGCAGCTGAGAGATGTGACTGTAGGCCAAGGGCAGGCACACATATCATAAACAATAATAACAGCAAAAGACATGGCAGCTTAGGGTTCAGTTCAGACTAGCTCCTCAAATGCACAACTCGGATTTCAGCTGTTCCTTTGCTAAAAGTCATCCTGTCATTTCTTCTCTTCAAGCATTACCTGAGCTGGATAGCTGCAAGTTCCCTCACTCAGACAATGTGCATTTCAGCTTACTGCTAATCCTTCCTATGGTTCTCTCAAAGTGGTTTGTATTGCCTGCCTTATCTTAGATAAAAACACACATGGAAAAAAGCATTTCACACGTTTGTTTAATAAGCAAGTCTACATCAGCAACTAATCTGGCACAACAGGAAAGGATCAGCAGACCAAAACGTTTGGTGTTAATGCCCTTACTGCTACACTGTATGTGCGTCTGCTGTTCTATTCTATTCAGAGTAGATTTGGTTTCGTTCCCTGGCAAGAACGTCCCCACCATGGCTAGGGTTGGAAACTGCCTAGAGGACCAATCACTGCTTTAGAGCCTTCTGCCTCCATGAGCACACCTGGCTAGCATGGAGTGGAGCTTCTGTTTAACTTCCTATAAAAGATCTCTAGTTAGTGCACACCAAAACCACTCTATATAGTGAACAAACATCCAGTAACTGAAGACAACTGAGAACTTTCTCCAACACCACATTACTGCTCTTGAATGAAAATACTAACATAGATTCACCCTAAGAAATATCTGAGCTACTGAATGAATCTTACTGGAGGGATCTTGCAGAATATGGGAACTTACGTACATCAACTCTCAACGTACTTGAGAAAACAGCAAACTCCTTTATAGTATATATTCGCAGAGTATCCTACAGCCAGAAGCATCAATCATTTAAAACACAATTCTGGATTGACATTGGTTATCAGGAATTTTAATCATGAACCATCCTGCATCATTTACAGTTCTTCTTTAGACCCAGCTGACAAAATCCAGCCCACCAGTTTGCTAAGCAAAACCAGCAACCAATAAAGTTTGGTAAAAAGTTGGAAACCTAATATGTAAAAAAGGAATTAAAAATAAAAGATAGGCAAGGAAAATAAAAAAAAGAAAAGAAAAGAAAAGATGAAATCAAATATTATTTTAAGAGGAACACAAGGATTTATTTTGTATACACAACATCAAATTTATTAGATTTTTTTTCTTCAAAGCTACAGGGGCTTGGCTGTTGGAGCTTGACATTGTTTTTCCATAACCTTTTGCTTTTAAATTAAACAAATGATCTCAGTTTTTGGAGCAGTTTTTGACGCCAGGGAAACTATGCCATTAAGAGAGTGCCAGAAACTTATTTAATTGATGCACGTCCCAAGAACTGCTCAAAAGAGTGCAGACATACTACATAAAGATTTCAGGGAAATTACTGAAAGGCCACAGAGCTGCAACAGAATGTGATATATGAAACATGGCATACAAAAGACTCAGTATCAAAAGGATAAATTGAGTTTGAGAGATATTAACCTGATTACCTAAGAGGTACTATGAATCGGATATGGCTCCACTGTGCACCATATCCATCCTGGATTGATGGAGGAGAATTTGTGCTCCATTTTCTGATATATAATTGGTTCTCAAGGTATGATCCATTTAAAAAGTTTCAGAAACAATTTTTTTTTTTCATTTGGGAGGGGTGAGTACAGTAAAAAGCCTATAACAACACTTTCTGACTATTTCCTTCAGCAGCACTGGGGATTACACATACAACTTATTTCTTATTTTCAGTTGAATGCTCTCTATGCACCTGCCTGACAAAAAATCAGTCCACCAGTACTGGTAAACAAAGGACCCTGTACAGAGCTCTGAAACTGAGACTTGTACAGAATAAACTCCAGGTAATTTTATGCAATTTTTTTTTTTATCCAAACGATAAGTAGTTGTCACATTTTTCTGCACCATCTCCTCCTCTCTCCTTTCTCCCCTCATTGGCATTTTCAAGGATCCATTCACAAAAAAATAAGTACAATGAATTATCCTTTCCAGTTAGGCTCCTCCCCTTGCCAGATTCATGCCATGATGCTACAGTCCTACACTTATCTTCCATGACTGTAAATTATGAACTCACTGGCCTTGGATTATCAAGTCAGTTAGCTATTAAAATGTTATTATTTTATATTTAAATATCTTGCTGGTAGTGAGTGCTTTTCAAAAAACAGAAATCTGCTTGAAATCTGCTTCTGTTGCATATAAACTCGATTTAACGCTGCAGTAGACCAAAGCACAAAAATCAGATCTCTAATAAAGGCATCTTAAAGTTAGCATTTTATATGATAAAGGCTGTTTGCTTTATCTGGCTTCAAAGACAATAGTTTTGCAGACTACAGCAGCAACCACATGAGGCCACCTTGTATTTATTTCCCCATTGGCATTGCGCATCTCTAAGACTGCGCTCACATTTACAGATTTAGAACTACAATTTTATAAAATAGAGGAAAAGATCTAACCCACCTCCAGTATCATTACCCTATATAACTTCTAATTACTTCAAATAGAACTTCTAACTACTCAAAGAGAGCCATGGTCCTCAATCCCTGAATTAAGGCAAGGAGTATTCAGGGAGAACTGTTTTGGAAACGGAGACTTACGAAAAGCAGCAAGATAGAACAGCAATGGGGCAGAACTGCCAGGGGCAGCTGGGTTACACTCAGCAGTGGTGGCTGAGCCACTGTGCTGCACGGCAGCTGGGGCTGATGACCAGCCAACTGGCAGCAAAGACAGACAAAGAGGCAACTCCATGAAAAAAGGCTGAAGCAGCGTGGGAGGACTATGACCTTTTGATCTCTGAGATGTCCCTGATGTACCAAAGTGACATGTCAGATCTAATAGGCTACATTTTCCAACTGGTGGCAGGGGCCTACAAATTACTGTGGGATATGAAGGCATTTGTTGTGACGATCCTGGCCTGGATGGGGCATATCACCACCTCCCTAGCAGGACTATCTGACAGGCTAACCCAGTGACTCCCAAACTAGGGGTCATAACCTCCACCAGGGTCACAGCAGCACAGAGTAGGGTCACAAGTCTGACAGAGATTCAGTTGTTTATGTTAGTATGTAGGACCACAAGCTCGGCTGGAGTGAGTTCACCACCAGAAATAGAGACACAAACAGAAACAATTTGGGAACAGCTGGTCTAACAGCTTTCACACTCAGGAACTACTTCTTGATATTCAGCTTAAATGAGCTCATACTATTCCATTACATATCCACGTGCCAGTCTGAAACAACAGCTCCCCTGCCAGGTATCAAAATAGCTCAAATTACTCCCAGAGAATCATAGCTGCTTAGCGTCTGCTTTGGGTTTTCTCCTAACAAATTTTCCAATGTTAATAGTGCTATACCCATACTTGAGCCACTCCCTTTTCTACCCTTCCTTTAAAGAGGTAATGTTTACCTAGTTAAGCACCAGCTCTCCCAGGAGCCTTCTGTGACTGCAGCTTGCCTGTGAGATTTGCACAACAGTAGGAAATTTTATGAGAGTAGAAATTAGTATAAACAAAGCCTTCCTCTAGCTAAGCTCCAGGCATTTCCTCTTTCTACCATTTCTTCACCCATCTTTCTGTACAACACTGTGATCACTTGAGTTGCTCTTCTCTGAACGCTCCTCTATTTTTTTCCCATGTATTGCTATTATGAGAAGACAAGCAGAATCCAAATTAAATGAATTTGGCCCATGTGGAGCATGCAAAATCTGCTCAAACTCAAGCTTGCCTATTTTCACTAAATTAAGAGACCATATGCTATACACTTTGTTTTATTATCATGTTATGTTTGGGTTTGAATCTAACCTTTTAGGAGTAGACTGTCACTGGGAAGAAGTTCATTCACATGCCAGAGCACCCAGCCTCAATCTCCAAAAAAAAGCTAATGGATTGTAAAACTTGCATCATTTAAGACAATAAATCATTATTACAATAATAAAGCAGGAAATACACACAAATTAAGCAGAAACACCACCATGCTCTTTTTACGATTAAGGAGAGTCATCAATCACAGAGGCTGCCTGAGATTAACAAGAAGCCACTTTTTCAAACATCCTGCAGTAAATCCAGAGGAAATCCAGCTGGAACTGAAACTAGAACTTCGGCATCAGACTTTGAAATCATTCTCCATTCTCTCTTCCTGGCCTCTCCTTCTGCATAACACCTCCATCTAGAGCCACTCTTAAACGGTTCAAGTTCTGAAATTGAGCCATACGCTTCATGCAATGCCACAAGCCAAATATAGTTCCTCCATAGTGATGTTTTCCCATGTCTATGAATCGTTCCAATCCCTCCCAGTCCCATTAGAAGGGAGCTCCACTGCTGGTACTATAAAACTCCAGAAGATACGGGACTGAATGTTACTGAATAATGAGGATTCAATTTTATTTTTGTTTTTCTCAGTCTCCATTTGTCCTTGATTTAAGGATGAACCAGTATGTTAAGAACAGCATCAAACAGAATTTGACTGGTCGTTGTGCCCAGAGACAAATGGTGTTTAGCTCTGTCTTACCCTTGAATTCATTTCCACAATGTAATTTGAAAGATCAAGTTAGTATAGAGCAGATTCACTAACAACTGGAGTACAGAATAGGGCTGCACAACGTAACTAGAGCCAGATCACGTCTTGTGTTTCTGATGCAAGCCACTGATCTGCAGGACTACAGTTAAAACGCAGTTCAATCATTTTTACTCTGCACAGGATGTGGTGGGGGGGAGGAGGAGGAGAAGGGATTACTGCCATTAAATAACTAGGTCTCTTTAATGGTACTTGTATGGTGTAAACAGAAACCTAAATTCCAATCTATATTAGAACACATTTTCTATATTCAGCCACAGTGAAACATGAGTTAGTTTATTTTATTTTAAAACATTTTTAGGGTAAAAAGAGATGACCAATTGCAGTCTTGTTACAGTGCTTTACAGCTATGCCCCATCAACTGAAACCCAGTGACTGACCCTTGCATGCTCTCAGTTTATCGCAGTACAAAGGAAAAGAGGAATAAACTACTGCAGGTAGCAGTGATTTATGCAAACTCATTTTACTTTGCATTGGAAAGTGCAACACATGCACTGAGTCTCACTTTGTCTCGGCAGAGGTAAGTTACTTAGCAGCGGAGAGGTGGTAATTCCTGAGTGCTTGACTATGACTGCAAGCGTTCCTGTTACCATGCCTGTGATTATACAGATGAGTGATTGCCAGCACATGTACCTGAAGGGTTTTTGAATTACAAATTGTTGATTAATGATTATAAGTCATGTCACATCTTCAAAAAGAAACCACAACAAAGCAGTAAAACTTGGTATTCTATCATCATAGCAATTAGGAAATGAGGAATGGAGATTCTCTTAAATTGAATATTATAGAGTCCTCTGAATGCTCCTGCTGACGGTTTCCTACCCTTCCACAGTCTAGATTAAACGATCATGCAAATGTCATTCAGCTTGAAACTACTGTGTACATGTACAGTCTCTGTAACACTGTTAAACTGAGATCTATCTCTTTATTAAAAAACCATTAAAATTTGGCTGAATGTTGTATGTCACTGCTTCCCACTTCTGGATATATAGCTTCAAAATTAGTACAGGCTGATATGACTTCTATTATCATGAAATCTAATTGCTCCATATACCACTGCAGCCCTGCATCTTGCAGATACAATCACAATATAATTTCCCCTAACGGTTATATCATTTGTTCCAGGCCCTGTAATGATGGTGCACTTCCTTGATGCATTCTCAACAGCTAGAAGGGTTTTTTTCCTTCAACTTTCAGGTGCAGACTGCACTATTTCTAGGAGTACAGAGTTACACAAACACAGTTCAAGTACAAGCATGGAAACCTATTATTTTGAGCAGGCTCTTTTTCTCTCCAACCCAAATTACTGAGATTTATCAAAGTCTCTTTTCTGGTGTCTGTCAGTTACCTATCCTGAAGAGTACATGCTACGTATTTTTCTGACTCCTACAGGGCTAAGGAAGATTAACTCCTTCCTCACCTTTCAGTATATGTGGGCCCTATAAACTTCTCCATGAAGAGTCTGAAGCCGGAGAAGTAACTCAAAGACAGAGAACAGACTGAAGGAACAAAAGGCTTGCTGCAGCATTGTTCAGATGCCTGGTAAAGAGGGCTGCAGGGTATTTGTTGGGGGAGTCTCTTCAAGATTGCCGAGACAAGAAGTAGTCCAGCAGCAAAAAAAAGGATTAAAAAGAAGCCACTCTACTTCTTCCACACAACCCACACGAATTGGAACTAAGGTAAGTAATGAGCTGAGTAACTCTACCAACTCCTACACTAAAGTTATAGATTCCAGGGGCTCAGACCGGGAGACATAACCCGGTTGGCTTATGGACTCATTGAGCTTTGCTACCTCAGCATCAGATGGTTACTGGTCTTGGGCCTGAGTGGCAACACAGCAGGTGAGAAGTGGCAGTTCATACTTCACAGTAAAAATAACGGCAGTCTCGCTACGATTCCCCATATCATCATGACAGTAGAGGGCAAAAGATGTATTTGAGCATTTCACTACCAAGTTAAGCTATAATACAAACACAGAACTCCATTAACTTTTCAGGGATCTGTTTTAGTCTTCAGTGTCCACACACGCATCTCAATTTCAGTTCAGTAATTTCCTCTTCAGTATGCACAGACATGGCTTAATTGCTGGAACTCACCTCCCACATAAACTGGTAATAGCACTAGCGTTATGTGCACTCATTCTCTTTTTGCATAACTAAAATTCACTAACCCTTACAGGGTCTCATAAGGGAACACAGCGCAAAGATCTTTTTTCCACTACACCAAATTGAAGAGACTATCCTAGTTTTATAAATAGGCCTAGTAATCTCCATACAGATTATTCCATAATGATGACAACAAAAAAGATTTCTAGTTACTATTCTCAAATATTTGGGTCTCAGAAAATCAGAGTGGATTCCTATTAAAAAGATAGGATATTAATTTATGAATTGTCCCATTTAAAAAACTACTATAAATAAATAACAGCGTTTCCAGGACAAACTAGCTCCTCTATCAAGCAAAATTGTGCAAATCAGCTGATAAAAGGTTTTACAGAGCATGCAGCTAAAATACCAAAGGCCTAGAACACATCAAAATGTTATGATTCTTTCTAATAAATTTAAATTCTTAACATGCTGGAACATTTCATTAGGATAAGTATTATTCTGTACTGGCTGCAAAACTGCAAACAGGAAGTATTTTAGAAACTTGTTTAACAGCTGCTCTGTTCATAAGTTTACAGTTTCTGCAAAACAGATATATGTGTATTCCTACAGAATATTCTTTAGGATTTTTATTAAGTTACTTGCAGGGGTAACTTTAAACATGAACATATAAATCAGTAAATACATAAATAAATACATAAATAAATACATAAATACATAAATAAATACATAAATAAATAAAAACAACCAACAACTTCTAGTTTTTCAGGGCCCCTGAGTGCTTTTATTAATTCCTTCAGTGATTTCTCTCAATTCAGTGCTAGGACTGAAAAAAAAAAAAAAAAAGGGATTTGAGCAGGGAAAGGCTCAGGGAAACTAAAGAACTGATCTTATTCTGGGGCCAACAGTAGATCAACGCATTATTTTCCCCAGAGGAATATCTTTTAAACATAAAACAGCCATTGTGAAGTAAGAACATATCCCCACATTAAAAACAGGGAAACTGAGGCCTGAAGAGTTAAGTGACTTGATCACAGTCTGACAGAAAAGCAAAGGCAAAGCAAAGAATAGAGGCCAAGGATTCGAGCTCCAGATAGTCCACTCTGTTCCACAGACTAAACCCCTAGACTGAAAGCAGCAAAATTGTGTTGTGGCAGATATGTTGTGGTAGCTTAGCTCCCTTCAGTCTCCACAATACAAAAGCCTACTTCTATTCAACAGCTTAAAAGAACTTAAGATCACAGCAACAAAGATGAAAAGGTCAGACCAAACTCATTGCTCTCACCATGCATTAAAAATATACAATGCTATGACAAACTTTGATGAACACAAATGGCAAAAGATTGAATGCTGGGCTCCCCAGAGCTAGCAGAAGTTTATAGACAGCATTAAACAAAATCATTCTGACTTTTCTAAACAAATATTTGAAAGTGTTAGCTAAGACTGAAGAAGCCCGAGACAGAATTTCTTTTCTTGCCTTATACTTTGTGCGTGCTGGGAGAAGGATTCTGTTCCTGTTCGTAAAAATAACGCTCCTGACCTTTTTCCAAGAAAGATGGGGTCTTTGATGTCTGCCAGAGGAAGTTTGAGCTTGCAGCTGGCAGATACATTAATATGATAGATGCTGGTGGACTAGAAGGGATCTCAAGTAGGTCATACTGTCCCAACTCTGCACCAGAACACAATTTGCTTAATTTCGCTTAACCTGCGGTTTCTGAGACTTATGAAACACACAAATTTCACTTTCCCGCTAGCACGCAAGACACACTAGCTTAGAATTCGCGTCTCGATCCTTTTCATTAGGCAAAATTCAATCATGTGAACTTTGCAAAAATAACAAAAATAGCAGTCACAGCCATAGATAACTTTTTAAAAACATCAGTTAACAGTCACACAAAATATTTTGTTGTGGATGTTTGCACTCTATTTCTACTGTTTGCTTAGCCTAAGTAGTTTAAATTTATTTCTTTAACTATTGCAGAGATTATTTTCACTGGGGTGAGGAGTACTTGGTATACACTTAAATAATCGAGTATTAATTCTTCAGGTCAGATTTTGAAGCCAAGAAACGGCCATGGGCCGATCTGACCATGACTGCAATTTAGAACAACTTTAAAGTTGCTCAAAGTTGTATGTGATTGGAACAGCTCAAAAGAGACTCTTCTACAAAGCAAGGACTGAAGTGAAATAGCAGCACTTAGATCATGCTTCAGTCTAACCTCTATGACGACAGGGATTGCAAGAAGGCTATGTAAGAATAGTATGGTCTTTTATAATAATCTCATGTCACAGATGGATTTACTACACAAATGGTATTTTAAACTAGCTAATTTACAGGACTAGTTTTACACCAGATATGCAAAGCAAACTGGATAAGAACAGCTCATGTTATTTATACCGAAAGAATCTCTTCACTAAGACATACAGTATGAACTCTTGTATGGCTGACACATCAACAGAGCGGGTAAAAATTAAACTGAGTTTGGTTCCTAGTGAAGAAGCGTGCCTGAGAGTTTTAGAGTTGTAGAAAAACATTGGTCTTATTCAACTCCTTCAGACAATAGTACTGGTAAGAAGTTAAAGGCTGAATGAATACAAGGACCTCAACCCATAGCTACAGCAATTGTTGTATTCACTGCCATAACTTGCAGCAAACTAAAAATTGATGTTTTTCTGTCTGTCTTGAAGCAGAAATATGCACAGACCCAGGAAATTTAGCTGAACATAGCCATTTGCCACAATAAGTGCAAACTAGCAGGGTTCAGCAGTTCTTCCATTGCTACATAGGTGACAGGGTGTCAGTGCTGCTTTTAAAAAGTTTTTTATATTCTCAAAATCTAACATGTTTATAGGATGCAAGTTTTTGTGTACTAGATTATAATTTTGCAGAAGACAAACTTTGATTCTGAAACAGCTTGAGAACGTCCTTTCAGCTTGTTTATAAGATTAACTTACTGTCAGACACCAAATGAACAGCTTCCTTGATTTCTTGACTAATCTAACACACAACTTAAGAAATTCCCTTTGAAAGCTCAATCAGAAACAAGAATAAAAGCCACTGTAACATTCCATTTCTATCTACTAACATATTCAGTCTGCAAATATCATTACTGTCTCTGCCTAAAAAAAAAGATTATCCTTTTAGCAAACCATTTACAGTGACAGGACTCTGATTTCAGATATGATTAAAACAACATATTGGACATATACAAACCAAGAGATCTCAGTTGCTTATAGAACTAATAATGCTTATAGGACTAATTATTAGTGACTTACAGTCACTAATAATATAGTGACTAATTCACATCTAGGTCACTGGTTCAAATTCAACTGAAGTTGGTGATGAGTAAAAGAGAAGAGGGAGGCAAAAACCCAGTCATAAATCTGGCTTCTGTTCTTGACTTTGGAATATCCTCACCTTGTGCACTTCCCTACAG
Source organism: Struthio camelus (assembly GCF_040807025.1). NCBI lineage: Eukaryota > Metazoa > Chordata > Aves > Struthioniformes > Struthionidae > Struthio > Struthio camelus. The sequence goes on from NC_090946.1 coordinate 46,215,429, forward strand.
AATTCCACATTTGTAAAATAGGAGTAAATATGCTGAGTATCACACTAACACGGACGACTACTTCATGAAGGATTCTTAAAGTAACCCAATATCCTCGGAAGATAAAAGATCACTACTTTTAGGCTGATCAACAGCTAATATGAAATCAATTAGGGGGGATTTTCTCAGCAGAGGCCAACATCCCCAATGCAGAAAAACATCGGCCACACTTCTATTTTTTGACAGCAACATAAACAGAGAAATCAAATGTTGAATGGGCCTGAAATTCCTCTTTTTGTCAGAGGTGGACAATTCACTGCTGGCAGGGCACCTCCAGGACCCTCCATGGGGTACTGGGAAGAAGCACCCAGAGTCCCACCTCCACGGGGTGAGAGTCAGCTAGGGTGGTGGAAGATGTGGGGAGTAGATTTGGGGCTATGCTGGTGGGGAGAAGAGAGTATGAGGGCAGAGAACTGAGAGGTTTGGGACAGAGGAAGGGCAAAAACATCAGAATGTCGGGAGGAATAGGAGGATGCATCTAGAAATAATGAGACACAGATGGGGGAAGCAAGGGAGGGAAATAGCAGAATCAGAGTGATGGAATGAGGTTAACCTTTAGAGAAAAAATGCACAGGACCAGGTGATGAAGAGCAACACATAAATACAACCAGAACGTGTGAATCCTGAAAGAATTCCTCATGGTCAAGCTCATCCGCCCTTGCGACTAAGTTAAGTGACTCGTGGCTGGGCCACCGACATCCAGCAGCCCTGTGAAGGGTAAGGGCCTTTGTAATCCAAAGGCTTAGTGCAGGGCAAGTACAATATCCCCTGGGCAGAGACTGAGTGATGAGTAGCAGAAAGCCAGGGTTGAGCAGCAGCGTGGAAAGCTGAAAGAGATGATGCCCTGCAGGCTCAGGACCCCACTTTTTCACCATCCCTTTCAGTTCAGTGAGGGCCCTTCCCAGAGGACAGGCACAGATGAGAAGCAGTCATACGGCACCAGTGAATCTTCGATGTCCTTCTATGGGGCTTTCATTCAAAAAAACTGCATTGAAAGTGATGGTAAAGGGGAAGTCTTACCTTGGGGATCTATTTAAACATAACCCTAGCCCAAAACATAAGCCTAACCTTTGAATCAGTGAAACCTTAACCAAGAACCCCATCCATGGCCCGTATAAAAAATGTTGACAGAAGACTATTTTTGTGAAGCATGGCTCTTCCTTTCAGACCCTTTTGCAGACTGATTCCAGCTCTACTGCTAAGCTTTGTCCCTCTCCTAATGCTAACCATAAGATTAAATGTCGCCTTTGGCTGAGCTTGAGCAAAGGACCTGCATCTATAGGGGAAAGGAAAAAATTGTCAGAAGACAAATTCCCATGCATCCTAGGCCGCCTTTGGTAGCTCCTTCACAGTTCCACTCCCTTTGGATCTCAAGGCTTCATCCCTCCTCCTATGCTAGTCCTTCTCCTATGATTCAACACTGGCTGTTCCTTCCATGGCCAAGAGTAAAAGATTGTCAGAGGACAACAGTTTTTGCAGACAAACACTTCCCTTGGAGGGCCATTTCAGTTCCAGTCCAACCACAACTCTGCATTTTGCCACTCTCTGAACTCTAACCCTAACCCTACCCTAGTCAGGGCTGACTCCAGGCAAAAACGTCCATACATGGCCAAGCGAGAAACCTTCTTAGAGAATACTTCCTTATACAGCCCAGGACTTTCCTTAGAAGCCCATTCGCAGCCCAGCTCTCAATGGACTTTGAGACATTGTCTCTCTCCCAAAACCTACGCATAACCCTACCAATAACCCTATCCTTTACCCTAACCCTCAAAATCAGCTTTGGCCCAGCATCATCCCCCATCTGCAGGCCCAGAGGAAGAAGGTGAGAGAGGAGAATTCTCCGGGCATCCTGGGCCTGCTGGGGCTTTTGGCAGCCCCTTTGCAACCCCACTCCCACTGCATCTCTATCCCTACCCTAACCCCGCAGGCTGCCTTTGCCAAGGACGCCCAAGGCAGGTCCAACGAAGAAGGCTGTCAGAGGACAATTGTTTTTGCACCACAACACTACCATTGGAGGCCTCGCTTCAGGCTCAATCCAGCTGCAGCTCTCCTCTTTCTCTTTCTCCAAACCCTGACCCTAACCCTAGTGCGGGCTGAGTCTAGGCAAGGATGCCCATGCAAGGCCCAGCAGAAAACACTGTCAGAGGACAATTGTTTTTGTAGCCCAACACTTCCCTTGCAGGGCCCTTTTCAGGCACAGTCCAGCAACAGCTCTCTGCTTTGTCTCTCTCCGAAACCCAACCCGAACCTTAACCCTAACGCTAGGTTGGACTAAATCTAGGCAACGACACCAATGCAACTCCCAGTACAAAATATTGTCAGGAGACAACTGTTTTTCAGCCCAACACTAATCCTGGAGGACCCTTTTCAGACGTAATCAAGCTGCAGCTCTCTCCTTTGTCTCTCTCCAAAACCTAACCCCAACCCTAACCTTAACCCTAACTTAAATGTACTGTGGGATCGTTCTAGGCAAGGATGCCCATGAAACTCCCAGCAAAAAATGTTGTCAAAGAACAATTACTTTTACAGCCCAACACTTCCCTTGGAGGATCCTTTTCAGGCTCAATCCAGATGCAGCTCTCTCCTTTGTCTGTCTCCAAAACCTAACCCTAACCATAGGTCAGGCTGGGTTTAGGCAAGGACGCTCACGCAACACCCAGCACAAAACGTTGTCAGAGGACAATTGTTTCTGCAGCCCAACACTTCCCTTGCAGGATCCTTTTCAGGCGCAATCCAGACGTAGCTCTCCCTTTTGTCTATCTCCAAACCTTAACCGTTCCCCTAGCCCTATCTGCAACCCTAAAGTTCAAAATCGTCTTGGACTGAGCATCACCCCAGGACCCCCCCATCCATGAGCCCAGAGAAAGAAGGTGTCAGAGGAGAATTCTTTGGGTATCCTATGCTTTCTTTCGGCAACCCCTTTGCAGCCTCACTCCCACCAGACCTCCAGGCTTCATCTCTTTCCCTACCAAACTCTCACCCAACAGGCTGTCTTTGCCCGTTCCTTATCCAAGTACATGCATGCGTGGCCCAGTGGAAAAGGTTGTTAGAGGACAATTGTTTTTGCAGCCCACCACCTCCCTTGGTTTCTTACCATAACTAAGACTTCAGCATGGTTTTGTCTTGACTAGGGATTTGGGCAGTGGAGTCTCCTCTGTGTGGTTGGTAAAGAGTGCTGTTCTACGGCTGGAGTGTGTGAGGAGGTAGCTTGGGAACAGACGGGCGCATCAGCAGGAGACTGACAGCAAAAGGACTGTTCAGGTAGTCTGGCAGCAGGGCTATCCTTAGTCCTTACTGTATACAGCAGCTCAAAATACTTCCCCAACACTGTTAATCCCTGATGTGGGATCTCTGTGATGCTCCCAGCACAGGTTAAAAACTGAAGCAAACTGTAAACCCAGAACGTGGTTGAGAAAAACAGGAAGAGAAAACCAATTGTTTTTGCATCACAATTGTTTCTGCTCTACCAGTATATGACACAGCATACAAATGCCACATCTGTCAGTATTAGTGGACAGAAGAGGGAAGGAAGGGAGAGAAGGAAAGTTTATCATCCCTGCAATTCTTTACTAAATCTGCCCTTAAATTACTGAAAGAGTTTACATTGCTGCTATCTGTGCTGCTCTTGTTCTGAAGCTAAACAAAGGCTTCCATTTTCAACAAGTGTCATTCTGGCACATTTTACCACTTTAGATCTTTAATTTAAAACAAAGAATGAGATAAAGATGCTTATCATCATACATTTGGGCCTACATATAAATTGAACTCTATATAATAATCTTCTGTGCATCTATCCCTGACACAGGGTACTCTGACTATTCTTTGTAACTGGGAAAGCTGAAATTACTATGTTACATTACAAAACCTGATTCAGAATTAACTACTTCTCTTTGCAACGTTAGCCCTCATTTTACCCTCAAAATACTTAACGCTTGTCTCCAATTCTGCACAAAGTTCATTACTCAGAGACCAGTACAGAAACAGACAAAGAAACATGAAGATGTAAAATAGCACATAGCATCACACAAAAGCTCATACTACATTTATGCAGTATTGAAAGCTGCAGTTTGAGGCACTGTACGTGAAAATTGAGTGGCATAATGCAAGGGATAGGAGAGAGTATTTGCTCTTTCATCTGTGGCCAGCTACTTCTCTGTGGAATCACGGTAAGTATCAGATCAGACCAAATCTGTGGCCTAGCCTGGTATTAACTCCAGCAGTAGCTCCAGGAGATGGAAGAAAAATAATGCTGAAAATGCATGTGAATGAAAGAACAATGCTGAGCAACATTACAGAACAGAAAGGCTTGAAAATTCATTCCCAGCCCTTAGGAAGTATCAGTACCTTAAGGCAATCAGTACAGTTAAGGCAATCTCTCTCTCTCTCTTTTTTTTTTTAAAATAAATTTTCAAAGAAATTGAAAAATCATTTTGTTCCCTGTCTATGTTTTATGTTAGGCTTGATAACTCCACTCTCACAGGCCCCTGAATATCAACAGAAGACCGCAAGTTACAACGTGGATTTGTGTCAGTATAGAGTTTCAGTTCTGACAGAACAGATCTCTTACCTTCTGACAGGGACAAATCATCAGCTGGAGACACCAGGTCTGCCTGGACTGCAAGGCCATTGCTCAGCCATGTGGTAATCTGATTCGTCAAGATAACCTGCAAACAGACAGGGAGAGGGGGAGGGAAAATGAATTTTTACAGCTACCAGAAGGCAGACAGCAGCTCAGATGAGGACTGGTACACAGGCAAAGACCCACTCTGACCTTCAGCAAATTCAACACAGAAAATGTTGAACTACCTACATTAACTAAAAGAAATATTGCAAACAGTGCAGAAAAGGGATATTGTTAGAAAGATGAAATATAAAACAACATGCAGACAGAGACTACCGCCTACAATAAAACTACCATTTTGAAGAAAGATTGGTCTTAGATGACCAATCTGACATCCCTTAAAAAAAGCGTCATTTTCTTCACAGCAAGAGAATAATATTTTGAGAATTTCCTGGTTACTTAATTGGTCAAGGGACCATTTTAAGTAAAACCAAAATTTTAGAATTTTCAAGACAAACAGGAAATCTATTCTCCCAGTTATTTCCATGCAGCTTATACACTTCCTTCTTTTAGCTCAAACACAGTGCCATGAAGAAAGGTGCTGTGGTGATAATCCCCCACTGATCTGAAACACAAGAGTACTAAATTTCACAGGACTATCTATACACAAGAGGCTTTTTCGATGTTTTTTGCAGTCGGGACATTCTAATGAACAACAGTAGAATATAGTACCCATACAGAGCTATGAAAACATTTACGTCGCCTCTGATGACATGAACTATTAGCAGTCTATTGCACCTCTGAATATACACTTTTTTCTAATAACAGAAAGCATTAAGGTAAACACTGTCAACTCCACAGTGAGAAAATGCAGGCATAATGTTTTGGATCTCTAAGCAGTTGCAATTTCTGCAACTACAATTGCTCTCTACTTAAAGAGACTGAAAAGAGCTTCAGGCCTTTTTTTTTTTTTTTTTTTTTTAAAGAACCAAAGTGATCCTAATTCTTGCACTGAGAGGAGATTCCACTCCACAAATATTCTCTTTAAAATTAATGGCCTATTTTCAGCTGTATTGTACACAGCAGAGGAAGGGAGAAGGGAATCTTATATGCTACTCCACGGATGTGGTTTCACAATACTGCTGGGACAAATTAAGAACTAGCCACTGCTAAAAGGAAGAGGAATTTCCCCCCTCTCCTCCACTGCTCCTCCCTCCCTATGACCGTGGCTTTTTCTTGCTTTCTAATACTACGTTGTATGATATGACATACTCTCCTTTTTTTTTTTTTTTTTCTAATTCAAGTTGCTGCATAAGCTTTATCAGATCATGGAAACATAACTGCAACAGCGGCACTGCAGGGCCATTAGGTATTCTCGAGGCAGCATGATGTAAGTTACCAACAGTGTCACGGAATCTGTGGCCTTTACCAAGACCACAGCTCTTCCTCCCCACTCACACCAGCCCACACATCTCTGTAAACTGGCATGGTGGTCCACTGGGCTTCAGAGTTGTGTCTGAAGGCTTTATGGACTGCATCAATCAGGACTAATTTGAAAAGCTTGTAAGTCAAATCCTCATCTACTCAATAGGAGTTCAAGTCCCTCAGAGTCCCATAATGATGTCCAGCATGCTCTTCGGCTACAGATTGCAAGCTCTAGATAAACCTCAGCTGCTTTTAACACCATCCTGCCCAGGTTAACCACAGGGTTGCGCCTTTGGGACTGGGCATTTATAACCACCATAATGAACACTGACATGGCAGATGACATAATCTTGTTTAGCCTTACACCTAGGTTAAGGTGCTCAAAGTAAAACTTGCAATACTGCCAACAGCAAATACACAAGAAATATATTACACTCATCTCCTCCTTCCTCCAGAGCTGCTGGATGTACCTATAAGCACCCAAAACCAGACAGAGAAAGGCCTGGCACCCACTATCCTTTGCAGCCACTAATGGCTTTCTTGCTCACCACACCACAAGGTAAGAAAAATCACTTAGCAACGATGAAAAAAAAGTCACTTTTTTTCCCTCCCTCTTGCCAGGTTATCTTCCATTCCAGCGAGTTGAACTGTCTCACCTTGTGACAGGACAAATATCAGAACCAGTTCAAGGCAAATGATGGATTGAGAACTGGCTGAATGGCAGAGCTCTGAGGGTTGTGGTCAGTGGTATGAAGTCTAGTTGGAGGCCTGTAGCTAGCAATGTCCCCCGGGGGTCAGTCCTGGGCCCAGTCTTGTTCAATGTATTCCTCGATGGCCTGGATGAAAGCACAGAGTGCACCCTCAGCAAGTTTGCTGATGATCCTAAACTGGGAGGAGTGGCTGACACACCAGAAGGCTGTGCTGCCATTCAGAGGGACCTGGGCAGGCTGGAGAGCTGGGCGGAGAGGAACCTCCTGAAGTTCAACAAAGGCAAGTGCAGGCTCCCGCACCTAGGGAGGAAGAACCCCATGCCCCAGTCCAGGCTGGGGGCTGGCCTGCTGGAAAGCAGCTCTGCCGAGAAGGACCTGGGAGCCCTGGTGGACAACAAGTTAACCATGAGTCAGCACTTGTGCCCTTGTGGCCAAGAAGGCCTATGGTATCCTGGGGTTGCATGAGGAAGAGTGTTGCCAGCAGGTCGAGGGAGGTCGAGGTCCGCCTCTACTCAGCCCTGGGGAGGCCTCACCTGGAGTACTGTGTCCAGTGCTGGGCTCCCCCCCAGTACAAGAGAGACATGGCGCGACTGGAGAGAGTCCAGCGGAGGGCTACAAAGAGGGTGAGGGGCCTGGAGCATCTCTCCTCTGAAGAAAGGCTGCGAGAGCTGGGCCTGTGCAGCCTGGAGAAGAGAAGACTGAGGGGGGAATCTCATCAATGCGTACAAGTATCTGAAGGGAGGGTGTCAAGAGGATGAGGCCACTCTCTTCTCCGTGGTGCCCAGCGACAGGACAAGAGGCAACAGGCACAAACTGAAACACAGGCAGTTCCATCTGAACCTGAGGAAAAACTTCTTTCCTGTGAGGGTGACGGAGCACTGGCACAGGTTGCCCAGAGAGCTTGTGGAGTCTCCTTCGCTGGAGATATTCAAAACCCCTCTGGATGCGATCCGGGGAAACATGCTCTAGAGGCCCCTGCTTGAGCAGGGGGGTTGGACTAGATGATGTCCAGATGCCCCTTCCAACCTCAACCATTCTGTGATTCTGTGAAAGGAATAGGCAGATAAGGATGGGGAGGGATAAGGAAATGGCAGTGAGACCTTTCCTTTTAAGTAACTCCTAGTAGCTAGTTTTCATTGTGTTACAAAACCCACAGCCTCATTTTTCCTTAGAGGCTATCCTAGCAGCCAAGTAGGAGATACAACAGCATCTAGCCACAACACTGAAACTCTCCCTCGGCCAGGTACTAAAAATGTGCTGCAGCAGAACAAACTCACACACTTACACACACACACACACACTGGTGGGGTATGGAGTTTTCATTGGCACAAATTTGCAGTGATCACATTATTCACAAATGTCAAAAGCTCTGTAAGCAATGCAGTCATCCCAAACCTGCGCCAAGATAAGCTTCGTACTGTGCCATCATGTATTTTGTTTATGTATGTCCTATATTTTAAAGAAAAGCTACTGTATTTAAGGATCTTTTTTAAAAAAGAAAAAAGATCTAAACTCATTGTATTTCATACTGCCCACTTTTCAAAGTAAACTAATTCCATAGGCTTCAAAAATCAAAAGAATTAGCAACAACAACCACAAGACAACTAGTTTTCATCTTTCACATTTTTTAGCCTCCTCTTTAACCGGGAACTCCATGGCACTGTTAGATGTAGGACTGTAAATGATCTTCACCCTTGACATTAAACTCAAGCAATGCATCTGAATTTAGAATTCAGTTTCTGATGAGCCCTTCAGGAATCATTCAGTATTAACAATATCCTAGACACCTTGTTATACTGTTTAAAAAGTGACTGTAAAAAGGCACAGTCTTACCCAGCAAATCCTCCTCTCTGGCTCTTTCTGAGGATGGGAATTAAGTGTATCCTTAGTTCCATGACTTCAGTGGTAGTTAAACACTTGCTTAAATACATGTTTAAATACTATCTTGAATCAGTATGCTTCCTCTGAAAAGGGGTCACATGTACATACAGAGTGCTTATTTTGGAATAAACTGAAAATTATCCTTTATTTCTGCAAGCCTGCAGAGCCACAGAGATTTAGTCCTCCCTTAAGTAAAAATCAAGAGGTGGTTAGCTAAGCAGTAAATATGGTGTCAAATTCCCTGTCACACATCTGCAGCCTCATTTACAGCAGAATTTTTCCATCAGGTATAGCTGTGCATTCCTATCAACTTATCATCATCAATCAATATTAATTCTGTTGGGCACCTACCATAAGACAGTTTTCAACTCACTCTGAAGGTGTGTAGAGTACTCTGAACTCTCACTGGATCAAACTGAAGCTATGTATTGCTAACAAGAGGAAGAAAAGCAGTCCCTTCCTCAATTCCTTCTCCAAAGAAAAAAGTCAAGGCATACATATTTAGAAAACTCTTCTGAATATATACTTCTTCAAATGAAGGCTTACATACCTACCCTTATCGGAAATAGCTAAGATTTATTCTATTTTTCAGGAGTAAAACTTTGGATAAGATCATGTTGATGGTGAAGAGTGGCATCCAGACAATGCCCTGTATTTTTAGTAGTGCCTCCTAGTACAAACAGTCATTTTGATGACCTGAACGTTGATCCCACTTGATTCCAGTGTCAAAGCTACAGAATGTAATAAGTTTTCCCCAGCAACCCTTTCACCAAACTGAATGATGTGCTCAGCTCCATTCCTTTATGCTTTGAAATGGTTCAGTATGTTCAGACAGTTGCAAATAGATGTGTGAGAGAAGCTGCTAGATGGGTGATAGGGAAACAATATGCAGGTAGTCAAAGGAGATATGGAGTGAAACAGCTGTGTGGCTCTCCGACAAGCAGTCACATCTGTGCAGGGAGAGAAGCAGTTGAGTGTCATACATTGCTTTAGACACGTGTACACGGAATCTAATGCTAGTTCTGATCTTTACAGTATGACAGCTTACGAATCATCAACGTCATAAAGAAGGTTGGGATATTCCCCTGGTAGATGCCACACTTGAAAGACAGTACCTCTCACTGCTAAATACTGCCTGGAAACAGGCGAGGGTCACAAGTCCAAGCAGATTTAATAGACTGCCTGGCATTGAATCAGCAACAGCAGTTCCTCAACTTTTCCTTGGAGATCTGCTATTAAAGAGCAGATCAGATTTATCCTGTCTAGTACATGAGAAGCGTCAAGTTCACAGGTTAGGTAGGTAAGGAGAATTTGTCTCTACTGTGATTGCTTTTGACAGATACTGGGCATCAGTACAAGCCAAGTGTAGCTTCCACTTAAGATGAGCAATGCAAATGATGAGTTTATCGTCCTCCTGCAGAACATTCAAAAGTGAGAATTTTGCTATATGATATTTTAATGTCATATTAAAATACATACTATTAAAAATATATAGTATTTTAATAGAAGCTCCCATTTCCAGCATCAACTTATCAAACAAAATACTTTTATTACCAGAGGCATCACTATGGTGCTAAGAATCACAGAAAAACATTATCCCTCTCCACACTCAACTGTGTGTTGACACGTGCAACAGGTAAGGAGTTTTTGTTATTGCTTTCTGTTTCTACCTTGCGACAAATACAGAATGTAGGGCCTCCGCAGCCAATGACTGTGCATAAATGGAAAACACCCTCTACTGCTAAAAAACAAAGATGAAAAGGTGAACTAGACAGCTCAGTAACACTGGAAACTTGCCTCGCTCACTCTCCTATAGAGCTCGGTCAATCACTGCTTTTAACCTTTCAGTCTATTCACTTGTAACTAGTACAGCTAACTAACAAGTGAAAATTTACACCCCTCAGTCCACAAATCCAATCAAATCACAAAAACTGTAAAAGCTCACTCAGATTCAAATTTCAAAACCATTCCTGGGAAAAAGTCCATTACTTAAAATACCTTACAACAGCCTAACCATACAATTTCCCAATCTTGGGAAGATTCTTACTGTCCTAAAGCCTAATATCCTTCTATCCTAACACTTAGTTTGTAAACTAATCCCTTGTAAGTATTAGAGGTATTACAATAGCAAGAAGAATCCTGCCTACTACTGTTAGAAAACCTGGAAAGAAACAAAAGAAGTTAGTGGGAACAATATTTTCAAATTCTTAATTTTAGGAACCTTAAAATCATGTCTACTGTTCCAATCATTTCCCTCGTATTTATAGGTGCTGATACTTGGAAACGAGAAATTCTCAAATAAGAAGGGGTCCTACCTGGACATGTAATTGCTGCTTCTAAGATTCACCCAGAAGACAGCATCACTTTTTATATTCTCTTTATACATTATCATGCCAATAGAATCTCATTCAAATCATTTGACTTCAGCAGATGCCAGTTTTCTGGAAGCACATTTGGAAAATAAAAATACTTATTAAAGTACCTAAACCCCAGCACCCAGGTTTGTTGGGAATAGCACAGTTTCTACATATGCTGAAAGTTTCTGCAGGTCCTGGGACAGAGTTAGCCTAGGAACTGAAATATGACTGCTTTATACAGAAGAATAAGCAAACTATTTTTTATTTGGTTATTTATACAGCACAATTTTTCAAGTACTCCTCTTGCCCTTCCTAGGACCACACTGAAACTACTAAATCTGGTTTTGTCATTCTTGTAAATCCAGTTGAGTAAATAAGTCATTTTCTGTAAACTTGTGGTCTCGGCCTCCTTGTTGGTTTATTGCAAAATTGAAGGGAGCTCAGCACTGAACCATCAATCAGTAACCAGCATAGGTATAAAGCCTTCTTGGAATGTACCAAGAGGGGAAAAAAAATCCTCTCATGTAATGGCTGTTTGTTAAGAGAAGAGAGTAGACTTCCCCATTTCACGTGCAAAGCTATTTAGGAAAACGCTTATCAAAGGCTTCCTATTGAGCTGGGAGAGCAAACACAAAAACACTCACAATAATCCAAAATTACCTTGCCCTTATTAGTACATGTCTTTTGTGGTTTTCACTGCACTCAAGCAGTGTTGCTAAAGAGCATGAAAAAGAGCGACAGTCTGTAGGGCTGGGATGCTGCTTCAGCATCCTGGAGAAAAAAGAAAGTTAGTTTTACCAATCCCCAGTAATTCTTCACCCCAGTCCCTAAGCAGGCACCTCTCTGTTCCCCTGAAGCATAGAGCTTTTAACAAGAGGGTCTCAAGTGGTCAGTAAGGAGGTGAAACAATGGTGACCATTGTCTAGGCACTAGCAAAAGGAAAACACACCAAGCAATACCACAAAGCCAGATAGGGCAAGTAGTAATCCTAGAAACAGAAAAAGGGAACAGTGACAAAACTGGGGTGAAGCAGCACACTTCTAACAGCTGTGTGAACTGCAGCCTTCTCCTTGGGAAGCTCCTCTCCTGTTATAGTCCTTTGAGACTGGCGTTGGTCTGCCCATAGAGGAAGAAACAACAGTTATCAGAGTCTGTCATAGCAACAGGGTAATTGCAATTTTCAGCTGGGCTACACACAGAATTAGCTTTTACTTGAGCTGTTTCTTCAAAGAGATTTTCTTCAGAATTAGTAGCCACTTGCCATAAAAGCTGTTAAAAGCTGCCAGTGATGTCAGTAGGACTCATACCCAATACTCACAAGGAAGGAAAGTTTCGAAACACTGAGCATTTTCAGTGAAATCTGGGAGTGACAGACAGAAAAAGGAAAAAGCCTGAACTGCAATACTGAGAACTTCTGAACAAAATGAGAATTTTAAAGAGAGAATTGCAAGTGCCTGCAGCTACTGGGCACTATAAATTGGCTGCTGCAATGAGGTAAAGCAGGGTCTAATCACACAGGACTGTAGGCTTCTCTGATAAAAGCCTCTACACTACTGAGACATTTCTAAACTCCAGGAACAAATGAAACATGTTTATATCACAACTATTACTGTAATACAAGATTAAATACACACACTCATCTTCATCCTTCATTCTTAGAAAATATAAACTCTTTTGGCTTATACAGACCAAACACAAAAAGAAAAAAAGCAAAAGTTTATCTTCTCAAATCCAATCCAATCACCACATCAACCCAATATTCTCAGTAGGTGCTCCCTACTTCTCAGGCTGAGCTGGCCCCCAGCCCCAGCAACATCTCAAGTTTCTGTGGGGAAGAATGAAAATAATGTCAAGCACCCTACCGAGTCCACCTATCACAAGGAAAAAGCCTTATAGTAAATGGAATTCATATGTTCAAATTCAAACACCACCTCTTTTGCTTAATCAAGGCCTAAGCTATTTATTCAAAAGTAATTTGTTGTTCTGAAATGGTCACAGTTAACAGAAAGAAAGCACAAGGCTCCTTTGCTCCGGGCATAGCCAATATACAAATGCCCTCATTTAGCAATTGTTACTGAATCCAAATCAGTTGAAAGGAAAGGCATACGTTACAGCCATCTTGCTTATGCATGACGATGGCAAGGGCTGTAACAGTGATGCTCATGTCAGAGAAGCAAGGAGATGTTTTCACACACAGAGACATAGCACCTACCCTGACTAAAAACAAAGAAGAGCCCTCTGTGCTGAGAGCTGTTAGAATTCAACTTCTGAACTAATCTTACCAGAATTTGGCATAATTCCCTGAATAACAGACACAGACATGCATCAACCACTGCAAGCCTATTCAGAAACACTTCCTAACCCAATGAGCAATCCAGCAACAAGAGGAATTTCATCTGTACCTATTTTCAGCTCTGTCACACGCAGGAAGAAAAGGCTAATAAAACAATCCAATAGCATGAAAACAAGAATTAATGATTATCTAGAAGGCTGACAAGCACCCTTTAAAAGAAAGCTGAACTAGTACTGATACATTAAAGACCTGTTGCTCAGGATACATTGCCACTAGCTGCAACCTTATTAGGGCTCCTAGGACAGCAGTCCCAACTCCTCCTTTCCCACCATATCTGTACCCCAAGCCGCTCCTCTTTCCTCACTCAGTAAGGGAATTCATAGCAGCAGAGGTTATTTTATAGTCACTGGAATTCATTGGCTATAAATAGGAGTCGGAAGAGACCAAGAAATCTTTCAGAAACATGGACACTATTTATATCCAATTTATTCCATTTTGCATAGGAAAAATACAAAGTTATGCAATTCTATTCCATAAGCCTTCTGGAGAAGCAAAGACTATAATCACATCTCTGCCAAGTGCTTAAAAATAATCACAATAAATGAATAAAACTTCCATCAGAAGAAGAAAAGAAACAAAACAAAAGCATTTTATTTTCAGGCAGCTACATGTCTACAAGTTGGAATAGCTACCACCCAGAGATAGCCTGAGGTCTTTATCCTTTCCTCCTCTGTGAACAAGGAACACAGCCAACGTAAATGTAGCCTTCAAAATCTAGACAGCAGCACCCTTGCCCTGTGCTTCTCAATGAAAGAGATTTGTGTGTCTGGAAGGCCTTCACATCCAGTACTGTGTGCCTCTGCAGCCTGCACAGACTTGCCTGCAGAGACATGCATAAGACATCTCCCAACAGGGATTGCCACCCTCCTTTGTATCCTGCCAGTCCCTCAGAGCTCTGGGTTCCTTTCAGCAGGCCTTCCCTTTCCTCCACCCTCCCCTGAAGTCTTTGCATAATGACAGCTTTCTGAATTGAGCTTACTCCTTCGCATCAGTAAAAATGTACCAGGGTGAAAGATTCTGGCTTGATACTGGCTGCGCCCCAGTGGAGGACCTCGCAGGCAATCGCTGAAATCTACAGACAACTTTTTTAGCCAAGACCTGCCTCACTCGCAAAGCAGCAAAGAACACAGCTCACAAGGGAGTTTTCTGATGAATGCCAAATTGCCTTGTAAAAAAAAAAAAAAAACCTAATAAATTATGAATTCACAGTTCACTCTTAGATCACCCTCTGTTCTCAGCAATAAGGCTTTTGGTTGGCTTATTTTGTTTGTTTTTAAACAAACTGGATTGCCCAGAACATAAGCAAGATAGTACAGAACTTCTCAGTTCTATACTATCAGCTCCAATATGTTCCAGGTTGACAGGAGATCTGTTTCTCACTTTTCAATAAAATTTCAAGAAAGTCAAAATTTACACTATTTTTCCAATGAAAAATACACTTTAGCTTACTCACACTTGTTAACTCTCATCAGTAGAGCCGAATGCTGAGTGAAGGTACCTTTCTTTCACTAGCTGACTGAATTCAGATCTGCTGCCAGACATTTATCCTATTTAAACTAGTACTTTGAATTTACGCAGTCTTACACAAATTTGATGACATTCAAGCTCCTCACATCCTCATGGAATATTTGCTGATGAAGAGACAGATGTTCAGACTAGGTGAACTGACTAAAGTTATCACAAATCATTACTACCATTCCTAAATCCCTTCTTCGCCAATTGGATTAGAAGAGCTTATTATACTCAATCCTAAACTGAACACTCTAGGACACCTCAGAACAACGTAGTATCTATTCAGCAAATTACACCTTTTTTTTTTTTTTTTTTTTTTGCCAACAACTACATGGGAATATGAACTAAACTAGTCAAATATTCCTACAAAGGCCAATTCCAACTTCATGGCCTATTTCAAGCAGATAGTTAGAGTACCAACATTTTTATTTGATTTTGATGTTTGGACAAGTCCATCAGGAACTTTTCAGTTCATAGTATTCTACGCATGCAGGTCTGGAGGAGTGTGGCACATAAGGTGCAACTAAATCGAAATGCCATTAATTCCACTTATTACTTTGATTCCTTCCAATTGATTTCTTCATGATGGGGGTCACAAGAAATTCACCAGGTCTTGGAGGCAAACTGGAACAGCTCAACGGTCTACTGTAACTTTCAGCTTTTCTGAACTGTTTTTAAACCACTCCCTAACTCCTCCTTATCCTACACGGTGACCCTGTGCCAGTATCTGTGAGGGAGGACAGCATTAGTTCAGCCTGCTCCTGAGCGCCTTGCAGAAGCAGCAGAAAGCAGTTTTAGGATTCCCATCAACACTTCACTGTAATTCTTCTACAAACCATACTGCTTTGTCCAGCCACACTGCTGCCTTTCTGGTTACTTTTTAGGCTGCAAAGAGAGGACTATAGGAGTGTTTCCACTTTAAGAGGCAGAGAGCTACTAACACCATCACAAGACTGCGCATCACATGTTTATGTTGTTTAATACTTAGCGTATTCTATCAGCTGCACAGAAGCAGAGTAATTCTTTCCTAAACTACAGTGAAGTTAGAGATCACAGCATGCTTTATACAATGTTCATTAGAGAAGTTTCTTTTTTTGCCATGTTATGGTAGCTGCTGCCTTTCACTGAATGCATTTCAGACGCGGACAGTGGACTTCTGTATTTTTCTGCAATGGCTATCTTTAGATAACAAAGTAGCTTTATTTCAGTGTATATAATGGTCAATAGATTTTGAATTCAGGGTAAGAGGGAATTTGGTTATATACCTTTAACCCCCAATTTGTCCGAAGCAAATTAACAGGTCTGTAGTAGCAACGTAGTGTAACTACTGTAACGATACCAGTGCAATTACTAAAGTAACTACAGTAGAAACCGGTATTGCACAGAACTCTGACAATCAAACCAATACACCAATATTTTAACAAAATGAGGAAAGGCTATTAGGAAAGCACAAGCTAACCAAACACAGGAAGCATTATTTAGTGCAACTAAGGCTCATCTAGGGAATGTAGTGCTTCCCCGCTAACTTGAAAGTGTTTAACAAAGTTCAGCTATCCTCTATACCAGCAATGGCTGGAAAAGAGAAGAGTACAAAACATCCAAAAAATGAAACGTCCAGCTGCTGAAACAAAGATTTCCTCCAAGCTACCATCAGTTTTGTTTCGCTGTGACTTCACGCTCAGAAATGTATACAAAAATAAACGAGAATGAACAGTTGTCAATTATATGTTTTACATGCCGTAGGTATTCATTAACATTATATTGTGGAGATTTTCACACGCTGAATTGCACTTGTTGTGCACCCTTGTCAACCTAATTTGAATATTTCCAATATTCAAAAACTACCAGGAGCTTCAGTGTCCATTAAAACACAATGAACTTATAAAACAAACCACATACAGCCAAGCACACTAGTTGGAATGCTAGGTGATATTTTTCTCCTGTACCAATGACTGTCTTAACATTAAACATCCTGTAATCCACTTGGACCGGAAGTTTTGCCCTCTAGCTTTTGAAAGTTACAGTATATCATCGTATCTCTAAAAAAGTTACAATATTTTTCCTCAAAGGAAAATTGCTTGGGTTTATTTCCTCTGTCTTCTAAACGCATGAAGTTAGACGGTAACAGCTTTAAACTTGAACATCATTCCACTTACAATGTCCAATATACATTTTAACTCCTTATGGTATTCTTAAGCCATTTTCCCTTAAAAAAAATGCAACATATACAAAATGCACAGTGATGTAGAGTGTTACGAAGTTTTATTAGCACTTTTTGAAACTTGTTATAACACTTTATGAAACCTCACTAGTCAGTAGTCTGGTTATCTAAATGCTTCTGCCCCCAAAACATATCAGAATACACACACACACATATATATATATTTATATGTACACACACACACATACACACACACATATAGTTCATGAGTTACAGGTAAACAGTCCATACTAAAGCAGAAAAAAAAAATATTAGTGTACATGACTGCTTTCCAAACATGTTTGACCTGATATTAACCAGAGGGAAGAAGAGGGGAGGTGATATAAATCAGTCAAGTTTCTTTGCTGTTCAGCATTTGGGAAAAAAATCTTGTAGCTCAAGGTATTCTGAAATTTCTGTAGCACTGTCTTAGCCTCTGCATCCTATTTCCATTCCTTTCACTAGGAAATAGAGTGAGTCAGTATTTCCCCAATAAAATTAGAGCTTATGTCACATTTTAAAATGACAAATTTCTATTTACTTACCTAACTCACTTAAATTGGAGAGTACTTTCTTTGGAAATATAAATCATTACAAACCTCTTTGAAAGTTAGAACTCAGGATGGAAAATGAACTGAGAAAAATGCAAGGAGTCATTTTTGTGCTGAGAGAACAGCCTGACACACCCGTCTTTGGCTTTCGCTTTGCCTAATACAGAAATTACAGCATCTGAGACTGTCCAAACAAATCATCAACCCATAAAGCTACACTTCAGCAAATCTCTCACCTGTAGGGAAAACATCCCACTCCTCGAGGAGTGCACAAGGAGTGCAAATATGTACACAAGACAGCACTGTAGAAGCATGATATCTTCTATGTTACAGGGAAGATCAACTCCGCAAGGTTGTTTTGGCAAATCTTTTACCGACACTAGGGTAAATCAAACTAAGATACTGTTAAGAGTGAAATTCCTGAAATAGAGAAGTCCATTCAAATCCAGAGAAGTAAATCTTTTTTAAAATTCTGATTTTGATTTGATTGGGAAGTTAATGGTCAGAGAGCTCCACTGGTTCGACTGGAAATAAGTTTGGGTCTACCTGCATTACTGTTCTCTTTTGCCGGTACCTTAGTTTCTATATTAATTTTTGAAAAGACCAAAAATCTCAAGAGCTTTACTCAGCCACTTGGATTCACCATTATAACTACAATTTTTACTAGAACTATGAAATATTGGCATTCTGATCACAGGTGAAAAAAAGGGGCACCCTCAGGGATACTAAGCCTTAGGAAAACCATTGTAATGGTACAGAATTTCAGGTATTTCACAATTTCAAAGCATCTGCTATCTTTGAGAACTGAACTTACACAGCTAAATCATTTTTGCATCTCATCCAGTTTGACCCAAGTGAATACAACTGAGAAAACTGATATTTTGAGATTCTTGCACACCCTGCATATTCAGGCAGCAGTGGAAAAACAGTTGATGTCTTCTGGAGAACCAGCTGGAATTTTGCAGAAACTCTAGATTAATTGCTTTCTGCAACTAGCAACTTTTTACACCATCTTCTAGACTTGCTGTTAAAATTCACAGGATCATGTATTTTCCTTGGTCTCCACCATAACTGCTTATTCCAAAGTCTTTCTCAAGAAACCACAATACAGTCTCCACTGTGGAGTTCAACACTACACTGCAAAGATATTAGTGTTAGGAGAGAATTTCATTGATTTAATTTTGAGAAAAATAGAAGAGAAGCAAATTATGCTTTACTGAAGAGAAGAGATGTGCACCCACAGGATTTCTACAGCCCCATGACTGGAATAGCTCATTGTTCTTCCAATGAGGAGTGAAATACACAGGCAAACTTGTGGGAAATCAGCCCTGGGACAGAAAAGTGTGCTTCAGGTCATGATCGCGGAATATTAGCAAAGACAGTGGGAATTCAGGAGTGAAACAGCAACAAGCTGGTTCAGGTCAGGCTGAAAGTGCATTTTCAGATCTAGGCATGGGGCAGGAGGTTAGGAGCCATCTGTTGCTACATGCTGGGAATGAAATGCAGTGAGTGGAACAGTGGATTTCTCGGGGAAGGACTGGGATGTATTTGTAGAGTTCCTAGGACAAAGACAAAAGTAGTTCAGAGCAAGATGCTTGGAGTTCAAAGCAAAGTGCAGTAGCAGAGCAGCGTGTGACAGGCTGAAGAGCAGTTACCCAATTATACCCAAATCTAAGTAAAACTCTTTCATGTTTAGGCATATGCTAATATGTAAAATGCCTTGTGTGGTATGGAGATGTACAACTTCTGCAGCAGGCATAATGCCAATTGCAGTAAATGCCTCTAGCTATGTTGTCTAACTCCTGGAATCATCAAAACATGTATCAACTAGAAAAGTGTTTTCAGTAGTAGTGCTATTAATTCAATAAAATTCTTTCACCATTGGCTACTCTTTGGATCTATTAAGGATAACTGAGTACGGCTTGTTTTACAATAACTTGCTCCTCCAAACTGTTAAAACTTTGAACAACCCTGATCTGCTATATCAAACATGACAACTGTGCATGAAATGTATATCATGCAACGGACTCACTATACTCCAGCTACTTCTTAGACATACCTCCTCCATCTCACAGAACATTAGATATCCAAATTGGTGTAGAATTTAGCTTGACAAGATAAGTTCTCATTTGAAATTGTACTAAAATTACTCAAGCTTTTGTTCCAGAGGGAGTTAGATTTAATGCAGGTCTGATTTTTTTGACACAAAAGGAGTTCTACCAAAGCGAAATGTGATCAGCTTGTCTCTTTCTCCAACCTTTTATCTCTAAACACATTTGCAGGTGTTCAAAGTATTGGTTCAAAGTTCTTTTACCACTGACTCTTCCCCTCAATTCTTTCTCAAGGGGAATAAGAGAGTGTGGAAGTCCAGCCTCATGCTCTCTAACCCTGGTTCTGACACTAAGTAGCTGTGACTTCTTACTGATACAATAAATTCTGTGTGTCCCATTTTCCAAAGTAGGCACAATGCCTTCCCCAGAAGAGTGCTGGGAGGATCAGCATTTTGCTTTCCTACTGCTTTGAACTGTTTGCATGAAGAGTGTATTAATTTATTTTATGAACTGGACACCTCAGATCTTTTCCTGTGTTGATAAAAGGCAACTGATGTTAGCTATCCTTCAGGGTATTGCAAGACCAATAGATTCAGAGCTCATCCTACTTTTAAAATACAAAGGTCAACAAGGAGCCAGATATATGGTATAAGCAGCATGGGAAAATAACCCACTCCCCTCTGCAGAAGGATACAGTGTGAGACAAAAATAAATAAATAAAGCAAGTAAGTGCAAATTGAAATAAGAAACTCAGTCTCAGATGTAAAAGCTGACCTTTTGGACAGGCTGGACCAAACACCAGAAAATGTCTAGATTTCAGTCCAAATTCCATGTCATCGGTTCTTTAGAATTATGAGCAACAAAGAAATTATTACTGAGGAAACTGAGGTTTGTAATGACTTCACCAAAAGATGATCCTGCCCTGGAATTTTAAGCAGACAGCGAAACAGGCACAATTAACTGCGGAGAAGGTATGTTTTATGAATAACTAACAGAGCACTTCTAGAAAGAATGCACAAACTGCTTTGAATATCAACAACAAATCTAAATGGGAGCAACAGAACAAGCACTTCCAGAACATAATGTGTCATTGAGCCCTGAAAACTGTACTGCTTTGGAGGGAAACAAAATCCTCAAAGTTTCAGAGATTTTCTGACTTTACTAAATACTTCAACAAAAAAACAGTAAACAGAAGAGTTGTTCTCACCATGCAAGAAGCCATGCCTCCCAGCAGTACAAAATGTTAAACTCAATGAAAACCCATCTACAATGACAATCACCAGAAAGATCCAGCATTACACTTGTAGCAACTTCTACCCGGATTACAAAGAGCAAAAGCTAGCCTCTAGAACACATGCAAAATTACTCCAGGTCACAGACCTAAATGATTCTGATTTTGAGAAAAGGCTGGATCTGAACTTTATGGCTCAACTCTGTCTACTCAACAATATCTAAAGAGGCCACAGTGGTCCAAATTTCACAGATACTATTAAACTAGAAGGCCTAGCAGTTTTCATGCAACAGATTTCTGATGTTCTGTGGGCAGGTCATTTGGATCCAGAGGATAAAAAATGAATCTAAATACAAATGGCTACTAATTCCACTATGCAGCTGTGCATTATCATTTTGGGAATCAGAAAAACAGAAAGAGATGTTTTAGGGGAACGAACAAGGCCAAAAACAGCACTAATTCTTTCTCCTTAAGCCTCCTAACACTCTGACGATTTAAAAAGGATTAAAAAGGCAATCACTGACTCACAGAATGGTTGAGGTTGGAAGGGGCATCTGGACATCATCTAGTCCAACCCCCCTGCTCAAGCAGGGGCCTCTAGAGCATGTTTCCCCGGATCGCATCCAGAGGGGTTTTGAATATCTCCAGCGAAGGAGACTCCACAAGCTCTCTGGGCAACCTGTGCCAGTGCTCCGTCACCCTCACAGGAAAGAAGTTTTTCCTCAGGTTCAGATGGAACTGCCTGTGTTTCAGTTTGTGCCTGTTGCCTCTTGTCCTGTCGCTGGGCACCACGGAGAAGAGAGTGGCCTCATCCTCTTGACACCCTCCCTTCAGATACTTGTACGCATTGATGAGATTCCCCCCTCAGTCTTCTCTTCTCCAGGCTGCACAGGCCCAGCTCTCGCAGCCTTTCTTCAGAGGAGAGATGCTCCAGGCCCCTCACCCTCTTTGTAGCCCTCCGCTGGACTCTCTCCAGTCGCGCCATGTCTCTCTTGTACTGGGGGGGAGCCCAGCACTGGACACAGTACTCCAGGTGAGGCCTCCCCAGGGCTGAGTAGAGGCGGACCTCGACCTCCCTCGACCTGCTGGCAACACTCTTCCTCATGCAACCCCAGGATACCATAGGCCTTCTTGGCCACAAGGGCACAAGTGCTGACTCATGGTTAACTTGTTGTCCACCAGGGCTCCCAGGTCCTTCTCGGCAGAGCTGCTTTCCAGCAGGCCAGCCCCCAGCCTGGACTGGGGCATGGGGTTCTTCCTCCCTAGGTGCGGGAGCCTGCACTTGCCTTTGTTGAACTTCAGGAGGTTCCTCTCCGCCCAGCTCTCCAGCCTGCCCAGGTCCCTCTGAATGGCAGCACAGCCTTCTGGTGTGTCAGCCACTCCTCCCAGTTTAGGATCATCAGCAAACTTGCTGAGGGTGCACTCTGTGCCTTCATCCAGGCCATCGAGGAATACATTGAACAAGACTGGGCCCAGGACTGACCCCCGGGGGACATTGCTAGCTACAGGCCTCCAACTAGACTTCATACCACTGACCACAACCCTCAGAGCTCTGCCATTCAGCCAGTTCTCAATCCACCTCACTCTCCACTCATCCAGCCCGCAGTTCCTGAGCTTGCCTACGAGGATGTGATGGGAGACAGCGTCAAAAGCCTTGCTGAAGTCCAGGCAGACAACAGCCACTGCTCTCCCCTCATCTACCCATTGTACAGGCTTTCAGATTGGTCAAGCATGATTTCCCTTTGGTGAATCCAGGCTGACTACTCCTGATCACCACCTTCTCCTCCACATGCTTAGAGATGGCATCCAGGATGAGCTGTTCCATCACCTTTCCAGGGATGGAGGTGAGGCTTACTGCTCTGTAGGTCCCTGGGTTCTCCTTCTTGCCCTTTGGGAAGACTACAGAGGCATTAGGCTTTCTTCCAGGCCTCAGGCACCTCTCCTGTTCTCCATGTCTTTTCAAAGATGATGGAGAGTGGCCTAGCAATGACGTCTGCCAGCTCCCTCAGCGCTCGTCGGTGCATCCCATCAGGGCCCATGGACCTGTGGATATCAAGTTTGCACAAATGATCTCCAACTCGATCCTCCTCCACCAAGGGAAAGTCTTCCTTTCTCCAGACTTTCTCCCTGCTCTCCAGGCTCTGGGATTCCTCAGGGCTGGCCCAAGCAGTAAAGGCTGAAGCAAAGAAGGCATTCAGTATCTCTGCCTTCTCTGTATCCTTCATCATCAGGGCCGCTGCCCCATCCAGTAGCAGGCCCACATCTTCCCTAGTCTTCCTTTTGTAGCCAATGTATTTAAAGAACCCCTTCTTGCTGTCCTTGACATCCCTTGCCAAATTAAACCCCAAATGGGTCTTGGCCTTCCTTGTCGCATCCCTGCAGAGTCAGACAACACCCCTACGTTCCTCCCAAGTGGCATGTCCTTGCTTCCACCTCTTGTACACTTCCTGCTTATGTTTTGAGTTTTGTCAGGAGTTCCTTGCTCATCCATGCACGTCTCCTGCCCACTTTGCTGGACTTCTTGCTTATTGGGATGCACCTGTCTTGTGCCTTCTTCAAATTTTTCCAGCTTTCTTGGACCCCTCTTCCTCCTAAGGTCCTATTCCATGGGTTTCTTCCAACTAGGTCCCTGAAGAAGCCAAAGTTTGCTCTCCTGAAGTCCAGGGTTGCGATCCTACTTATTGCCCTGCTTCCTCCTCACAGGATCCTGAACTCCACCATCTCATGGTCACTGCAGCCAAGGCTGCCCCCAGCCTTCACATCTCCAACCAGTCCTTCTTTGTTTGTTAGTACAAGGTCCAGCAGCACACCTCTCCTCATTGGCTCCTCCATCACCTGTGTTAGGCACCTTACTTGTGCCTTGCTGTGTTGTTCCTCCAGCTGATGTCGGGGTGGTTGAAGTCCCCCCTCCTACTTCCTCTTCCTGATCAGGTGGCCTGTAGCAAATCCCCACAACCGTGTCACCCTGTGTTAGTCTGCCCTTTAATCCTTACCCATAAGCTCTCAACCTGCTCATCATCCACCCTTAGGCAGAGCTCCATACATTACAGTTACTCTCTCACATAAAGGACAACTCCATCACCTTGCTTTCCTGGCCTATCTTTGCTAAAAAGCATGTAGCCATCCATGACAGCATTCCAGTCATGCAAGCTATCTCACAGTGTCTCTGTAATTGCAATAAGATCATAGCCCTGCAACTGCACACAGATCTCTAATTTTTCCTGTTTATTCCCCATGCTGCTGGCATCGGTGTACAGACACTTCAGAGAGGTATTCGAACATGTTGATTTCCCACGCAGGATCAAGAGGTATGATACCTCATAGTCATGTCGTAGGTACTTCCTTGGCTGCATGCACTTGCTGGAGGTATCTCCGCTTGAGCCCTGTTTTGCTGAATATATGGTCTCTGTAACTCTCCCCTTCCCCTGTCTTTCGTAGTTTAGAGCCCTCCTTACCAGGTTGGCATTAGAGAAGACTATACATTATATGTTTTCTATTTTGTGTCATAAGCATTCAGATTCTCTCCACTCTTGGAAATTAAAGTTTTTCCTTTTTTAATCAAAGCCTGAGATATTCTAACAGCAAAACAATTCCAGGAGTAGAAGCACATTAAAAACATCCAACAATCCATACTGTGACAGTCATAATAAAATCCTGATAGCTTATAACACAAAGAAGAAGGAGCTTATAACACAAGGAAGAAGTTAACTAACAATGATGGGGCTATTTGCACTACAAATCCAATTTACCAAGAGGTCTGGCTATGACATAGTTCAATTTTGAAGCCTATGACCATAATTTTACACATATACATACATACGCACCATAAGCACAGATACAAAAATATGCTCTCCTCAAATCCCTGCTAAGAGGCAAGGGATTTGAGTTCTCTGCAACAGGTTAATAAACACTACTTCTCGATTAGCCGGAGGTGGCATTATTTAACAAGATACAAATTTTACTTTTGCTTTTAGAATATAACTAAAATATCCCAGTAGCTCTCTTAATGCCCATTAAGCCAGAGAAAGAGACAAAAGAACTGAACAAAGGTCTTCTACGTGGCAGAACAGAGCATCATCCAGGGAGCCAATGATGACAATGAAAAGATGAAAATTTTTGTGACTCAATCTATACACAAGATATCAGCTGCAAAACTGTAATTCAGAAAATTCATCCAAGATCTCTCCCCAGGACTGCGTGAGCCCTTAACTCACTGTGCAGCTCACTTGTTACAGAGCAGTAACTCTCAGCACCAAGACTGAGGCAAAAAAATTTTTCCTAGCTTCCATATAAGAACTTCAGATTCAACTCAGAGCCTGCAAGAAAGGCTGGAAAAATTTAACTGAGGGATCTGCAGACTGGATGGGATCAATGATTTTGCCAGAGGTATGGATCATGTCCAGGCATGCTAATTCAGATAGCTCCCTCCCCACCCTCCTCTGTCCTAGACCTTTCAGAAGAAGTTCTCAAAACACTACAAACACTCAGATCCTGAATCTCAAAGAAAGTAGACAGGAATTATTCTCTATTCTCATTTTATACAGCAGAAAACCGAGACAGGGATTTAGGAGACCCAGCTAACATTACCAGGCGTCAATATCTGACAGGCCTCTATAAATGGCAACAAAAAGACAGCAAATCTGAAGAATTTAAGAATGGTTAAAGGGAACAACAACAGCGGGGACGCATTGTCTGCTACTGATGGGGAATTTGCTAGGAACTGAAAGATCTATTAATAGATCCTTTCCTAATTTCTCCAAATCTTAGAGGTAGAAGACAGAGGCACATCATCCCAAAAAGATGTAGAAGAGTAAAGCAAAGCATTAAAGAGTTTGGAGGAACTGCATACATGAATATTTTGTTTCAAAACCACCTGAAAATTTAATCTCAGCACAGAGCAAGGCAAAACTTCTTAGCTTTTGCTAGGCTTTCCACTAAGCCTTCTAGTTTTATTTGAATGTGGAACTCAAACTAAATCCAGAGGATGCAAAGCAGTAGGACTCAAAACAAAAAGTTTATACAAACTTTCCATTGATCCAAAATACCTGAGGTTTATAAAACACAAAATGCAGATATGCTGTCACCTTCTCTCTTTTCTAAAAAGAAAAGAAGAAACTGGATAACAGCCTGTAAAAAATTGGACAATAAGAAGAAAGGCCTTTCAGCTGATCCCTTGAAAATCAAGGGAAGAAAACTTTAAGAGAAAAGCATTCAGAGCCAGACTGACCAAAATTGTTCAGGCTGTTTGTCTAACAATGTCAAATTTGGGACTATGTGGCTGTGTTGGAAAAGTGCTTCTGGAGAGGAATGCATTCATTTACTCAAATGACTCAGGAAATGAAAAGTAGGCAGAACATAGTCTCATCTTATTTTAAACTTGAAAAAAAAAAACTTCTTCAAAAACTTTTCACATAACAAAATGAAAAGAAAAAATGATGACTGACCAAAGAATGACTTCTGCTGTTTTCCTATTTGGTTTCTCTGTCACTCAGAGATGATAGATTATAGAGAATTTTTGTAGGTGAGTAATCTCTCAAATAATTCTTTATTACAGGCCATGTGACAATGCTCAGTGTCAAGCAGCATTTCAACAGCAGTTCCAGGCTGGCAAAAACTACAGGGTTATACTGTTACAGACTACATAGATTTTGCACGTAAAGATACATGGGAACAGCTTTCTTTGTCCGTAATTATTGCGAGTAAAGAACATTGAGAGACAATTCATATAACAAACAGGGTATTAATGCCATGGAAAGACCTTTCAGACACCTCTTTAAATTACGCTAGTACAAGCCCACCTCAACCCTTTCAGCTGCTCAAGGAAAACAGTGGCTTAACATTTCTGAACAGAGAGGAAGCATACTACCAGAGGCAGAAAATGGACCCAAATGATCTTTAATAGGCCAGGACTATGAACGTGTGCTGGGCAGCATACAAATAGCAAATCTGACATGTCCAGGACGCTGCCCATGCACACAAAGTCAATCTGCATATATGCAGTGCCCATTTATGTGGAAGTTAGGCAGCTAAGAAATCCTACACGTCCCCTACACGGCCCTCTCTGTCCCTCTGGCCAAGGTTTCAAGTCAGAGAAAGAGGGCGTGTTGTGGGAAAACCCAGATAAATCATCTTTCTGCAAAAATGCTGAACAACTGCACTCCCAGTTGTGTTTCACCTGCCTTAAACTTGAAATTGAAGGTACGGGAGTAAGCTAATAGGCAACTAGAAATTTATTCTAACTTTCACAAGTAGTTATGTATCTTTGGATCAAATTAAGTTAAAGTTAAACTCTGACAGGATAACCATTCATCAGAGAACAGAAATACATGCTCCAATAAGTATATTCCAAAGGGGACATATTTTCCTTTCTTCCTTTCCTTCTCCTCCTCCCATTAAACATGACAGTTTCAAAATATGTATTTGTTGCCACTGTCATTTTGGCCCTTATAGACTTACGAAGTTTGCTTCTAAACAATAATTCTTCTGACCACATCTACTTTCAGAAATATTATTGAAATAAATACAAAATACTCCAGAATACACAAACAGGACTAGAAACATTTTTTACCATAGGTTTAATTACAACAGGCAAGTCAGTAAATTATTCACGTATCACTGAAAACAAAAACCAGATCCAGTCTACCTCCCTTCAGGAACACCATATCTGAGAGACTCTCTCCCTTTTAAAAAAGAAAGTCATGTTATTCCCCAAAAGCAGCAGAAGACTGTAAAGAAAGTATCTAATAACTAAATCTTTAAAAATTTTTCTCATTTCATTGGAGACAGTAAAAAATGTCAGGCCTAGAAAGAGTTAATAGCACAGAGTTCACATATTTATGGAAAACAAAACATCAGAATGAAGAGAGATAAAACCAAAGAACAATCTGAAAAAGTATTCTTACTCAGGGCGGCACTTAAGTGCATACTGGATTTTAAGTGTATACTTAAAATGCTAATTAAAATACATTTAAGTGCTTTCCTGAATTGAGGCCAAAGAATTCAATCACATGTTAATGGAAACTTTTTGGCAGTATTCATAAAGCTCTGCTTAATATTGCAATACAAAAGGGATTATTAAGAGATGAAATACTCTATGGGGCAGAGACTGCATATTCTCATAAGCGTAAGCTGCAGCTAGCACTGCCAACAGCACTACCGAATTGCACACAGTCATAAAAAGAATCACTTCGAGGAAAAAAAATATAGTTGAACCAGAATACAGACGTCTGAGATCACAGAAACAATGCATTTTCAGTTAAAGTTTCAAATGAACAGATATTTTTGACATGCATATTTTCAAAAATAAATATATGTATTTTATACCAATATTAAGAGGTTAAAGGAAAAAAAAAAAGGTCAAACTAGACGATATAGCCATAGAAAAGGATTTAGGAAAACTAGATATGCTAAAAAAGGTTATAAAACGAAAATCAAAATCTAGCCACAGAGGAGGGAATGATTATGTTTCAGCTAAATCAAAGTAACATTATAGTAAAGGAATAGCAGGGAACGTATCACATTATAGAATCTTCACAAATACAAACTCGAGTCATTACAATACAATCATGTTACAAGTAGAGCTATATTTCTCTTCTACAGTTCAGGAAAAGACACCAAGCATACAAAGTTGAGAATATCAATATCAATAAAAATAGTAAAAATAAAGGTAATTAAGTCTACTAAGATGGTTTTTCTGAATTGCTTCGTTTACCAGCTGTAACCAAGGGTCAGGATCAAACATTTTAGAGATATCTAGGGAAACAATTTCTCAACATTGTAACACGACTGCCTTCTGGGATAGCTAGTGAATATCATGAACATACGTCTATTAAATGCTGGTCACCACAGTTCAAAAACTTCAGAAGCTACCTTACTGATGTTAAAATTTAGAAAAGGCAATTTAGAAGAGAGATGTAGTTAAAAGCATTCCAACCCAAGAGTAAATTTAAAAGCCTGGAGTTTTCACAGAAGGACTATATATAGTAATACTAATCTCAGAAAGCATAGACAGCTCTAATAATAAAGTGAAAGGACAACAGATAAGGTTTAAACATGACTTTCAATAGACAAGTACGTCTTAGAAAATGAACATTCAAACTAATGCAGTGACAGAGAGGAAAATAAACTACAGCAGTCAACATGTAAGAATGAAATCTAGAGAACTAAGATGGAATTGGAAAAGCAAATAAATGAGACACAAAAACAAACAAGAAATTCCTGAAGCATGTCTAAAGCAAGTAAACAAAGAATCTGCTGGGAAGAAGAGGAGAAAGGGGTAAGGACCACTTAGAGAAACAGTATGATTGCGTTACATAAGTCCTCGCTGAAAAAATATCAGACAAAAACTTATCCCAATCCCACAGTTACTCTCAAATAACGAAGATGAGGCAATGCCAGGAACTAAGGCTTTAAAAAGATACTGAAGTGGCAAGTTAAAGAGAAATCAATCAACAGAACTGGGTAGAACACACCTTAGAGCTCGGGTAAAGCTGGCTCTACAAGCAAGCGAGTGAACTCCTAAAAAATCCACTGTAAATAGCTGCATTACAACATTATCAAAAATTCATACTCAAAGTCCTTTTCTTATTCTGTTTAGACATCATATTTTTTGCCCACATGTAGGATTACTCTCTAACATTACTGGTTTTCACAGCATAAAATAGAAGTCTCTCATATGTGTTGGCATAACACATCCATCTGCAAACTTCCCTGCTTTCAGGTTTTGCTAGAACTTCACAAGAGCTGACACACCAATGTGTAACACGATGTAATGCTCCACGCTGGAGAGTCACAAGAACATCACAGCACAACCATGTTGAAACACCAGAGAACAAGTCAGGCACATCTACTTCCTGTCTCCACTTCAGACCTAGATATCAGATCCCAGATACAGGGGAATTAACTGTTTTTCCTCTCCTTCAGTTTGTTGATTTGTATAATGTTTTGTTATGTGTGAACATCTTATATTTGAGTACATGCACTATATTATAAAGATCATCTGCGTTAAGTTTGAAATAGCTGTATTATACATATGGCAAAAAACCTCAAAGGTTACATAGGCCATTTCCAGTCACTGCAGATAATACCACATGCCATCTGAACGGTAAGTCATTTTTCAAAAAAAGTCATCTTAAACACGTTTCAGAAATCAAGAAAACCTACTGTTGGCACTACTGTTCACATGTTCCTTAAGATCATCTTTACAGGAATCCAACATGGAAAGACACACCTAGGCAACCTTTAAAATTATTTTTAGGATCTTTTCTATACAGAACAATCACTACATGAGGCTGTAGTTTCACATGTGTTTTAAGTGCCATAAGCCAACACTGCAATGAGAGGAAACCATTCTGCCCTCTCCTGCCCCTCATTCTCACCCCTAAACTGTCTGTATCACACTAGAGCATGTCTGTGTGGTCATGAAGTGACCTGGACTGAGGAACTGATCCAGATTAAAACCAGCCATTTCTTTTCACTCTGTAATTGGAGTCCAGGTCGGGTCTGCAATCTGAATGGAAGGAGGATGGGATGACTCCTTTCAGAAGTCATACCATGTTATTGCCAGTATAAAATGTTGCAGAATTACAGGATAAGTACGTACGGCCTAACATGGAGGTCACGTCAGGATCAAAATTAACAGCAAAATATCCCACCAGTATGATCTTGGACATTCAAAGGAGAACTGAAATTCTAATTACACTTACTTTAGGCTCTTTTCCGTTGCAGCAATGATGAAAATATGATTAAATTACATCCTTGTTTCTAGTCTCAGCAGTTCTCAAAATCTTAGATCAGCCAGTCATGACTGAAGAACTGGATATAGCCCAGCATATACCCCATCATACTTTTTGAGAGAGGTGAAGGAAGCAATTACCTAACAGGTTCTCTGTGCATTCTGTTTATTTCAGTGGCATTGTTTGGAGGTGCTCATGGTTTTGGAATGTGAGAACTATTCCCAGGCAAACGCAGAGAAGAAAGCCAAGAAGTTGGTAAACAGTACATGATACATCAAATGCAATTCACAGCCACAGCCCCCCAGCCCCCATAGGGTACCTCTTCACAGGTTTTTTACTCTCTGATTGTTAAAGAACTCTACTCATGATTTACTAGCACATTTCCCAGGGAGCTTATTGCTTCATCAAAGATTACAGCAAAACTGCTCTGCAGAGCTATATATTTCATGACAACGTCTTCATATAAATACTTATTTCTCTGAAAGGAAAGGATTATACATACGTACTATTTACATAGCCGCACATTCCCTAAAAATATCATTTACTACACTTCAGTTGGTGACTAACAAATGTGCGTGTTCTACAGCAGTAAGCCACAAACACAAACTCTCTTCAAAAACATTCTTAATAAACACCCATTTTAAACAACTAGCGAGCAAACAATCATTTTAAAAACCAAAAAAAAAGCTTGTAGCATGTGTTTTGGAATTGCCTGATAAAGTCTCTGTTTAGACAACTGTCTAGAGTAACAGTTGCTCATATCTCACACAGAGAGAAAAACAGATGCATCTAAGCTCATTGAAAAAAGTAGAGTGTGCTGAGAAACCGATTTCCAATGAAGTTACTCTGCCACCTACTGTTGCTTTTATGGATATATTGGAAATTTTAATGCAAATCTTTTCCATTTTAAAAAATCCTAAATAAAATGAAATTAAAGGTGTAAAACAATAACCTGTTCTTGTTTTTAAGAAGAAATATTGAGATTGACCAATCTAAATTCACTTGTCCGAGTTGGATGAAAAGAAAACATATTAGGTGATATTCTAGAGGTAAATCCTCTTGGTCATTCAGTTTTAGCAGCAATACAGTCAAGGATTTGTCACATCTGACAAAGTCTCTTTGCAACAAGTCAGTGACCATAAGGTAGGAAACTCTCTCAGCCTTAGTGCTGTAGTCCTACATCAGCCAGCAGCACACGCCACTTATTTTCAGAACAATGAAAAAACCTTCTGTTAGGACCATGGCTAGTGTGGCTACGTCATACGGCTTCCTTATGTTCTTCATCACTCTGCACGCTTT
This sequence comes from Struthio camelus, assembly GCF_040807025.1. Lineage (NCBI taxonomy): Eukaryota > Metazoa > Chordata > Aves > Struthioniformes > Struthionidae > Struthio > Struthio camelus. Next base: position 46,247,333 of record NC_090946.1, read on the forward strand.
TTAATGCTCATCTCTGCTATGGGCAGATAACAGTAGTAATAATAGTTTAGGGAAAAGACTGAAAAAGAGTATGACTTTCATTGCAAACTGCAGGGGGACACTGGGGGCACAGCAGTGACTAGGTGAAAGACTGTATACTCGCATGAAAAATGTTATTAGACTTTTAATTATGGTAATTCATTAGAAATACCATTCTACATGTTACACAACAAACAGTACAAAAAAAGCCTGTCCAGGAGAAGGGAATACTGATTCCATCAAAAAAAGGCCTATGCAGCAACCCACTCCCTTTCCCCGTTGTATCCTACAAATGTTTCTTCTTATTAATGGGCCAAGAGAGCCATGGGTGGCCTCTCATGCAAACAGTATGGGACTAAACCTGCTTAGCTCATGTGACCTAAGGGGTTCACAACAGAAGACAGTATGATTAACCACTTTTTATATTAAATAGACATATTTGGTCTACTCTTCATTTAAAATGCTACTAACAGCTTGTTACACCTTGTTAGTTTTGGCAGCTATCCACTGTTGTCTATGATAAACATTCACTCATTCCTTCAGGCTCTTTAGGCCTTTGATATCTTATTGCCTGTTACACATTAGACAGGCTAACCTCCTCCCCCTCCTTTTTTCCCCCAAAGTAGTACATGTATAGCAGCTTCACACTCTTTCAGATGAGTCCCTCTAGCACTTTTTCTTTTTTTTGCGCAAGTGCACAGATTCTCAAGACAGCACCTCTGTGACCCACCTCCCGTGTTTCTAAGGGAAATACGTGGAGAGCAAGGGATGAAAATGCCAAAAGAGAATCTCACCAGCTGTTGGGAACACCATGTAACTCTACTATCTCTGGTACAGCAGCTAAGTGGGGAAAGACTTGCTGGCTGAGTCAGATGAGCTCATCAACGCTACTGTCTTTTGCTTCCTTGATTTGTCTCATTACTGAGCCCAATGACCAGACCTGCAATATTAATTACAGCTTTTTGTTTCAAAAGGACAAGTTATTGCTAATTTGCATACCATGACAAGGAGATTTTAATTAGACCCTGAGGCACTTAAATGTACCCCTCAACCTCAGCCTCCACCTTTAACAAATAATATATTCTTCATATTTCTATGTGGTATTATTAGCCCTATATTTTGAGGTGGAGTATCAAAAATCATTTCAAAAAAAAAGCAAAAAAAAATTTCCAGTACAGTTAAATCATAGTTCAGATCTCCTCAGCCTCTTTCCTTTATTACCCATATTAAACCTGCAAAAAATAGCATATATGCATAAAAATCAATTTTAAAGATACATTTTTACATTTCAGAGTTTTTGTACTAAAATGGAAAGTCATCCTGCACAACGCAACATTTTTTCTGTTTCTAAATTTTGCTATCCTTTGCTGCATATTTAGACGCAGCTGTTTCTCTACGAATTTATGCAGATGCTTTAGTTTTTACAGTAAGCTTATTTCCTTGTCAGTGCATTAGATGGAAGCCAACTAGCTTTTCTTTCAGCCTATCCTGTTGAATTTTAATGTGATGATTTTGCTTTTTTCCCCTTCATAAGGTATCTTCCCATAGGAATTCCCATAAGGAATGCTATTTTCTTACAGTATCCTGTTCCTGTAATTCTTGCTCCTTTCAACAGGACACATAATTGGATACTTTTCCTCTGAAGCCAGGTCATCTACTGGTAAGGCTAATGCACTACCAAGAAATATTTAGACTGGCCACACCCTATGATTTGATTAATTTGTTCTCTGATCTGTTTTTAATCATACTTGGGACTTCAGTTTGGAAAGGAAACACACCTGGAGAGTACTGCTTAAAAAATGGGGCAGAGGGGGTGCGGAGGGGACAAGTAGATGAGCTCTCAGAGCTGTATCACAGCTCGACCACCTCCAGTGATTTAAAACATTAATTGTCCTGGATGTGATAGTGGCAGAAGTTACACACAACAGATTCTTATTAGATAAGAGCAAAGGCACTTTTGGCACTGTTCTCGTTTCAACATTCTTTTAACAAAAGACTGCCAGAAGCAAGGCTAAAGAAAATCCAGTCCCACTGTCAATTCCAGAGTCCAGTAAAACAAACCGTAACACAGCCACATCAGGAAGAAAATCAAGATTCTCTTCTCTCTCTCTCCCTGCCACCCAACTTCCCCAGGATTTGGCCATGCTATCTATTAGCTGCTAAGTCCAGAAGAAACTCTTAAGATCTCTTACCCATTTAATTATTCACTTTTTTATATATACGCTAAGAGATCTTAATGAAGTATCAGAAGTACTAATGTACATGCATTCAATATCATCTGAAGATAGTATTAAAAGTACTGTATAATTTGTTGTATACTGACAAATTGCACTATATCATATAAACTATTATATACTAAAAAGAGATTATTCATACCACCACTGTCACTGGGAATGATAGTTTTCAAACCAAAATAGCAATAGCAATGACGGAGAAGGGAAAACTCTTTCAGTTAAGTCAAACTGGAAGACTATTTTAGGGGAAGAAAGAATTATTCTTTTGGAATTTACCTGGAACACCTAGATCGTCATGCAAAAAACGAGTATTTTAGTGAGCACATCACATTGAAACCATAGTTTTGTATCTCATTGATCACATATCCTTCCCAGTGTTAGAGTAATGTGTTATTCTGGGACACTGGCTCAGACCTGACCCAGAGGGAAGAACACCACTAACCAAACTGCTGACAAAGCTCCGGGAGCATGTGTGTTACCCCCTGCCATGCACCCCTTAGGAGGGTCGCCCATCCGTTTACTGACCAGATCCAAGCTTACTTAACTTGTGAGTTGGGATAAAAATCACAGCCTGAGGTGGTGTAGCTGTGTAACTTGTATGTTATGCACCTTTCTTTAAGTGGAGTCATTAAAGAAAGTGTAAATGCAGTCACCTATTAATGAATGCATCTTGCAGGGCCTGAGAAATGTGAAAACAAACATTTCATAATACATATGAAAAGGCTTTTCAATTAACATCCTGTTTTGAATACATGACTGATCCACAGCAGCCCCTGGCAACAGCCTGCCAACATCTCAGCACAGCATGATTAGACATTTCTGGCAGCGCTTCCATTTCTCTATACATCAACCACAAGTGTATTTATTATCCAGCTTGCCTGATCTATAGTGCAATGCAGCCAGAACCTGAAGCTATTTCCTCAAGACTGAATGAGTCAGGACATGAAAATGATTAATCAACATGAAGAGGTTTGAAAGCTGCAAGAAAACTGCTCTGAGTAAAACCTCTGTAAAACAAGGATTGCAACATTTAGAAAGTAGGGGCTTTCCACAGGCTAAGAGTGCTGGGATGCTTTGTTATTTATCTCTCAATATTGTGATAATAGTGGTAGACGGATAGACCGTGGTTATTTGTCTTTGATACTACATTCAGTTTGAGATATCTACAGAGCACAACTATATGACCTTTTGAAAGCAAACACAATCTTGCTATGCCTGTGGTCCAAGCTAAATGGAAACCATATTAGCACAGTGCCTCTTGTCAGGGTTCAAAGCAGAAGCAAGGTAAGCTCACATCTGTCTGCAAAAGGCTGTTAATATAGACATGGTATGGAGCAAAAGAGTGTGTACATGTAGTAAATGGGACAGATTTACTCTTGTGGCAATAAGGAGGTACTTTGCACCAGCCTCCATTGCCCAGCCTAGAAGAAAGGTAACTGCCTAGGAAAGGTGTAGATACCTTACTCCCATGTCTTCTGGAGGTCCAAATGAAAGCACAGACTTAGCAATAACAGCAAATAAGAATGACAGATCCGTTCTAGCGCTCATTCGTGCAAATCACAGAGCGGTATTATTAGCATTAATGTTCTCAGACGCATGACACTGAAACAGTAGTAGGTTTTTCTACTAGTTTCCCTGTCTTAAATAGCAGAGGTGTTATGGAGTACTGCACTATTTAAAGGGAAAAGAAAGAGGCAAAGTCGATGGGTCTCAAGGTTGGCATTCAGCTACTCACTCTACCAGAAAAATATGGATGCAACAAAGTAAAAGACAGCTGGAAATTATTTGCTGTCCTTCAATTGAAGAAAAAAAAAATTTTTCCCTTTGCTACAATATGTCTGCAGCAGCCAGAGCTCTTTCTTACAATCCCTCTCATTTTATTTATTGTGTATTTTATAATATGCATATGCATGTTAAAATACATTTACGCATGTATGCACACACATACACCTTACATATGGTAGGTATTCTTTCCTGTTTTTTAAGAGAACGTACTGTTTCTGAATGTTGCCGTTGTCACAACCTTAGACAATAAAAGCTCCACTACAAAGATTAACTATAAGCAGGGACACAGCAAAACTATTTTTTTCATGCTGCCTTATCAAAGAGCAGCTAAACTACCTCTGGCTGAGTTCATCCTCCATAAACATTACGTCTTTGAGTCCTGAAGAGATGACGGTGCTTGGATCTTTTGCCAGGCTAGTAAGGTCTGAGATGACCAAAACATTTCACATGAACATGAAAGAGCAACTAGATGACAGTAATTTTTGGGCGCTAGTAACTTGGCAGTAACCAGTTTTTTAGAGGAGTATAGCTCACTGTGTTTTGGCTGGGTGAAGTAAACAGTCACTGATGAGATTAGACTCTTGATTTAAACTAACTTAGGAAAACAAAATATTTTCCTTGCTATCTCTTTCTTTGTTTCTTCTTTGTGTCCTTCACATTAGCTAAATTGAGTTACAGTAGTTCTGTTTACTCAGCAAATCTCTACGATTACACTTGAAACTGCCAGTAAACATCATCATCTTCAACAGTTTTAAATAGTGCCTCCTACAGACTTTGCAGTCTCTGTCTTTGCGGCTGGTGAAAGGTGGAGCAGTCAGGCTCAGAAGTAGATTGGGAATATCAGTGTGTTTTTTTAGAGAATGCAACCTACCATCGATAACACTGGTCAATGTGGTCAGTCCTAAAGAAAGCGATACCCAATGGCCATGGCTTATTAAGCCATTTACCACTGGAAAAAATTGCTAAGAAACCAGTGGTCATGATTTTACTAAACCTAGGCCTACATCCTCCTCTTTAACAACCAACCTTGATGAAAGAGTCTCCTTAGAGGCTTTAAGGAAGGCTGAATTTATAATGACAGAGCTCCTTGCAGTTTTCCTCACCTCAAATTATGAAGTGCTTTCAATTAATACACAGGATCTAGAATCAGTGGATTCTAAACTATTTTACTGGCTCCCACACCCCTCACCGGCTGCTCACATAGAATCACAATTTATCTTCTTCCAAGACAACCTTAAGTCCAGCGAGGTACAATGCTGTCTCTTCTCCCCGTTAGCGCTTGTATCCAAGTGCTTGTATGTATGACTTACATCCTGTATTTGGGAGAGCTGGGTTATGTGACTCTGTCCAATCCCTTCCCGACTTATTTTCTATCAACACATAAAAGACACAGGAGAAGCTGCAAGGTGTCCTGGATGCCTTGCATCTTCTGTTTAGTATCACCTAATACTCCCAGACTCAAATGAAAGCCAGCTTTAGATCGAGATAGATGATCTTAAAGACAACACTTACAGGAAGAAACAACTAGCCAAAAGGCAGATTTCAACTTTAATTGGGGGTTTCTTTCCTCAAATCAATGTAATGTATTGCTTCCAAGCTTGGCTAGATTCAATACCAATTCCAGACTTATCAATTGCAAAAGTACTCTCAACTGATTAAAGGCAATTTTTACTTTAATTATTCAGGCAAAGATGTTCCATGTTTTAAAAAGCTCCACAGGATACCACTGAAGTTCATTCTACTTAGAAGTGAAGGCAAAACTCATAACTATAATTATCAAATAGCCTGTTTACAAGGTAAGAAGAATTAGCAAAAACTCATCACACAAATGTGCCACATGCTCCACTTGCTCCTCTTTAGAGCGCTGCAGAGCTTTGCTTTCAAATCTATAATACTACTACATGAACACTGAGACAGAGGCATCCACACAGTGTTATACATGAAAAAGCTGCAATTCGGGCAAGGAATAAAGACACAGTATTCTTTGCAGAGGGCCTCTGGATACAGAACTTGGGTGAGTGGGAGCCTATGACACACTGCACACAGCACAAGGTCCACCTTTCCACAAATGCATCCTTCCTCAAATAGGGAGCTCAGGAATGCCTGTGCTCTTCCCTTCTATTCTTCCAACAAATGAAAACCCTTCATTTACTATAGCTAACACAAAATAGCATAAAATAATGTTCTTTTGAAATAATGTAAAGTTTCCTGCTTTGTGTTTTAGGGTTGGGGGGGGGCAAGCATAAAGAGATTAGAAAGATATACTCAAATCTTCCCTACAAATCTGAACTGCAACACTGGGGTGTTTGAAATGTACAGGGTTATAATGCCCTAGTTTTGTGTTAACTCTGCTTCTCTAAGTTCTCTATATGTGAAAGAGTGAAACCTGTTGTCAGAGAGCAGGATTTAAAGGGACCTAAAGCATATACTTTGACCATTCGTTAAGGACAACTGAATTAAAAGTGTGAGTCTCCCTGGATCAGCATTGTAGTGTACTAAAAACATTGTGTATCCAGCCTATTACATTTTAACTTAATTTTCAGACTTACCTGAGGCATTTCATTCAGCTTGGAAAACAGCATAATGGACAGCTGCCCTTTGGTTAACCTGTATTTGTTTCTAGTCAGTTCACCTTATAGCACCACTAATAAAGAAACACTTGCGTGGCCAACTGTCGAGCTGTATTACTTGATAAAGCAACAGAATCTTCATAGAGTAACAGGAACGTTTCTGTTGCCTTGTGTCTGCAAATGTTGGGGGGGGGGGGAGCGAGAGAGGGAGTTGGGTTTTGTTTTTATTTTTTTCTAGAACTCAGTTTGGGACAAAATTGTAACATAGCGTTCCTTTAGGAAATGAGCTGGCTAACTGTAACCAAAACCAACACCATATTTATGCAAACTCAGATAAGGACAATGAAATCTCATACCTCAGAATATAAACAGCTGCTACAGTCATCATGGGAGCATTTCCCCACTCACCCCTTTATTACAAGGATATGGCAAACAAGAAAAGAAAGGAGGTGGTGCCTTACTCTGAGATAAACAAAACGCAGAAGACAGACAGACTGAGCTGGTATAGTAAATCTTACGTTTCTCAGTCTTTGCCATCTGGCAAGTGATCTGGGGCTCATGTGAAATGAGTGGGTGGTCATGGTCCAGTTCATACTAGACATTTCTCAGGATCACCAAAAAAACACAAAACAAAACAAAACATTGCAGTTGGCACCAACCACTGCTCTTGCTAGCAGCTCGGAACAGGCCAAGGACTGAACAAAACCGAAGACACTCTACTTTTCGCTCATACAGAACGGGTCACAATTTCAGAGCGAGATACAAGCAAGCCAGTACCAGAGTTTGCAGTGCCACTGCTCTATCACTCTGCTTGCCGTGAAGGAGAGCTTTCGGCCCTTACGACGACCAATCACATACACCTTCCCAGTCCCATAATTCACTGGACTACAAATATCAACTCTGGAGCCATGAATGGCTTGTGAAATTTGGAGCTCTGTTCTCTTTCTATCGGCAGATAGGATCCTGAGAATCTTATTCTGACAGCATATAAGATTACCATCTGTAAAAGTTCAGAATTCTTGTCTTAGCACAACAAGCTCGACAGACAGATAGTACAACTACACTCATGACAAGCTGTGGCACTGTTGCCAGGCTAAATTTGCTTTAATAAAAGCTGTGGAAAGTGAAATCTCTTTTATAAAACTTTATTTATAGATGAACAACAATGCTTAACAGCAGGTTTTCCACATTATGGAATTATGTTTCAAAGGTTATCCTTCTGAAAGAGAGCCAAATGCTACAGCATTTAAGTTCAGTTTCAAATTTAATACAATGCAGACTTGTCAAGCACAAATACCTTTAAAGAAAACCATATGGGAAAGGCAGACTTGCTCCTTCCTTAACGACCTGGAATGCTTTCATTCTGAACTTAAAACTAAAAAGGGTTCAGGACTGGATATGCAGAACATTCTTTTTATTCCAAAGAAGATGCACTTAGCATGTGACTATAGTAAGAAGTGGTATCATGAGATAGTTTTAACTTGATATACTAACTCACTGAGTAACTTTAAAATCATGCTTTAGCAGTGGTTTAATGACAAAAGTAAACCCTAACTGCTGTTTGTTCAAATGGCATCAAAGCAGCTACAGAAAGGCAAGCTGGATTGCATCGTCTCCAGCATCAGGGAATGCATACTGAAATAACAGCGGCGGCTTTTTTTTTTTAAACAGATCAACACTTATGTAGGAACCCTGTCTAACTATCCAGATGAAAATATTAAGCTTACTAAACATATAAGGTTAATAAAAGACAGAAAAGTATTTTTTTCTCTAACTTCTTTAATATTTTAATCTTAGGTATTACTTGTAACTACTGTGGGATAAACATTTTCAGATCAAGGTTAAGATTTTGTTTTTGCTGCCCCTCCACTTCCCCAGTTTTCAAGGATACACCTGGTTTCTCAGGATCCCAGGGGGAGCTTGTAATACCAGCAGAAAGAAAAAGCATTTTCAGACTTGCTGACTACACATATTTGACATAAAAGGTCACATAGTAAATGCATATGGGAGATCATGATCTTTATGATCACTTTTCAGTATATAACCACAAATTTAAAATCATCACATTTAATGTGCACTGAAAATTCTGTGTAGCACAAGAAAGAAAGTTATTAACATAGCAAAACAGTTGCACAGCAATCTACACAGAAATGTAATGCACCAATACACACTTGACAGTATCTTTTAAAGAAAAATTTAAGGCAAGGATGTTCAGGTAAGATTACCGTGGTGGGCTAAGCTATGCTTGCTTTTGCTTAGGCATGGTAGTATACAGTCCTGACTCGACAGGAAACCTCTTTCACCTGTCTGATGATATATATCAATGACAAGGCTTTTCAGAGGACATGCCATGTCTAGGTGCATATTTTAAGCACCATGTCTAGGTGCTTAAAATATGTAGACTATATGTTTTAACAATTCATCTATTTAATCTATGTTAGATTTACAATAGCAGACACCTAGAATCCTTGGCAAAGCTGGTCTAAGCTGTCTAGGCCTAATCAGTAGCAAGATGACTCTAACTTATTTTCCCCCCAGTCCAGTCCTCTTTTAGAAATGACCTTCCCAAACAAATACAAGGAATAATAAATACAACAGGAATATATCATTAAACATATTCTAAAGCTGTATCTTCACTGCAGTTGGACAACTGCAGCACAAGCAGCCATACTCGTGCTAACTTTAATCTACTAACAGCAAAGAAGTCAGAGCAGCAGAGGCTTGAGGGCACACTGCTCAGGCTTGCTGGGAACACTGGGTACTTTACTCGGGTTGCTGGTTCAGGTATGCCTACACACACTGCAATTATGCCTGAAGCACTGTTGTAGACATACCGTAACTGTACTAATCAGGAAATCAATCTGTTACAGTCACATATTTCAAAAGCAGCAGTTTTTCCTTTGAAGCTAATAATTCTGAAGAAGAGATAAAATTAGGAGGTCAGGGGAAAATATATTACTAATCTCTTGAGAGATAATATATTTATCTGATTTCAATAAAGGAAAAAACAGCACTCACATTTGAACATCTTTTTTTTTTTTTTTTCCTACTGACAAAAATAGTTTATCCAAATCTCTTTGGGCAAGATTAGAAGATTCCATGATCGACTGGTCAACCATGAACCAAAATGTTTCTTAAAATAAATAACAACTTTTATAATGGGGTGCTATAAGACTTAATTCGTTATGGCATATCCAGCTTTTTTGAAGTCATCAAAAGAAACTGGTATATAATTTTTAGTAAGTGGATAAAGCAGGAGAAGAAGGAAGAGTAGTACAATTATCACAGAACTTGATCAGGTTTTGAAGAACAAGGGAAAAAAAAACCATCAAGCTGTTGAAACTCTTGCTCACATACATATCCAGCAGCACTCAGTGAAAGGCGGCTGAGGGAAGGTCACTGAAACCATTCTCCGCAATCTATCCTGTTCTATGCAGGCTTGCTCTTCCCCTCAGGCACACATGCGTATGTGAAGTATAGATATTCCTCCACAAAGAAACCATGTTAGTTGTGGCTGTTCCAAATCCCACTGAGGTCCAAGGTAATCCTTTTGAGCAGCTAGAGACAAAGTTAGCACTTTTAAAATCCATTTTGGTTTTAATATCTAAAGTTGCTCATATAGTTGCTAAAGGAAAGGACTTTAAATTCCAACATACAGCATGCCAAGAGCTGCTACACAAATACCTTAATTTCTACAGACCTTTCACCCCAAAATACGAAACTATACATATCTACTTCCATAGTCTTCCTGTAGGTTGTATTTCCACCAACATTTTACATCGGTGTAGGGTGGCACTTGATGCCAAAAGGAAGATTTCTGTTTTAATCTGTATTTGATCCCCAGTGCTGTTCCTCCCATGTGCATGCAACTACTTATGCTAGCACACACACACAAAAAAAAGAGTATGGTACATAAACGGCTTGCGGAAAGAGGATGGCACTGATTTTTCAGTAACACTGTCCATTTAAAGATATTATGGAATCAAAACCTCAAAGAAAGTGTTCAAAATAAACAGACATTTAAGTATTTTTAATGCATGGATATTACAGGATGAATCCTGTATGTAAACGTAACCTCTTAGCTGTCTCTGAAGTGTAGCCACACTTGAGGTCAGAAAAAAGTCACTTTTCAACAGCACATGTTACCCAGTAGTCTATTCACAGAAGCTAAAAGTCATCAATTTTAAAGCAAGGACATTAGAATAAAGTGAAATTCAGTAATACAACTATGACATCAATTCAGTGACCAACAAATTGTGTGAAAACTTCAAAGAAATACTTTAATTATAACAACGAGTCTGAGTCCTGGCTTCATACTCCTACATAAAAGGTGCCTTTAAGCCATTCTGGATTCTCCAGCATCATAGTCCAAAATCTTCTGGCCCACCACTGCGATGCCCTGCATTATCAAGTGTTTCTGTGGAGATCGCTCTTCCAAAAACTGCCCCAGTCCAACTCTTTCTATCTTAGGAGATTTGGCAAACTCATAACCTGACAGCAGGCAATGCAGGTAGTTCATATTGTCTGCAGCAAAAATGTTTGCTTTTAAAACAGGCAATACACTATATTGCATTCAGTTCTCAAAAAGTTATTACCTGGAAAAAAGGTCCAAAAGAGAAAAAAGAAGAAGAAAAATCAGTTTAAATAAGAGATTGATTGAGGAAAGATTTAAAGAGGTTACCACATATAGCTTCTGTAAATAATGCAAAGCATAGGAAGAGGGACATTAGACAGTAAGCAGGCAAATACCAAGACAACAGTCAAATTATTTACTCTTCTACAAGAACTGTAATCTGGAGGGGCATTATTTCACTCTTCATATTTACCTCAGAGAAAACTGCCTAAAAATAAAATGCGTTCTGCTTGCTAGAGCAGAGTTAACCAGATGACTTTTTTTTAGATCACAGTAATAGAGCATCAAGGTGAAGAAAAGCACTGAAGAAAAATCAACAGGGAAGGAAGACGAGAGGTGATGGAAGAGCTCAGCTGTTCAGAGCGTTGGAGTCGTCGGACCTACTGGGGAAGGATGGAGGGTTAAAACTAACCCTGCCAGGATTTGAGCCTGTGATTCCAGAAGAAGAGTATTTAAAACATAATGTACAGGCCAAAAAAGCATTCCCTCTCTACCACACTATACTGGACATGCTGACATACCCTTCTTAACAGTAAATTAAAAAAAAAAATTGATCGAAATTTTGGAAGCTAATAGGGAAAAGAAATATTTACTAGCAGCTGAAAGGATCTCCTTGTCACTTTTTAATCATGATTTCTGTGTGGGCACTAATGGCAAAATATTGATATCTGTTCATGCATCTTTCCATTTTGAACAACGAACACCTCCTTAGCATCTAGCCTTTACAAAATGTGCTTTGCAAGTTCATGTAAATTGTGGCACTTGTTATGCTTAAGATATTGCTGAAGTTCAGCATCAACCATACGGAAAGCCTACTCCTAAGAAGTGATTGGTACCAAGTACAAAGCTTTTTTCTAATACAGAAAAGGAACTGTTAAAACCAACTGCTAATCAAAACTATCAAATCTGCACAATCACTGATGCCTTCAGGAAAACTTTGGAAACATCACATATTTAGCAATACTTCAGTTCGTATCTATAGTTGTTTCGTAACACAATATACAATTTGATTCCTGTTTTTAAAGAACTGCTTGTATAATTCACAAACGCAGCAACAATATTGTGATTAAATCTAGTATGAATCTCTACCAGTATCCAGAATGAAGCAGCCACTAACAGATCAAGGTTCAGGCTGCTGCTAAGCACCTGCAGATCTTAGGCCAATAATCTGGATTCACAAGTGGGTACCAATCCTCATGCATGGCCCAGAATGTAGATGTCTGTCCCTAGAGGTGATTCCAAGCACCTGCCTGTACTAGGTGTATTCAAACTCACAGCTCTCACTTCAAAAAGAGAATGTCCTCTGAGGCAAACTATGACCTAGGCTGAAATGTGGCCTCTCTATGCCTTTCTGTTCATGTTTTGCACCTGCAGAGAGAAAAAAAAAAACATGCAATGTTCTCAGCACTAAAGACTAAGCAAAAAGAAAGCTTGACTCTGCAGTATAGCAACGACAGGACTCCTCTTGCCCAGGTACCATCTTATACACAGATGTCAAAAACAAAAATTTCCATTTGCACAGAACACCACACTGAGAGAATACCACCATTATCATTTACATTACACTAGCGTCTATAAGCTCTATTCACAGATGAAGATCGTGCTTCACATGATGTACTGTACAACCCCAGACAAATATACTGACACCACACTCAACCTGCCTATTCTGTTCCAAAAAACCTGCAGTGAACAACTATGTACAACATCCCAAAACAACTGTCTACTGCATTCTGTAGATACAGAAATTGTCTTTTTAACTGTGCATCATTCATCTGTGGATTTCTGTACGTCTCACAGCACGTCCTTATACAGGACTACAGTAAAAAGTACCTCTATTAGAAATACAGAAAATGACCAGTTGGACCAAGGGTTCATCTAGTTCAGGACTCTCTCTCTCATAGTGGCAACAGGTAAGCACACAGGACTGCAGAAAGTGGCTTGGCTACTCCCCTTGAACTCACTTAGCAACTACGCTCATTAAGTTAGGGATGTTACAGGGTATACCTCTAGCTATTCCCTTTAGAATCTGTTTATGGACATGCTGCTCATGAATTTGCCTAACCCCTTTTGCACCACCTGATTTCTGAATGGCTTCTCCTTTAGCATTTTTCATTCTTAATAATGGAAAGAAAAATTTGATTTTAAAATTCTCATGCTTCTGGAATTAACAAAATTGTACTCTTCAGTCATCAGTGATACGAGTCTTCCTCTACTGTATTTACAGATTCCCCAGGTACTCTTCAGTAGGACATCATTTGTCCAGTTCTTTCGTTTAACAGAGACTTGTATGTAGAAGCTTCGTATGTAATACAGAAACTACTGAACACCAGATTAAAAACATTCTCTCAGTGACTGAAGTTCTTACAGAGATGGATGCCAGGATGAGTACAACAAAGCCAGAAAAGCTGATATGGGACAAGTCAGCCCTGAGACTGCTGATGAGCTGCTACATCTTATTGTACTGTGGCTTTGGTACTCATTTAATTGACTAAAAGCAGAAATGGATCGACACACAAAAGTGCCGCTATTTCCAGAGGAGAAAAAAAATCCCAAAACACTATATACACAATGCAGATTTGAGTACATGTTGAACCACTTCTGTACCAGTGACCCAGATAATGCATACCATGTTGTTTGTGCAACAATGATAAGGGGTCTGCAGCCTCACCAGTCACCCTGGTGAATCCATGGTTCAAATGCACATTTGATATGCCCAGCTAATGTATATTCACATATTTGCACATCTGCATTTTCACACTAGGCCCATTAGTCATCTGCCTTGGACACACACACGTTGTGATAATGAGGAAGTATATGAATGCCTTCCAGCCTAATAAGTAATCAGCCATTCCTGTACAGTAATAAAACATTACTACCCCCTTGTCTGGTTCCCATGTAGATGGGAATCAGAATATGGGGAAGGTAAGGCTCAGATTCACCTCACCTAACTAAGCAGTTAAGTGACGGGTTTAGGTTTGGGATCCTTTGTATTTCAGGATTAACTTTAGAGTTAAGGGGAAGCAGTTGCCAGGAAGCATTATCTCTTAAGGAGAACAGAGAAATCCGAATAATGTGTATGTAAGTGCTGTGTAGTGCATGTAAAAAAAGAGTGACACAAAAGAGAGACACAAAAAAAAAAAAGAGTGAACCACAGAGATCTCAAGGTGGCAGCTAAACCAGCCACAGGTTGGTTGGTCAACTAACCCTGTGTGTGCGCTGCCTCTGGTCTGCAAGTACAGACTTAGTGTCCTGCTCTGACCTCTAGTCAGATAAAAGAAAGGGCCTAACATTGCTCCAAGTTTCTCTAAAGCCTTGCATGAAGTCAAACATTTACTGATTAACTTCATCAAGGATACAAAACCGCCATTGCTGCCAAGCTGGGTTGTATGTGAAATGGCAACCTACAAGTGAAGACCGTACAGTACCAAACATAATATCCTCATTCATCTGGGCTGCCTTTTCCCTGGTCTTGACAAACACATCAGAGGCTACAACAGAAAGGTACTGGTTAATATTTATGCTGTTCAAAGTCTCAGTGGCATTGCTCATTTTCTCAGGCTCACCCACACTAACAGTAAATATCAGTTTCATGGACAAGGAAAGTGCCACAAAAGAAATCATTGAAAACAACTAAAAATGTATAATTACTACTTTGTGAGTCCTACCCAAAAGCCTGAAACTTGAGTAGTATACATTTTGCTTTCTTTAGTGAATTCCTCTGCTGCTGTCATGCAGCTAATTCAACACGCTTCCTCCTGCTCTGATTATTAAAAAGAAAAAACAGCTAGCATAAACATCAAAGAGCTGGCATTACTGCCTTCTGTGACACCAGGATATTTTCCAAAGCTACAGGTAAAAATTACCAGGGAACTTTCTGATCCCTTAACAAGAAGGGCATATAAAACTTGACGTAACATGATCACTACCCAAAAGGTCATATTAAATCTGCAACGAAATTTGAAGAGGTAGGACTTACAGAGAAAACACTGCAATAAAGGCAGGAGAGAAGTACCAGAGATCCAAAACATCCTTCATGAGGGCACAGCTCTGCCTCCATGTCTATACTGAAAAATTCAACTGGGAATACTTATTCATTTATCTTCCAGTCCTTTGTAACCATACCTACACAAGTAGAGCTATGATAAATTCACTCTACTTAATTCAATTACAGCTTATGCTACCTCAAATAATAAAAAAGGTGTTCAAATCACTGCTTATTTCTGGGCCAGCACAAATAAACTGCAATGAGACCTACTGTTTCTCAACAACTTTGAATAAAGATTCACAGAACGGTTGAGGTTGGAAGGGACCTCTGCACATCATCTAGTGCAACTCCCGTCCCCAAGCCGGCTCACCTACAGCACCTGGCCCACCACCCTCTCCAGGCAACTTCTGAACAGCTCCAAGGAGGCAGACTCCACCACCTCCCCGGGCAACCTGCTCCAGGGCTCTACCACCCTCCCACTAAAAAAACATCTTCCTATGCTCAGACGCAATTGCCTGCCTTTCAGTTTGTGCCCACTGCCTCTCGTCCTCTCAATGGGCACCGCTGAGAAGAGCCTGCCTCCGTCCTCTCAACGCTCTCCCCTCAGGTATTTACACACACTGATAAAATCCCCCCTGAGCCTTCTCTCCTCCAGGCTCAACAGGCCCAGCTCTCACAGCCTCTCCTCCTATGAGAGATGCTCCTGCCCCTTCGTCACCTTCGTGGCGTTCCCTGGACTCGCTCCAGCGTGCCCATGTCTTTCTTGGACTGGGGAGCCCAGAACTGCACACACTACTCCAGATGTGGCCTCTCCTGTGCTGAGCAGAGGGCAAGGTTCACCTCCCTCTGCCTGCTCCCAACGCTCTTCCTAATGCAGACCCGGGTACTGTTGGCTGCCCTTGCCACGAGGGTGCACTGCTGGCTCACGGTCAACTTCTTGCCCACAGGGTCCTTCTCTGCAGAGCTGCTTTCCAGAAGGTCAGTCCCCCCTCGTCCCCCCCAGCAGGTACTGATGCATGGGATCATTCTTCCCCAGGTGCAGGACTTTGCACTTCCCTTTACTGAACTTCATGAGGTTCCTCTCTGCCCATTTCTCCAGCCTGTCGAGGTCCCTCTGAATGGCACAGCAGCCATCTGGTGTATCAGCCACTTCTCCCAGTTTTGGATCATCTGCAAGCTTGCTGAGAGTGCACTCTGCTTCATCATCCAGGTCATTGATGAAGATGTTAAATAGTATTGACCCCAGTATCTACCCCTGGGGGGACACCACTGGTGACTGGTCTCCAGCTGGACTTTGTGCTGCTGACCACAACCCTCTAAGCCCCACAGTTCAGTCAGTTTTCAGTCCACCTCACCAACCACTTATCTAACTCTCACTTTATCACCTTGTCCAATGAGGATGTTACGGAAAACAGTGTATAAAGCCTTACTAAAGTCAAGGGAGACAACATCCACTGTTCTCCCCTCATCTACCCAGCCAGTCATTCCATCACAGAAGGCCATCAGTTTGGTTAAGCATGACCACTGAGTTATGTTAAAAAAAACAGAGTGAACCAGGAATGTTGCCTTAAGTCATTCTACTCGTCAACTTCCTCACAGGTAAAAACAAGGATAATTTTAGTAATATGAACTGGTATTATATGAGTTTGACAAAATTAGAAACATTTCCTTAGAAAAACGTTTATTCTTTCAAAAATGCTTCAAAAATTCAAAATCAGGATGAGACTTCAAGTCTTAGCAATTGTATTGGGAAAATTTGCCTAGGCCAGCACAACAGAAATCAGTATATGACTCCTACTGATTCCAGTGGTCAACAGGTTAGACCCTAAATTCCTTTCCTTCCAGACCACTTATGTTCATATTGTTAAGTAAAAGAAAGTAGCTTGAACCACAGGACACGCTTCCTAAGAGATTTAATTGGATTAAATCAATTTCTACATTCTCAAAATTTGTAGACTTGTATCAGTCATTTCTAAGGGGGGGAACCCCCCTTCAAAAAAGAAGTAAAAAAATCACTAGCTTCAGACTTGGACAAAACCACAGGCACAAACAATTCTTGCTGAAAACACCACATATGTGTACACTCAGGCCTCTGGAATAGGCCCTTTAGCAAACTCTCACATCAAGGGTCTTAAACAAAGCTCAAATAGCCCATATGTTTCAGATATGCAACTCTAAGTAGGTACAACGGTATCCATCTGCACCCATATGCTCAATCATTTTCTTAAGTTTAACCCAAAGCCCACTGAATTCCTTTCTGCAGACTCTACGTCAGGCTCTCCATTCCTTTAGGCTCCTTGATTCCACCACAGCTGTAACCGTTCCAGAAAGATGTTCTAGAAACTCACACTGGAGACTAGCTGGTTAAGAATCTGCAGCTACAAGAATTTAACAGCCATAACCCCGTGGTGTAGTATTTCAAAACGTTTTTGTTGTGTACTGTGTACTTGCACTGACAGACACTCTGCTGACTTAGGTAATGAGAACAGTTTTGCCCAATTCATGACTGACCTAAGTAAAAGGCGTTTCAGTTGAAGTTTAACTTCTGTACACAGGGCATGTCATACTGTTAGAAAACCAGTGATGTTGCAAGTGTGGGAAAGCCCCATGCCATTGGCTTGTGCTAAAGTTGGTCTACAATCCACAACCTAGAAACAACAACACTATCTAGCCAACGGCAAACGGTAGTCATATATTGCTCAAGTGTTCTCAAGGCTGCGGAGCCAAAGACTGCAGTTACACAATCAAGATAACTTTTCTACTCCGCCCGACTGGGCAAATGCCTGTTAAGTTTTCATCTGGAAGAAAATAAAAAGTCATTATTTTCTTAACTACACCCTTGAAGTTTCAGTCTGCACTTAGCAAGGGAAACTAAACAAGGAAATGCTGATTGCCATTTTCATTGGCATGAGAGTTAGCGTTTCAGTCGTTCTGTAGGCCACATCCAAAAAAAACCTGGAAAAAGGAGGTGAACTAAAGTAATGATCATTCAGAACTTCATTGGCTGTACACAGAGAGGCCTATAGGAATACCCAGCCTACTTTCCTACTAATAAAGTACTCTCTTCTCTGCAATATATTTTCCAGCATATCATCTAGTCTGGTTTTAAAAGTTCCAAATATGGGAATATTTGCCAGCTCCAAGGAAAATCTACCACATCCTTTCACTGGTACTTGGATCTTCAGCCAGTTTATGGTCACATGTACAGAAGTACGTCAAAAAGCTTTATGCTATGTATGCTTCATCCAATACAAATTATATCTAGATCTAATGCCACAATGCCATTTGAAAACTGTAAGTTAAAAGGAAATGTATATTCATGGAACATAATTTTATGTATACCTTTCTAAGGAATTTCTAAGTATTTTACTGACCTAAATATCTCTGGATTTCCATGTTAAGGTATCTGTAAGTCTTGTTTCAGAGATCATGATATGTGCAGATAGACTGACCATTTTCATTACTTAAGGTTATACAGAAAATGTAGAACAAAGTTAGGAACAGGGCCAGTCTTGCGCAGTTCCCTAATCTACCGATTAGACTGCAGATTTTCAAGCCCAAAGGTGGCAAACAGGTTTCAAGGTGCCATGACCAACCTTTATTTATGATATATCAAGTAGGAACCAAAATTTCATTTTCATATTAACAAAAGGACTACCATATGGAAAAATCTGAGACGCCCATTTTATTAAATCATATCTGGAGAATCATTTCCAAATTTCAGATGAAGATTAGGTGAATCATTGTTTATCTAAGCAAAAACTAGGCTACAAAAACACTGTGTGGGTACTGTTTTCATCTTTGAGAATGCTTCTCAAAACAAGGAATTTTTGTCATCAGTCTTCCTCTCCTTCACCTTGGCAGAAGCTTTTTGAGGAGGAAAAGGAAAAGAGGGCACAGAACTCTGCATGGAAGTGAAATGTCTGCTCTTCTCTTTGCTCTCACCCAGTTTTAAAAAAAGTAAGAACAACACTGCAGATGTATCTTTCAGGAGTCCCCATCTATGAAGTCTTTTCAATCAACACAACAGTATAGCTACATTGAATGAATTGTGTTTTTCTACCAACAAAAAGTACCATGAATCACCTTTTATGCCCCAATTTAGCCCTTAACTTGCCAATATTCTGCTTTTCCTCCACAATTAAATGGTATTATGCTTTCAAAAACTGAAGTTTTGTCTTTCTTAAAAGTCATTTTGTTTTCCCCTCTGAGAGGGCTGATGTACAACTACGATAATCCTCCTTCCCACCCACTAGTCAGGGATGCAATGGAAGTCAGAACATGTCTTCAGGGACAGAATTTGATTTCAAAGTTCTCAGTCTCGGCCACAAGTGTTTTACCAGATCTAGCTACAGTGAAAACAACTCAATGGATATAAATATCACCACACATTTGCAGACAGAACAGCAGAAACAACAAATCTTTCTTCCTGGATAGCAGCCAGTGGGCGTTTCAGAGACTATAAAGCTTTGCAAAAGGAAACAATTCAGCCTCCTATAACAAATGTGCTGTCCCTAAAGAATGGTGTCATGGAAATCAGAACACAGAGGAACAGAATTTTAAAAAATTACATGCTGCAGCACTAACCAGCATTCCAAGGCAACCTTTTAAAAGGAATTTTATACTGGCTAGATAGTAAACGGATAAAATTGCCATACATCCTCTCTTCACATCTTTAAGTAAAGTAGGTGTGCTTCTCAGAATGTAAAAGCTACTTTGGGGGAAAGATGGCTAATTCTTCCCTTCTTGAACATAGCTGTACCTTAAAGCTGCTGTTTCTATCAGAAAAGCAAACATGTAAGCGACATGAAGAGGCTCAATAGTCTTTTTTCTTAGTGATTCCAGCCAAACACATTCAGTTTACAAATCAGTGTGGGCAGGGGGGCCTTTCTAAATATGACCAGCCTACAAATTCTACATGGAGTCCTGTCTCTGACATCACCTCAGGAATGAAACAATTTTTCACTTTGAACTGAAAGATTAATTATGAGAGAGAACATAGTCTAGCTTTGTTGCTTCCTTAAAGTTGTTTGAATGCTCCTCAATCAATATATGAGAAAATGTACTTATGTAAGTAAAATGAAGATATCTAATTTCCAAAATAGCATATGAACTAAGACCAGTTCTAGTCAAACTTCTGACCAAATCTACACTTAAAACCCATCCCTTCCAGAAAAAAAAAGGAATTGATCTTGTTACTTAAGAAAAAAGAATATTAAGTGTTTCTGATTAAGTTCCTAGCCGCACACTATAGCCACATGTATCAGTTAAACACTTGCTCAGCTGAAGAGGTTCACTCTGGCACATATACACTATATTCACAAAACAACTTAAAGGAGCATTCAAAGTAATTTAGTGCAACCTTCCTCCTGCCAGAGGAAAAACAAAGTGCCCTCTATGTATTAGCATTGCCATTATTACAGGACAAGCAAAAGCATCAAACCCATTTGCTAGGAAAACATGCTCATCCATAGCTGAGCATCCCTTACAAAGCGTTACAGAGAAATTCAGCTAAACTCTTCCATTCATTCGCAACCTCAAGAACTATCACAGTCATCCCTGAAAGAGTGACAGTGAGACAGACTGAGACGGAAATGAACAGAAGAATTTACAGGCAGAAGTCTGTGATCTGTAGCCTACCTCTTTTACAACATCCAAGGACCCCCATTCCACAAATCTGAATAGTATTTTGCATGTTGAGTGGTTTTATTATGTACAAATAGGATTGCTTATGGAAAGTAGCCACAGTTGGTTTTACCACTTGAACAGGGCCCTATGGAAGTAGCAGAATTAGACCCAAAACAAACTAAAAACTAACAGGTGAAGAGGAAGAAATTCATCTCCTGTGCATGCCCATTTAGATGGTCAGGTTTGTAGCAGGGCTGAAACTGATCCTCTAGATATAGCTGGACTTTGTTGTTTTTTACTTCGACTTCCACCTTATGCACGAACATTGTATAACTTAATAATAATAAAAAAGGAATAGCCTATAAATATCGTTCTAACATTCCCCTCTCTAACAGAAACACCGCTCTCAATCCCGTTCAGGTTTCCATTCATGCATTTTATATATGAAGAGGGTGTTTGTGTCTTGAGCGAATAAGAGTACTGAAATCAAACAAAATAGTAACCCTCCAAATTACATAAAGGATTATATTCCCTGTACAAAGGCAAACAGTCCTCTCCAGCTAACTCTGCGCACGCAGCTTAGTACTAAATTGCAAAATAATAGTTCTTCGGAAGTGATTACCCACCCCAGTATGAAAACTCTACCTTAAGCTAAGCAAGGCTGAACACATGGACTGCATTAGAGATCTGCTATTTGGGAAGCAAAACAGACAGAATTCCACCTACAGGCCTCTTCAGTCTCTCCACTCCCAATACTTCATTATTTAGCAGACTAAATGCATTGTACAAAGTTCCTAAAATATTAATCACAACAATTACTTCCCCAAATCCCAAGATAAAGCCAGATTTTTCATTTTTACACATAATGCTTTTATCTTTACTACCTCTGACACTGAATGCTGTGTTTGATTTGGTTACAGGAGAGGCAATGAAAACTTCTCATAATCCACAGTACTGCACATTAATGAAGACTCTCTCTCCAGAAACACCCACTTCACAGAGCAAACATATTACGCCATCAGACTGCATCAGAGGATGCTAGGATCTCTCGCACCAGTGGCGTATGTGCCATAACTGTCTGCCTGACTCGCGCTGTTTTCCAAGCAAAAGGTATGTTTGTATACTGACACCTTCTACCTGAGTTTTTCACTTCTCTCTCATCTTCCCTTACTCACTATTCATTGCAGACATGATAGGGACATGAGACAGAAGAGAACAAGAACACGGTCACAGCTCTTGTGGAAATTCATTCTACAGTTTCAGGCTAAGGAATGTCTTATACTTGAACACGTACATTAAGCATCTCCTAGGCATCATCTAGTACAAATACTAGACAGTGTCTGTTGGAAATAAATATACAGTATAAACTGCAAAAACCATAAGGAAGAGAGAATAAACCATATGAAACAGGTATAAATAACATCATTTGATGCCTTACTGACTTGAACATCATTTAATGCTCAAATATGGCAAGGATGAAAACAGCACAAAGATCTACATAAAGCAGAAGAGCATAAAAAGGTAATTCTATATGATGGAATAAGCTTATGGATGCAGCTCTAATGGCAACTGCCCCTTTATTTTTTATTTGATCCCAACATTGCTTTCTTAATTTAAGGCTCCTTGTTTGTTTTTCCAGAGTACAAGCAGGCTGCAACTACAGTTTATATTGCCATACTTTACACAGTACTGAGCTACCCGATTAGTATATTCATGTTACACAACAACATATTCCTTCTGCAGAGCTTGTCACTGTTGGCTAGACTAGAGTTTAGAGGCCCTGGATCCGTTTTAGATTGAGGTAATAAAGCAGGTGCAAGCACAGAGGGAGGGAAAGTAGAGGAAAGCCCCATTACAAGATACTAGAAGCTCAGGAAAATTATCTAGCGAAAACAAAGCTGTTTAAGTAACTGTACTTTTCCCTTTCAGAGGTACCATTAAAACTTAAGATAAAATATCACAAATTTGTAGAAGAAAATAAAAAGCTGAAAGCTAGTAAGAAGGTATGAAGAATGTTCTTTATCCTTGCTGCCAAAACAGAAAACAAAACCAGTAGGACCCAAAATATGCACACCTTGCACAGTCAATAAGGCCTAGCTGGAAACGTAATTCACAAGTGTCAGTTGACAGAAGAGCTTTCATTTCTGCCTTTAAAAGAAAGGCAATTCTCATTCACCCTAGTAAGGGTGGCTGTTAACAGCTTTCTCATTGGTAAGTTTTGTAGTTGTGCAAGTTACGGTTTTGAACATAAATGCAAGGATACAACAATTAGGAAAGAATTTCTTTGCCTCTCTTCTCCCTCTGAAGTATTAATTTGACTATTGCCAAAACTGTGTGTTTGATTCGTCAAACTGACTACATTAAGCTTTTGGTAATTTTAGTTCACAGAATGTGGGTATGAGAATCACTGCTCTCAAACATTTTTGAAGGCTCACTTTAGTAACTTTTTTTATTCAAATACATTGTTTTGGGGGTTTCACATAAATGCAGCCTAACCTCGTCAGCATAATATTTTATGTGATACACAAATTCTTTGAAATACTGTTTCACTACCACATGGACTACCACTGTGAAAACAGCTTCACAGTTAAAACCATGGTCAAGCTCTGCCTACGTGCCAAAGGAGAAAAGCAACATGGCTACCACATCAAGATTAGAAAGATTACACACATGAAAGTAGTTAGAGTGGTTAATCTGCTACTACACCTACAGTAAATGGGTGTAGCTGTGCCCTTTCTAACAATGTCAAGGCTGTATTCATTTAGCCATCCAAGACACATGAAAAGACAAACAATTTTTAGCAGTGTAAGTAACCTCAGCCTATTTAGAGCACGTGAGTATCTCAACAATGATTCAGAGAGCAGGAGAAGGTTGAGGTCACTCCTCGGCCAAACATGACGACTTAAGACACAAATATTTTAACTCCCTGTGGGTGTGCTTTTTTTTATTTTTTATTTAAGTGGTGACTCTGGCAGGCAGAGAGCATCATTTCATAGAGAAGAATTTGATCTCTAACCTTAGTAGACCTTCCTCTGCGACACACAATTTGAACTATGAACAAACGCACGACACAACTGATTTAGCTGGACCTGTAATAGCAATAAAGGAACCCTCTGGAAGCTCAGCTTCTCGTGGCTTAAAGGTATTTTTAATCACTGTGTCAATTAAAGGAGATCTACTTATCCACATATGCCTCTAAAAATTATTCTGGATAAAAAGAATCTTGATTTCTTTATCTACTCGCAAAGAGGCACGCACAAAATAAAAAATTGCTAAGGAAGCTCTCATACTCACCATCCCACTATGCGCTTATCTGGCTTAGCAGGAGAAGGAGCTGATGTAGGAGTGGAAAGCAATGGAAAAAGTAGTACAGTTTGCACAATCCTGTTAAATCTCCTCCAAATGTTTATTAATATCAAATAAACATTTCTTTGTAAAGCTTTTGGCCCTACATGTATAAACTGGGCACTGCAAGTTGAAATATAAGGTTTTGGTAACATTCATAATTTTTAATTAATGTAAGTTGAATACACTGATTCAAGGAGCAGACATACAAACATTAATAATTATTACATGGAAGATACTCAAAAATAGCAATACTGAAATGTTATCAGCAGTTCATGCAATTCTCATGCACAGCTTTAGCCTCTTCTAATACCAATACTTCTAATTTTTAGCAAAATCTCTATTCAGGGATATGCATAGCTCTTTTTCTATTAAAAAGAAAATTAGAACTTTTCTCAATATTGCATTTCTGCTTTATTGTTTGTTTTTATTTGGTACCGTTAGTGAACGTTATGTGCATTACTAAGCAGCGGTATTTTACATGTCAGCAATCCACAAGAGGAAAAAATATGTTCTCAAAGTATGCTTTGGTTTCTTCAAAATGTAATAGCCTACAGGCATGTAAATTATTAATAATTTTCAGATTAGTATGTTGAGTAAATTTTAATTATTTTAAACTAATACAAATCCATGGAAAAGGCCATGTAACAAAGCTGAAACTGATGCATTGTACGTTTACAGTCACAAACACCACAAAACTGTTTTGGGCAGAAATCAAGAATGCCTCAGTCATTTGAAATTCCAAGAAAACGCAACAGGCAATATGCACTGAAAAGGAGATAACAATTAACACTCATTCTCATGGAAAACGTTACTTTTACTGAGAGCAGAATTTGGACACAGGATAATTACAGGATTTAAAGGATGTATGATTTTTACAAAAAGAAAAAACAATTAGCAATCATCGAGTTTCAGATATGAAAGAAGAACTGTAAGTAAAAAACTCTGTTTTTCAAACCTAACAACTGAAGTGCCTGAATTTCTTACTATGCATGTTTTGGCTGCCTTTTCTAATCTGCAAAGGTCACTGCTCATTTTCGTATGTCCAATATTTAAAGGGGATGTAGAACATTACAGTCTGTGCTGCACATTACACATCAGCAGGTGGTTTGTGAGATACTTTACAGTTACTCTTGGTCCACATCATCACGTTTAAGCATTTTAAGTACACAGCTTAGGCTATATTCCCAACTGTTTAAACCAAAACCAGGTATACAGAGCATTTGGCTGCCAGAAAATTTTCTTTTGTATTGCTTGCAGTAAGTGGCAGATATACAGTGAAATCTGCCAATTTTTTTATATTACATGTATGTTTGTAATATTTAGAAGTCTTAACACACACTTCCAGTAACTTAGGACCTTCTCACCTATCAAACATACCCAGGCAGTTTGGGCAGCACTTCCACAGGTGCTTCTCTGTGCAGCAGTGACCACCTGAGCAGCTTACATACGTGGCCCTCCAGAAGCAGTACAGATGTCAAGCAAGACCAGGGAACTGATTAGTTTAAAATAACCCAACCTTTTCTCATTTTTCTATGGATCTTTTCATTCAGATAAGTTTCCTGAACCAGTTCACAGGTGGCCTTTGAAAGAGTTGTATCCATCCATCTGAACAGAAAAAGGGAGAACTGTATCACTGAAGCAGCCTTTTGGAGGACATCAGTTAAGTGTTGCATAAACATACCACAGAGATTGCCACAGCCATTTTCTGACCATGGACGGGAATGATCACAGTGTGGGTAGTTGCATGACATTTCAGTTTCAGCAGCAAAGCAGGCTTTAAGAAATATTAACCTTGCTTCCTTCAGCTATTATTGTTTTCTCGTTCCCCTTTTTTAATCCCCCAAATCAAATCTCCTGTGATAATATAAATAAGGAGAAAGTGCAACATAAAACATGAAATGTTTTTTTAGAAAGTCAGGTATGACTCACTTTGTCAACTGATAATTATTATAAGAATTCTACTGTATGTACTGTACTAACATACGTTCTGGTCTTATGACCTAGTACCACCTCAAATCTTTGCCTAAGAATCTCATTCTTCAGTTTCATTTAGGAATTTATTTAAGGAACTCTAGAAACAAAAAAAACCCATATGTTAGAGAAAATAACGTAAACAAATAGTATACATCTATGTGAAAGGAGATAACTATGAAGTAATACTAAGAAAAGTAGAGAGACAGAAAATGATATCTAGATGGACTCAAATCATATCAAGGTTATCTTAAGTAAGGTTAGGTAGGTATAAGGTACATCTATTCATCTTGTAGGTTACTGCTAAAGTCATCCAAATTCTCTGTCAGTATTTGCCTGAAAAATTATCAGCAATAATGAAATAAAAATAGTGTTATGTAAGACATCATCTGGAATGAGATATCATCTGGAATAAAACACGCTTCAAACCAGAACAGGACAGAGAGGATATGGAACGGAGACTCTAATGCAAAAAGAATGAATTTGAACCTAATGCAAAAAGATCAGTCTGTCTTATTTAGCCTTCCAAACTGAACGGTTCACAATACTTTCAGAGAGCAAGCTCAGAAGAGGGAAACGTAAATGACTACACTGGCACAAACACACCATACACAGAAAAACACTCATTCATTACATTCCTAGAGGTACAAACTAGTCATTAAAAAAAAAAAAAAAGCAGATTAGAAAACAGGAAGAAGCTTGTAGTCATCAAAGAATTAGGGGTCTAAAATAGCTTCCCCAAAAGAGAAATGTGAGCCTGAAACCTAACCAGTTTTGAGACAGAGCTTGCAAAAAAGCAACATTTACCATGATTGCCTGTGAAATCAGGATTAACAGTTTCAGTAACTCAACTAAGGTCACATAGGAAAACGAAATCTTGAAATAGCATCTTTGGAAACAGCAGCATCAACAGGCACACTGAGAATCAATTTTAACCTCCAGGGCACTGGAGGTACTGGACAGTAAGTACTCAACATGATCTCTAGTCATGGTCCTATGATCCCTAGTCAGGTTTTTACACTTACACATTTAGCTTCATTGTTCACTGGATCCCACACTGAGCCATTTCAGCATGCTAACCATGCAGAAAGCTATCTGCTTTTTTGCTGCACGTACTTTCTGCTGGACTAGTGCACGTAATGGCTCAGCAGAGGACCAGATGAGCACTGAAGCTCGTGCAAGGGGAGATTAGAAAGCAGTCCAGGTTTTTTTTTTTTTTTTTGCTGGGTACAATGAACACAGAAACTAGAGCAAGCTTTACAACAGGAGCAAAAAGGTAAGTGAATGGACTACTACATCCACTCATTTCATTCCTCGAATCCACAGCCTAAGTATATCTGAGTTCTCTTGACATATTTTTACGGGAAATTATAGAGAAACAAATCACTGCTGCACATGCACACCATTGTTACCATGCACATGCAGCAGTAGATAAGGAGAACTTGATTGTACAGGACAGTCAGTTTGGAGTGTTTCAACAGGGAACCAAGTCTGGTCTCTGATATAATCCTCAAGGCAAAATAGACAAAAAATATCTTTTTCTGCCCACAGAAGGACTAGCCAGATACGGCATTCCATTCAAAACCTCCCACAACCAGTCTTCCCCCACCCCAAACAAACAAAACCCATAGCCATACACTAAAATAAGTATCCCTCAGCAATTGTGAATTAGTCCGTTTTATTATATGGCAAGCAACACTTTGCTAGACAGGCACCAGTGTTTTGCAAAGCACTGTGTGGGTACAGAAAAGATCTTCAAACCCCGAAGCCTGACTTTAAAAGACTCCTTAGAAAAGGCATTCTTTTTAATGTGGATCAAGATAATCGAAAGTGCTTACACATTCAGAATGACAGTTTTCAACATTTTCTGTCAATAAGCACAACAGTTCAATACCCAAACTCTTTGTTCTAGTGGTTATTTGCCCTGAAGTGTCCATATTGGCGAGGTCAGATTCCAGTTACCTTTTCACGGGGCTCAGCATAGGTTACACAAACAGCACACGAGGACAATTCACCCAAGTCCTTCTCACCCAGCTGAGGACAAGAAGGTTATCAGTCTGGAATATATGATTAGAGGTTTCTCAAGCAACCTCTTCACAAGAAACATTATGGGAAACCTGTTTATTATGTTTCCACTTCACTATCATTGCCAATGAACTCCACCCATCCCTGATACATGTTTATACAGGTGACTTGCCAAAGAAAGAAACCCTTCCTCTGCATCTGAACCCCACAGTTTAATTCTTCACTTGCTCAGATTCACAGAAACTGATAAAATGCCAAAAAGAATTTCCTCAGAAGTGAGCAAACAAACTACAATAAAAGCATGACAAAGAGGTAGCAAACAAGGCTATAGAAGTTAATTATTAGCAAGCTTAAGCGTCTAATTTCTCTTTCACAATACAGGTCTGACGACCTGTGAACACACCCAAGTGAGCTTAAAGAACCAAACACTACTGCAAGGAAATGACACAGTGAGAAAAGAATTCAGGAGGTATTCACAAGTTCTCAAACCTCTCAAATCCTTTGTCTTAGCCCGAGGCTTACCCTATAAAAGGGCAGGTATGAGCATGTATGTTTCTGCTCACTCTCTCCTCCTCCTACATCTTTTGAGGACATGTAACTAGAAATACAACCTTAAGGGACACAAAGCCAACCAACCCTGCTGCCCTTCTACGCGATGTCAGGCATTTCCTAGCAAAGGCTGAGAGTGCAGGGGGCAGAGCTGTAGGGAGGACACAGCTTCTTGTATTGGATTCTGAAATGGAGGCCTGAAGGTAAGAGTCCATAGGGGCATTCACTGATAGCAGGGAGAGAGATGACCATCTTTGACACTTTCACTGGGTTTATATTCAAGTTCACTCCAAATGAGAATAAATGGAAGAGGTGTTTCAGAAACCTCCTTGGGCTTGGAGAAACAGATCAGCTTACTTGCATATAGGCAAGTCACTCATTACATAATACAGTCTTACAGCTGTCAAATTCCCAAGACAGTGGTAGAATACAGGTCAGCACACTAGCTGGGGGCTGATACATCTGCTAGCTTTAACAGCTGCGATCTTCAGCTACATGGAATGTCTCTCTAGATCAAATGCCTTGAAGACTGAATTTGCTTTTTTATTTCCATATGACAGATTTAGTCTCGCCACCTTTCAATTATCATTTTTCCAACCACCCTCTGTAGCAATGATTGCCAAACCACAGTCTGGAAACTGGCAGCAGTCTGCAATTGATGTAGAGAACCACAGTTAAGAGAAAAATCCAATTTTTTATTTGTTAGTATGGTCTGTAGTGAAGTCTGAGAGTTTACAGTGTTCTTGTGGTAGAAACTCCTGTTTTTAGTATGTTTAACATATGCTAAACCACTCTATCAAGGGAATGGATCAATTGCCTGCATGCAAAGTTTGTGATTAATCTTTGAACATTAGCCATAACGCTATCTTAAAAGCTGACTGACTACAATACAGACTTCTTTCCCTTCCAGGCCTTATTGCAATAATATTGCCTGTCCTGACTACTAACTCACAACTGAACTCGCAATCGGACTCACCAGTCCACCTGGTGAACGACCACTCCTTACACACAGTAATCTATTTTTCCCAACTGGCCATGAACTGTATCTGGAATCTTAAGGACTGTCTGCAGTAAAGAAAACAAATCTCCAGCACGTATCTCTAGTTAATCTAAATGCAAGGGTAAAGGTATTGTACCCTATTTACCTACTGAAAAGTATAAAAGAACAGAATCTATCAGTAAAACCAAAAATCTGTATCTTTCACTAGTGATAAATATTGTAGGGAGAGGAGAGAGGAGGCGGCAGGGGAAGAAAAGAGGGAGGAAAGCATTTGGAGTGCTTAAGCCAGGTCCTATGTTTTTAGCTTTATTTCTGCAGAAGGAGCCTTTTGTTTGACTGCAAGTGCTTTTGTTAAGGTATAGTTTCTAAATCGGCCTAAGACCTCACTGCTACCAAAAGGAGCAGTCCCCTCCTTCCCCTGCCTTTTGTGTTACTGGGTCCTCTTCCGAGTCAGCAGTGAGGTAGCTGACCAGTGATCTGGACGAAAATAACTCTACTAAGAAGAGATTACAGCAAGCGGTTAACTGAAAAATCCTCTCCAGTAAAAGGTTTCCATTCCAAAGATCTGTACTTTACCTGATGACCAAAGACTGTATCTAAGATCGCTCACAAGCGAAAAGCCATGAGTCTAATATACATCACTGTGCTGCAGAAAAAAACATTCATGATGCATATACTCTATTGGGCAGACTTAAGTTTCATAACGCTGCTATTGAGCAATTCAAATCCACAAGCAGGGAGATAGCATGGATGAATGGGTGCTGGAATCTTGAAAGTTAGCATCAAACTTACTTTCCAAACTGTTACATTGTTCTGCTAAATTATTATAATCTATTAGCATCATTTTAATGACAACTAAATTTTGTAATTAATTATATTTTATGAAGTTAATTGTCTAGAAATATAATGGAGAAGCCTCGCAGCTACATGAAAACAAAGCTTTCATCTCAAGAAATTGTACTCAATTAAGTGACAGTTAAAGAGAGTTCAGGGGGAATTGGAAAGCAGGGAGGAAGCTACGAGTGGAGACACCACTGAAGAATCTTAAATCTGAATTAGATGTTTGCAATAATAATAATGATTCTAATGTCTATGAAATGGGATCTCTTCTGTTCTTGTTGTGCTTTTATAGCGCTATCGGCGTGTTACATACGATGCCCTTGTAGATGATTCCTTGTTCAGCTTCTGCTAAGCAGTTCCGGCTGTGTTAAACTTCCACCACAATCTGCACTTTCTGTTCTCAGGTACTACAAAAGTGGCAGCTCTGCAAAGCATCAGCAACCATGCCCCTTTCTAGAAATCTAAACAGGAAACTGCTTACAGTGATTAAAGCGTATTCTCCCTTTTAAAGGGCTGTCAGCGAGCCCTTTTAAAGGGCTGAGACGAGATTGGTACAGGACATCTAGCTCTTTTACATTTATACAGTGCTGTGCAGAACATCTATCAATAGCATCGTTATAAATCTACCATGGCCTGTAACTGCACTGCAAGTCAATAAAGTCAGCCTTCAGTCTCCCCAACATCAAATTCATCCATTATTGCTATTCAACTTACGGCTGGCTAGGACAATTCGTCCAGCACAGAGCCTCTTCTCCCAGGGATAACCCCATAATGCCCAGGGAGTAAATTCCAAGAATTGTTTCAGCAATTCAGTCCCAGCTACCACATTTTCACAAAGTAGCACAAGGAAAACACATGGACTTGCCTATGTGTATGTTCCAACTGGTACATGTGCAGCAAAGCTCACACACTGGGAAGCACCATATCTCTTGCAAATGCACGTGACAGTCCTGCACACACGCAGTAGTCCAGAAGCTCCAGAAAGTGCCAGTCCACACTAAGATCAGCTATGGTGCACATGTGCAACAGCTGTACCCACTCTATCTCACAAGGAGAACTTAGAGGCTCACCTGTCTGGAAAGATTAGGTAACATCGAATTAAAGCCATCAGAAACTTTCCAAAGCATCAGTAAGGTTCATTAGTTCATTCAGCATACAGCTATCTAAAGCCAAACAAGTGCTAAAACTAACACTTAAACCAGTAGTCTGCCAAACCTCCCACACTTGGAAAACTCTTCCCAAACTGCCTCTTAAATTACTCATCCCAAACTAATATACAACGTACATAGTCTAGTCCACAGTCTTTAGTCACAGGGAAGTCAGGTTGAGGAGCCAAAAAAAATCTGCAGAGGAATTTGAGGTGCACTAGTTGAGTGGTGCAAGAATTCAGGGCTGAAGAACAAGGTCTGGTGTTAAAGGTTTAGTTTACAATATTTTCTTGTACACCAATAAAATCACAGAGTTCAGTCAGCACTGATGAAGGCCAGAATAGAAACATATTAAAAGCACGTCTTGGACCAGTACTCTAATAGCAAGGCAGTTAAAGCAGAAACAGACTGAGGCCCACTGGCAGACCAAACAACCCAGGCTTGCAATATAAGAAGGTTTTGCAGATCTAAACTCAGATTTACCATCACAATTCAGTGGGAAAGGCTGGCCTCATGCGTACCAAATTCATTGAGCAAAATGCCTCATACTAACCGCTTGTCAATATGATAAGATTGCTTCTTCTTTTTTTTTTTTTTAATTAAATCAACCTATTTTTTGAAAAATATTTGAAATAAAAGACTGCTCAAGTGGGTGTAACTCACCCCAACAAATCCTTTCTAAAAACTCTTAGGGCTATTAAAATTACGGCTCCTTTCATTATGTGTTCCACTGGTTTAGAGTGAGTAAAGAAAAAGCATTCAGCACTAGGTGATAATAGATTTGTTCCACACCATTCTATTTATAGCTTAATATTTGGATGATATGATAAGATACTGAAAATGAGCATTGTTTAATGTAAATCTCTTGGCATTGACATGTTCTATTCAGTGCCTAGTAAACAACCTAAGAAAGGGAATCTCAGCTTAATACCTATGAAATACATTTGTTCTGTCTTTTAAAAAGAATTTTAAAAAATCATTAAAAATTAAGAACTGTTGCCTTGCATCATCCAAATTCCAGCTTCCAGATTACATACTGAAGACAGTACAGATGACCAGGAAGTCAATCAAAAAGAGATGCATACCAGAACTTGAATTCTAAAACAGAGACAACCTTTGGCTTTCTTAACTGACTAATATTCTCTCATGACCTTCATCACCACTAGAACAGGATAAACCAGACCACTGACCATCTCAACTGGAGATCTTGCTTCTAGCAATGACCAATGCCTGAACCCTCAGAGGAAGGACAGCAAGTTTGCAGTGACTTAGGGCTTCTTAAGTAGTGCTGAATGCACAGACAAGTTTGGCAGTCCTGTGTTCGGTACTTTGCAGCCTGCCAGGTGCTGAGAGGTGTCTCACAGTTACCCACATTCCTCTTTTAGGACCCATAGGAGTCAAACAAAGAATCAGACCATCCACTCCCTCCTCCAATTAATAAAACACATTCTCATTTACCACTCTGCTATAGGTAGTTGGTGTAAGTCAGGCATTTTCAGCAGGAGTTGCCTCCATTTAATCCCTTAGTTACAAGATGTTACACAGCCTGGTCATAGTCTTTCAGCAGACAACACTGGTACAATCTTAGGCACTGTTCTTCCATCTGCTTTTAAGATTTGAAGCATATATACCCTTCAAACACCACGATATTGACTTAATCATACTTCTACTTGTGTTCCTAGGACTAGCCAATACTCTTCAGATAAAACTGCACTCACAAGATATTTAAGCCAGATAGAAAAGTATTTCATTCCTTCAAAATTAAACAAACATGAAACTGTAGAACTTTCAATGTTAAAAGTCTAAACCATTTTTATATCATTTGTTTAGTTTTATGAGGAGCACTGAAGCAATGGTTCTGCCTATAGCCATGTTTGAAACAATAGTTAATAATATCCTGACTGCCAGGAAACAAAACATATAAATAGCCTCAGGAATAAATGGGCAGAACAACACATCTACTTGAAACTATTGTGCACGCAAGTTAATTCAAATGACAAAATAAGTATGCGTATCAATCTTACCTGGCCTGTCACATAACGTTACAAGAGCAAACCTGTCATGTGACAATGGAGTCTCTTATTAAACTGCCAGGGGTGTGTAAACCAGGTTTTTAGATAGGGCACTTTGACATTACTCTGACCTAACATAAATTTAAAAAACATCTGAGTGATAAACATCAAAGAGTTTGCAAGAGTATGTTGAAGGCACCTGCATAAGTCAGTAAAACTCAGACAGAATGGGGTGGGGTATGATCTTTATTTGCAGTTTGCATTACAACAGCTCCCTCTCACTCAGGTGCACACACACGCACGCACACACGCTCTCAGGCATGCTGGGGGCAGAGCATGGGACAGTACAGCCAGCTGGAACATCAGTTTCCTCAGCGTCTTGGATTACAGCAGATCTGCTTTATAATTGCTGACCTCCATTTAGTAGTGTACATAGTGTTGTTGGAGGAGGACATTCAACGCTTCATTTTAAGAGCAAGTGTGATGTTTTAGATATTAAGCCCTGGGAAGCAGTGAAAACTATTTTTTTAAACATATACATTGAATAATATGGAGCGATAGGCTCTCTTATTTTTTTTTGTTTACTGAATTACATATAGGATCTATGAGCTGCAATATCCCTGAAGTCCTGAGATAGAAATAACGTTCTGAGACTCACTTAAATCAGATAATGTATGAGAGAGGCTTGTTTAACTTAAAGGGCTCTTTTGGTTACAAAGAAAGCTTTCTATGTCCGTAGGAAGTTCTTCCATAATTAGTCGGAGAGTAAGAATATTAAAAGAATAACATGCAAATTCTTACTTCGGTTACAGATATTAACTTGGACGCTTCACTGCCTTACCGGCATATTTATAGGGACCAATGCAGCAGAAGTCTCCAATTGTTCAGGAATTTGGGACTGCCATAAGGACTATCAGCAGAAATGAAGACACAGTACCAATTCTCTTTTCTGCATCTCATGGTGACCCCTATGTTTATGAAGCCAGCTTTGCCTTTAGAGATATATTTGGAAGTACCTCCCAGCTGCAACCCACCCTGAAAACCACTGCTTGCTCTTCCTCACCATGCTGGTATGCCAAGGCAGATTTTTCATTTATAAGAGTTCTCTTCACAAAATTCACTATGGAGTTTTTCTGTCCAGAAACAATCCCAGCCTGACCAGTCTTTTTCATAAATTGCTGAAGTTCACACACCTGATATACACAGTCTATTTCCTACAAGATAAAAGAGGTACATTCAGTCTTGGCAGAAGCCAAGACTGCAGAGACATCCTCACAGCTTGTTCAGCCAGCAGTGGTCTCTGTAGCACTAGCTAGGGTTAAAGTGCCAAAGAGTTAGATAAAAATTTTCACCTGAACTCAGATTTTCACACCTGAAAATCTTTCAGCTGATACACACACACATACAACCCCTAAATGCTGCTACTTCTTTCCAAACAATCATTTTGCTCCAAATATTAATTGGAAATCAAGTGGCTACCCAAAATCTGGAAGAACTTGAGAAGGATCCAAAACTGATAAATAGGAGTCTACCTTATAGAAATTCTTTAATATGATGCAATCCATTCAGTTTTTATAGCATTAATCTAAATACCAAAAGGTAACACTTAACCACTACGCTTACAAAGTTGATCTACCGGTGTTGTTTACTTTGTCTGATTTACATAGGATGAATACATTAGGTATCCTGAAATATTTTATCTGGCCCTGGGGAAAGAAATCTAAAGGAGGGATGTATTTTATTTATTGGCAACATAGAAATAGCCATAATTCTGACAAATAAACACAAGATCTTTGGTCACTATCTACCAGCAACAAAATGAGCACTGGCTGGAAGATACTAATCAGACATGCAGACAATTTAACTGCCACATCAGACACCTGTTATTAAAAATACTACTGGAATACTATCTCAGACTGCTAGTGTCACCTTCAGATTACCATCGGGATGCAATCTGGATTTTGAAACACACATTCAGAGATACATTCAGTCTAAAACTATAGGACCATGAGCCTGCTGAGTCCTGGGATATCTGAAATCTGGATCCAATGCAGAATCTCACAGCTTGATTTTACCATTCATTTTATACTGGATGGCTAAGAGAGGACACAAGGTCAGATTATCTTCTGTGCTAAAAGTGTGTCATATCAGAAGAGTGTTCAGATCATTGACTGCTGATAAACTCACTGTTTTAAGATACTCACAGTTGTAATGGGTATTTCATTGATTTATAAGGAAAGCGCTAGAGGGCTGGCCATTTGTTTTGCCTCTGTAGACCATGCTTTTTGAATATACTAGAAGCTTCTTGTATTCTGCCACACCTCTAGTCTTCTGTGCATTTACTTACAGTTATTGATGCATATTATGTTTATCACTATATCAAGGACTCCTGTTCATGATCCAGGATATCACTGTGCTAAATGCTACACAAACTCAGATCTACCCCAAAAGTGCTTGAATTCTTAAGCAGAAGACACAGGGACATGCGGAGACACAGTCCAAACATGTGACCTGTCTATATCTGAACGGTACTATGCCGCTAGTAGGTGTCATGGCAATGGAGATCTTTAGGCAATAAGGTTTTTCTTAGGTGAGAGTGGGAGTAGAAGAGAAGATATTCTGAAGTTATTACGGAGTATTTCTCAAATATGAGTGGTAGCAATTTTAGAGAAAGCATAAACTTAGTTGTTTGAAAAGCTAAACAACACCTCAATGGAGGCTGATAACACAGGCTAATCAAAAGCAGATGTCAGCCTCCCTAAGAGCTATAAGTCAATAGAGCAAAGATAGTCTGTGAAAATAAAGACAAGAAGTTCCTGCTTGATACAATACAACGCAAAGACAGTTAAAGCAAGAATAAGGAAATAATCTTTGAACATCGTTCGGATTTTGTCAGCGGTGAAAGATTACATTTGTCAAAGTCAGAGAAAAGGAAGTTGCAGTTTTGAAATGCGAGATGGCAGAAAACAGCTAGAGAGTTTTGAAAAAATAAGTCAAGTCCTACAATTAATTAGGTAGAAAAAAGTAAGTGCAACATATAGGAATGCTCAGGATATGAAGATGTAGGAAAAAGTCTGAGTAACTAAGGTACAGACTGGCTCAGACAATAAAAAATAATGGTTTTGCAGTTATATATACAGCAGTTAAGAAAGATGGGTGGATGACTGAAGATGGAGAAGATAAGGGGTCCATTTTGAACTTTTTAATCCAGAGATAACTGCTAATAGCCTGCAAAACGTCAGCAAGACAGGCTGAGCCTTTATTCTGGACCAAGAGTATAAGCCTTAAGAAAAGTAGAAGATCCTCCTGTTTTCTGCCTAGGAACAGAAATGTAAGAATGAGATTACCCAGAGACTTCCCCTGAAAGGAATACGCTATGAGCGAATCTCAAAATGCTAAAGAGAGTGAGGAGAAAAACAGTACAAGTAACATGCTAAAAAAGGTAAATGGAGAACCACCCCAGAGGCTAGAAATACAAGAGCCCAGAGAGGACAAGATTTCAAAAGGTGCAGTCATTTAGGTTGAAAGCAATCATCATTTCAGAAAATGAAAATGGAGTCCTGACTGAGATTTTGGCAACTACACTTACAGATAAGAGTAAGGGGACAAAGATGGAAGGCGGAGTAGTGCCTACACTGGAATCAGAAAAGCAGCACTTCAGGCAGCAAATAGGAAAACCACTGGTTGCATAGCCAGTGCCAGAAATCCAAGGCCAGATTCTGCAGTACTGTAATTCCCTCACGGGTACCTTCAGTCAGAAGAGGCCAGGAGAGAAACAGCAAGGGATAATTTACACACATATCAAACTGTAGTGCTAGAACGAGACACAGAATGATAGAGCAGATTTGGCCTAAGTTAAATGGTAAAGCTGCTCAAGAGAAATCCATTAGGAGCTTTTGCACATTATGTGAAATATAAGTCAATACAGTCTTAATAATTGTGATCTGGTGGTATTCAAAAAAAACTCAAAAGAGTAACTGATAAAATTTTAATGACAACACAGTATTATACTCAAATTTATGACATAGAATCCCTCCTCCCCCCCCAAAAATAGCATAAGCTTTATGTCAGAAATTTCATAACATTCAAAGAAATTGACACTATACCAAACCTTCAAAGTGGTGCTTCTGTATTTTTTTTCCTCTTCCCTGGATACTTGCAGCACACCAGATTTTGAAGGTAATAACCAACAGGGATAAAACCATGATCAACCATACACATATGCATATACATTTTATATGGATATACATATAAGAAGTTTGATCTGAGGTATCAAACCAAAGAGACAGCAGCTGTAGGACATGAAATGCATTCCACAGACACCTTCACTCTTTTTTGCATCACATAGTGCTCATCTCACATAAATTAAAAAGGCTGTCCCACATACAAATACATAGCATCCTTTTGATATTATTCTCTTTACCCAGAGAAGGGAAGAAACAAGATATTGGGGAAAAAAAAAAGGGGGGGGGGGCCTGAAAGAACTACCTTTTTACCTTTGAGTTAGTTCACTTACTCTCATTAGCTAGGTAAAACATCTCAATTTCTGCTATCTTAAAAAACAGTTCCGAGTAAATTTTTGCTCCTGAAAGTAAATGTAAAGAATATTTGTTCCAGCTTTGGAAATATCTCCCTCTGTCCTTTAGAACTATTTCAAGCCACCTGAACCCCAAAATCTCTAGCTTTATTACGAAAAAAAGCATTAGCTGAGATAATCTTGAAAAGCAGTAGCAAATGTGCAACTATTTGACTATCATATCTGTATATATTTTAAAATACAGACTGTAACAGAACATCTAAGTTCATCTTAATTGTCTAATCCTTCAATAGAGCATTGTGCCTGGTCTTCACTGGGATGCTAATACATTAATGAATCAGTATTTGTTAAAAATTTCCCTGTCTCTTTATGTAGTCATTTATAGCCTTGGATCTTGTGTTGACTGTAATTTAAATGTGAAGCTCTGATTACATTAAGATGATCCTTGTGATTTACTCCGATTGCAGACAGCACAAAACTAGAGAGAAGGATTAGACGAAAGCTACTACTCCTTCAGTAATCAGTAAAAAAAACTCTGCTACTATGTTCTGTATTTACAAAATAAAACAAAACAAGTCCAAGAAAACAGTACTGTTTCTTGAGATACAGCTCAAAGAGGAAATATTTCATATAAAGTGAATTAACATGAATTCTTTTTGCGGCTTATTTGCACTTAGCAGGTAATACAAGATTAAAATGTATGGCATAGGTATGCTATATACTGAAAAATGAAAGTGTTAAAAACAGCACCTTCTTCAGTTGTTCACTGCTGCCTGCATATCTTCATAATCAAGACCGGTATAACAATATTTAGCATGAAGAATGAACACAATCATGAGAGAATAAGCTGACTCTCTTCTGCTTCCTGCTTTTCTGTAAGAGCTCTTAGTTGAACCGATTCTAAATGATGCTTCATTTGTGAAGGAGGTGTGAGGCTGTCACTTCTTTTGTGAGGGTTTTTCTGCAGTGGGCATTAGTAAACAAGTATGCTTACAACTCAAAACCTGCATTTGATTCAAAATCCACTGCAAGAAAATGTTCATGACCTTGTTTTCTCTATTTTCTGACCCTAGCATTTTCTAAAACAATGTGGATTACAGATAATATTTAGGAAACAGAGAAGAATTCTTTTTCATAGAGAGGAGTAGGAGGAATATTAGGATAATTCCTGTCAGTCCCAGTTCCAAATAAACTGGCTGCCTGGGAAGTAACTAAAAACTTCAAATTGCCGAACAGTATGTTTTAATCATTATCTGTTTTCCTGTGATTTGCATAATCTGTTAACTCTGCTTTAGCAAAGTGCTACTGGAAAAGAAAAGGCTAATACAACTTGTCTAGGCATTAAGTCCATAGAGCAAAAAGCAGCAACGAACAAATTTCATGTTTAATGTGTACTTCAAACACCGAGTGGGAAAAAGTCATAAAGAATTCTGAAAGGAGTGGTGAAAAATGATGTTGGGACTTCGAAGACAGACTAAGGAAGCTAAATATTTATTAGAAAAATATCAACAAGGTGTGGTCATATATAAACACCTGTAAGCAACCGGAGCATGGTGACATCCAGAAAAGAAATCTTTCAGCTTGGTACCCATCCTGCCAGTTCTTCTAATCCGATTCAGAGCTTCTGATGTTTGGTAGTTTTCTTGATGTTTCAGTTCTGTGATTATCTAGTAACATAAGAACTGTCATTTTATGTTTTGACCTCAAAAGCTGGAATAAAAGATGGAAAACACGAATACCTAAAAACTCACAAAAAGGTGGCAATACATAGAACCTCAATACACAGATTTTTAAACTATTTGAACAACTAATACATTTTGAGGTAGCTAGCTCAACTTCTGAATGCTTAAGGCTTGCAGTGTTGTGCTACTCCAAAATACAGCGAAGACTTAAGAGACGATTTACAGTGAAGGACAACGTAAATCTATTAACAGGAAATATTCCACAACTGTAGGACTATTAAACCATGAAAAGTCATGTGTGGAGGGGGCCTATTACGTGGCTTATTTAATACTGGAGAAAGCATTGGAAGCCATGCACTAAGATACAGCCCTGCATCATCCTTCCAAGGATGGATCTAGTAAATCTTTTACATAACCTCTATAAAGTACTCAAATAAGACAAACTTTTACAAGTGTGCAAACAATAGGCTTTGTTTTAAGCTACTATATCAAGCATACAGCACTTGACTTTCCATAAAGCACAAGACACTATCCTGACTATAGTGATAACCAGGGAAGCTCCCAATTTTGAGAGAAAATACTTGATTCTACAGGAAGCAACTGACCGTAATTTTAATAAA
This sequence comes from Struthio camelus, assembly GCF_040807025.1. Lineage (NCBI taxonomy): Eukaryota > Metazoa > Chordata > Aves > Struthioniformes > Struthionidae > Struthio > Struthio camelus. The sequence goes on from NC_090946.1 coordinate 46,287,918, forward strand.
ACTGATCGTTATTTTCAGTATTGAGGACAGATCAATTTCAAAAACCTATAGCTATTTAATATCCTTAAGAAGTACACTTTATTGAGTGAGATAAAAATAAAGCAAAGCATAAACTGCTCAAACTTCTGACTCACTCCCATTTATTTTGCCTCTAGATACTGTATGTCTGAAACAATTCAATCAGCAGCAGTAGTCTCTCAGCTCCTTACGAAAGGATAAAAGCAAATTTTATACATTTGGTAGAATGAGGAGACATGTATGAGAGACATTCTCACAAGGCTTCTGCCATACTGAAGTTCTGCATAACAGGAAAATTTAAGTTTTTAGAAATATGTTTTTGAATCAGCTGAACTTCAGTTGGATTCTACTCAGTCAGCAGGGGGGTTCTACACTTCTGGCAGGGAAAAATAGACATTTTGACAGCAATTATTTTTTGGGAAGCTGATAAGGGAATTGTCCTGAAAGTAAAAGAGAAATTGGGGTTGACGGTCCTTCTAGATTTGGCTATGCAAATCTTTTTATTACCCTTTAAAATGTGCCATGCATTAGGAGCACATGCTGGAGGGATTCCACACAGGGGAATCACTAACTGGTCAGAAAAGACAGCTTGAGGGAAACAGCGCCCCAGCAGAACATAATCCTGGCACATGACCACAACATTAAGGGCCAAATTCAAATTGCATTAAGCATTAAAATGGCCTTTTCAGTAATGAGAATATACAATGCTCTTTTTTTTCTTTTTCAACAAACTATGAGATTACTGGAAACTCAGGTGTTAAATCGCCTACCTTCTGAACGACAGACAGAGACCTGCCCTCTATCAAACATCTCACAAGACACGTTTTACCTTTTAAAGATAGGCACTTTTCCACAAAACCCTTAGCTTGTTAATTGTGAGGTCTTCCCTTGCTCCAAGGGAGGCTGCTATCTTCAAATTCCTTTTAGTGATAAAAATCAGTGAGAGGAAGCAACTGGATAATAAATATCTGTAAGACACCAAGTCTCACGCACTTTGCCAATGATCTTACAGAAGAAAGAAATCACCTTTATACCTTTCTTTATCCTACATTATTGAAGTTCGAAATTTTTGATGCCACGAAGTAGACAATAGATAGTTATAAATCTGCTTTTTCCTCTACATTTCACCACATTACAACCTGATCCTTAAAATAATTATGCAGCATATGATCTTCAGCAAACATATAACTAAAGGGCCACACAGGCAAGGGAAAACTAAGACAGCAGATTATTTTTAACATGACAGGACAGCAAAATCTTATCAAAATGCTGACTCCTTAAGTTATTTGGCCATAAATAATTTTGTTTTTTAAGTGTATACAGAAAGCAGTAGCTGTGTTCAGAATTCATCTACCAGCATCATAATGATCACCAACACCTCAAAAACGTCATATAGTACAAACAGCATAAACTCAAGTCTACTGGCAGCAATCCTTTCTGTGCCAACCAGCATTCAGAAAAAAAAGTACTACACTACCCTCCCCTCAAACCCTGTAAGATATTCTCACTTTGTTGCTCACAGCTAGAGCCTTCACTATCCAAATCCCTTTTCTTCTCTTCTCATCAGCACTTACTCTTGGTTTGTAGCTGAAATGAGTGGATGTCCCCTACTTTCCCACCTTCACCTTCTACTATAAAGAGGTCCAGCCTTAGTGACAACACCTCTACTCTCTCCCCGTAAACTCCAGAGAAGGAACTCTATGTATATCAAAGCCTTTTCTGGCGAAAGCCTAGGGAAGAGCAATACTCGTCATCTACTCTGTTCTACAAAGATTCCATGAAAAGAAGATAGTGAAAACTGAAGTTGTCAATTACTTTTTAAAGGGGTCCCCAAAAGTGCAAGTGTATTCAGCAACAGGCCCTTACATCTCTCATGGACAGAGATCTCAACTGGGGAAGCACTGCAAGCAAAGCAACAGGGACATGAACTAAGACTTTCAAAAGCACACAGTTTAGCCTGACCACTGCTTGAGCGCATCCTCTAGTTCTGGATGACTCAATCCAGAGCCTCAGCTTTCTCAGGGTCTCTTGAAATTGTTATTAGTACTGATCTCAGGTAGACGCTAGGCCAGAACTAAAAGGCTGTGTTCCTTGCTGCTGTAGCAGAAGGCCATTGGAAGAAATTTCTTCCCCAGTGCTCACTCCTAAGGGACTAGCTGTGAGAAATATTGATCCAAAATATTTCTGACTAAAATTCCATAAAGGCTATTTGACATAGAATTTTCTTTCATTAACTTCTGGCATTCCTGCAGCCAGAAACATCCACAGTATATACTGTTAAGTGACTCTTCACTCACAACATCTGAATGTGCAACTAAGGTAGAAGAAGTCTGTGCCTCTGAAAGCTGAAAGAGCAAACACCAGATTTCAAGAAAAGAATTTAGGTACGTAGATCTGTAGAGCCTTTAAGACATTGCTTAAAACAGCTCAAAGGGCTACAACGATGCTTTTAAGATATCCAGAAATAATTAGGCTGGTGAACTCAGTATAGAGCAGTCCCAATGAAAGCCAGCAGCACAGTCTTCTCAGCCACATGACTAAGAATTATTTCATTACAATACAAACAGAAAGAAAGAAATCCCAAAGGGAACATCTCTTCAACTTCTCCTTGGCCACTGCAATATGATGAAACCTCAAGACCTTGGCTACAAAAATCTGATGACAAGAAACTATGAGGAGGAAAGGGGAAGAAAACTACCCTCTCCCAAGGACAGGAGTCTCACAGCAGCAGGGCTGAGGTACAGAATTCGTGAAGCAGACTTTGCACTTCAAATTGGAGGAATAACTGGCAGTTTAAATACTAATTAGTCCTCCTTTATTTCTTCTTGTTTTATAGGTATTAAAAAGCAGAGTCTTTCACAAGAAAGTAGTTATTTTTGGTGCTTTCTTAACCGTATCTGTTGAAAACTATAAAGTCATCATGAGAAGAAATGAGTATTCTTGACAAAACACTCATTAGTAGTATATTACATTTTGTAACGGAGAGAAGTTTTCTGAAGTCTTCTGTTTTATGTTCTGATATGGCAGCTTGTAAATTTACTCAAATGAGAAGTTTCAATGAGTCTATTCAGCTGGGGAAAAAATATACACTGATGTGTTTAAAAATTACACCCCTAAGGATTTTTTGGAGCACACTTTAGCAGGGAGTATCCAATAGTTAATCACTTCTCCACTGTAAAGCATTTTTTGGAGTCCCTTTCAAATAACTGCTGCTTGATCAAGTATCTCTTTTTTTTTTTTTTATAATTAAAAACTGTTCTCCTTAATTAGCATAGAATTAAATACTTTTAGAGAGGTGGGATTTAGTGTACTCATATCCTTAGTGTTAAAAAAAATAAAATTGTAATACTAGTAGCAAAATAAAGTCCAATGTATGTAACAAAAAAATTCAAGTCAATACTAAAAAATCCTGTTTAGATAAAAATTCCCTAGTATTCCCTAGTAGTAAGCAAAACTACCAAGATGAAAAGCAATTAAAACAAAAAGTACAACTGTTTTTTCTTTTTTTTTCTTTTTTTTTTCTTTTTAAATTGTCATCATATTATTAAACATTCCTGAACTGATGGCCTGGCTTTTAAAATGTTCAGTTTGCACCTGCATGTTTACATGCTATTGCTAAACAAACTGAAAATCAGAGCTCAGATCAAGGGCACTTTAAATCAGTTTCTAGAGTAGGTTCAAGTATCAAAAGCCTCCAGACTGATTCACAGGGAAAAATGAGTGGAGAAATACCAAAACTCAGATATAAATGGCAAAAAAAATCTCAACTCTAAAATGAGTACAGTTCACCTTTTTCTGTCATATGGAAATAAAAATTAAACAAATACAATTTATACCTCTGAACTATATCTTGATCAGTTCTGTTAAGCAGTTAGGAGACTTCATATTTATTCATAATTAATTTAACATGAGGCATACTCCCAAGTACCCAAGGAAATCCCTCCAAACAAAATTACAATTAAGTCGTTAAGAAAACGATGGAATGGTGCGTTGGCATTTTTGCCAGCCTTCACTCTTTGCAAATATTGTTCTGTTCATAATAACACAGTAGTTTTACATCCTCGGTTCAAGTAGTTTAGGTGGCTGTTACCCTTTCTTACTCCAATTTTTTCTCAACTATCAAATACAAATAAACATTCTTATTACCTAAAGAATAATTTGACATGCCATTGTGTGAACTGGAAAAACTATTAACAGCAGTATCTTTTAAGGAAAAAAAGAGAAGAATTCAGTAACATAACCATATATATGGTTTGATATTCCAAGATGAAACCAGGTATTTCGTATAGAGCTTTCTGCAAGATCTGGTCAAGAGATCGGAAGCAGTTTTCACTAGCACCATTAACACTGGTGTTCACTTAGGAGTCATTTTTAAGCCTTTCATAGTTGGGAAGTGCCTTTGGTACAACTCTTACACCAAGTGTTCTGAGGGTTCTATAGCAACTGGCAACCAATTTAGGTACTATATTGATGAACGTGAACAAGTACTTTACAAGTACTTAAGCAGGTAAAAATGATAGGATAAAAAACACAGAAAGTCTGAATTTCAGAAAAATAATTCTAAGAAAGGAAAGAAAACGCAGGCCATATCTCCACACTTGAGAGAAACCCACAGTGCTAACTGCTAATACACAAGCCAGCTTTGAAAAGTCACAGAATCACAGAACGGTTGAGGTTGGAAGGGACCTCTGCACATCATCTAGTGCAACTCCCGTCCCCAAGCCGGCTCACCTACAGCACCTGGCCCACCACCCTCTCCAGGCAACTTCTGAACAGCTCCAAGGAGGCAGACTCCACCACCTCCCCGGGCAACCTGCTCCAGGGCTCTACCACCCTCCCACTAAAAAAACATCTTCCTATGCTCAGACGCAATTGCCTGCCTTTCAGTTTGTGCCCACTGCCTCTCGTCCTCTCAATGGGCACCGCTGAGAAGAGCCTGCCTCCGTCCTCTCAACGCTCTCCCCTCAGGTATTTACACACACTGATAAAATCCCCCCTGAGCCTTCTCTCCTCCAGGCTCAACAGGCCCAGCTCTCACAGCCTCTCCTCCTATGAGAGATGCTCCTGCCCCTTCGTCACCTTCGTGGCGTTCCCCGGACTCGCTCCAGCGTGCCCATGTCTTTCTTGGACTGGGGAGCCCAGAACTGCACACACTACTCCAGATGTGGCCTCTCCTGTGCTGAGCAGAGGGCAAGGCTCACCTCCCTCTGCCTGCTCCCAACGCTCTTCCTAATGCAGACCCGGGTACTGTTGGCTGCCCTTGCCACGAGGGTGCACTGCTGGCTCACGGTCAACTTCTCGCCCACCAGAACCCCTGGGGGCCTGCTCTGCAGAGCTGCTCTACAGACAGTCAACCCAGCACATAGTGGTACATGGGGTTATTTCACCCCAGGTGCAGGGAGTTCTCTGCCCATTTCTCCAGCCTGTCGAGGTCCACAGATCACAATCCTCGGAGCTCTGCCATTCAGCCAGTCCTCAGTCCACCTCACTCTCCACTCATCCAGCCCACATTTCCTGAGCTTGCCTACGAGGATGTGATGGGAGACAGCGTCAAAAGCCTTGCTGAAGTTCAGACAGACAACAGCCACTGCTCTCCCCTCATCTACCCAGCCAGTTGTCCCATCGTACAAGGCTATCAGATTGGTCAAGCATGATTTCCCTTTGGTGAATCCAGGCTGACTACTCCTGATCACCACCTTCTCCTCCACATGCTTAGAGATGGCATCCAGGATGAGCTGTTCCATCACCTTTCCAGGGATGGAGGTGAGGCTTACTGCTCTGTAGGTCCCTGGGTTCTCCTTCTTGCCCTTTGGGAAGACTACACAGGCATTAGCTTTCTTCCAGGCCTCAGGCACCTCTCCTGTTCTCCATCCTTTCAAAGATGATGGAGAGTGGCCTAGCAATGACGTCTGCCAGCTCCCTCAGCACTTGTGGGTGCATCCCATCAGGGCCCATGGACTTGTGGATATCAGTTTTGCCTAAATGATCTCTAACTCGATCCTCCTCCACCAAGGGAAAGTCTTCCTTTCTCCAGACTTTGCCCTGGTCTCCAGGCCCTGGGATTCCTCAAGGTAACTCTTACCAGTAAAGACTGACATGAAGGCAGCATTCGGTACCTCTGCCTTTTGCATGTCCTTTGCTACCTGGATCCATTCAGCACCAGAAGTATATTTTCCCTAGCCTTCCTTTTGCTACTGCTGTACTTAAAGAAGCTCTTCTTGTTGTCCCTGACATCCCTTGCCAGATTAAACTCCACATGGGCTTTGGCTTTCCTAGCTCCATCACTGAATGCTAGGACAATGTCCCTGCATTCCTCTCCCAGGTTACTTGTCCCTGCTTCCACCTCTGCATACTTCCTTTTTATGTTTGAGTTTTGCCAGAAGCTCCTTGTTCATCCACATGGGCCTCCTGCCACTTTTGCTCAACTTCCTGCTCATTAGGATACACCATTCTTGAGTTTGGAGATGATCCTTGAATAGCAACAAGCTTTCTTGGACCCCTCTTCCCTTTATCTCTATTCCACGGGATTCTTCCAAGTAGATGCTTAAAGAGGCCAAAGTCTGATCTCCTGAAACCTAGGGTTGTGATCCTGCTTTTTGCCCTGCTCCCTACTCTCAGAATCCTGAACTCCATCATCTCATGGTCACTGCATCCAAGCCTGCCCTCTACCTTCACAGCCCCAACTGTCCTTTCCTTTTTCGTAAAACAATAGACTTGATGAACTTTGATCGATTTAGATAGTTAAGTAATAGATTCTTAGGCTTTCTCCTGGATTCTCTTCTCTCTTTTCCCCCAATGACTTAACAGAATAATATTTTTATATGACTAGACCTAAAACATGTCTCTCTCTCTCCAAGATAAGATGGACTTAACATTTGTCACTGAGGCAAAACTGAACATGACACTGCATCTCAGCTCCATATAACTGAGGGAGGTCAGTATGTTTTGGATCCTGCAATATTAAAAAAATCATGAGTGGCTTTGATATTTACGTATGAAAATAAACACTGCTATTTCAAACTCATGTAGTATTGCATGTATTTACATAATTTTGCTGTCCTACTTGAACTCTGTTCAGTATATTAGAAATGGTTCTAATATTTTTAACTTATAAACAACTTTTAAATAGTAGCTGTTAAGCCAGTCAATAACAAAAAATTGTTCCCTCATCCTCTGCTCTGTCCATAACTGTCAATATTTTCCTAATTTCAAAAATTGTTGTACTTTAAATTCAAAGCCAGGGGAACTACCTTGTAATTTTTTATAATGTATCAGAACACATAGAAATGACAAAAACCACCCAGAAGTTACAGAAAACATTCCTTCATGTTCTAATAAGTCACAATTAGAAATGGACATTTTAATCCTAATGAAAAAAGGAGGCCCACAGCTTTCCACAGGAATGTAAAGAGCTTTCCTCTGATATGGTGGGTGTACTCAGTAGTCCTCCTAATAGGCCACAGATCTAACTGTAACCTGACCTTATTAGATAAATGTTAGTAAACATAATGATTAGCTTTATGAGTCAGATTAAGATATCAGCAAATGCATGATGACACCTCTTTTTAAAGAGGAGCTGGACAGCTCAGTGGACATCAAGAAACTTGCATGGAACCACAGAAGAAAACCTTCATTTGTCCTAATATTCCACAGACACGATGAAATCCTATGTACTGTGGTTGTATATTTTCCAAATGTTTCCACTGCATTTTTTTTTAAACCACCTGTTCTTACCCCTATTCTAAAGTCAAATTTGCTTCAGTTATTTTAGGGAACATCAGGTCTAGGGCAAATTAAGGTTTTGAAGTATGCAGTACTAAGCTGCTCCTCTACCACTGTTACTGCACAGAAAGGTTTTTTTTAGGTCCTCATCTAAGCCTAAGGAAAGCGTAGCTTAAGTAGAGGCCTGTAAAAAAGCAAAGCTTGGTGCAGGGACATTAGTTCTATCCTACCAAAGGTATATTTAAATGTTGATAATAATATAAAGCACAAAGCAACCCTTTTAAAAGCACAAAGCAACTGACCACCACCTCAAGATCTAAGCCAAAGAAAACTGAACATCAACACAGTACCGAATAGCCAACTCCCTCCTCACCAAAAGTGTCCTAGGAACTATATTGGTTCTCTCAAAAAGACAATGTGTTGGCATATTTTGGGCCATTCAGCAGTCTCCTGCATGGTACTGTTTGTCTGACAGAGTTAAGCAAAGAATTATATTGCAAGGTCAGAGTAGTAGTGTTTTCACAGATGCGGTATTTCTTTATTTCTATCAAGACAGAAGATGACAAAACAATACAAACTGTATGACATGAATGAATGCCCTTTGATAACAAACCCCTATATACAGTCTTGGAAACCACGAGTAACGTTATAAAAGCAAAACAGCGTGTAGAGCTGAGGCTAAGAATAGAGTTCACAAAGAGCAAAAAAACCCAAAAAAATGAATTTCACAGTTCTACATTTCTGCACCTTTCTAGAAAAACAAGCCAGTTGACTCATTTTACTGGAAGGAAAATATACCTTGGAAAGAAGTTAATGTTTTTCAAATTATGAGAATTACAGTGTTATTCCCTTGTAACTAACCTACCATCACTAATTTCTAATGTGAAAGACCATGAAACTTTTAGGTGATGGAAAGAACAGTAAATTCTAGCTATTTAAAGATTTAAATAGAACTATTTCTACTTTTATTAGGCGTATCAAAATCATGGCTAGACCTCAGCAGCAAGCTGGTGCTTTTAGGAAAACTATAGTCAAATTAGTACAAGTTTATGATTCTTGGCAGACAGGCACTATCCTGTTAAGTCTCTTTAAAATCCAATATCTTGATGGAGGTAACATTTGTTGTTTCCTAAAGTGCTGGTTGTTAGGGGTTACCACGAAGGTCCTGTTTTTCCATGACATCAGCAGCATTCCAACAGAAATGTGTGCCCAGGAGTTTTAGCAATGGGTGTACTCTCCAAATGCCGAAACATAGGCCAAAATCCTCTACACCTGCTGACCAGCTGAGTCAAAGAAAAACCAAGCAAAGATAGTTTAACTGGAATTTCTGACTTGGTTCCTAGCAAGCGTTATTTCTGTTTCTTAACTCTTTGTTGAAACTTGGAATTATCAAAACACAATTCTTTAAGTTTCCTGAGGATATAGATCTGTGCAGCATTAGCCTATGTTATGGGACACTTCAATGACTCGTACTATTATATTCCGTTTCAAGGGTATTCAGCACTGATATCTTAGTCATCCCCTCCAAACCCCCCACAGACAAATGCAGTATTATTAATTTAGTTCTAAAATAAATGTTCTAACACATTATTTTTGTACTTGGAAACATATGGAAACATAACAATGTTCCCACTATTAAGGTTAAACATCAAATATAAAGGTTGGGAAATACCAGGATTAAGCTCATCTATGCAGCTCTCACTGTCTCACATGTACGTATGCATCATGCTTCTGTGTCTTCCTCCTCCACCCTCTCTCCAAATGGCTCTTGCCTCCATTAGTTCACAGATTTAGCCTGCCCTAGAGGTCACTGAAGGAAATTGCTTTCTATGAGATCCTCTTTCCTATTGAAAGTGGAAGGCATACATTAAATGAGATACAGCAATGAAGAAAAGAACAGATGGTTTCACATTTTAAGTAGTTAAATGGTGCTCTAGAAACGCAGCTACCCCTGCCTTTTCCACAATGTTCTTTGCAATGCTAATCAAGCTGTTTGGACTAAACGTTGAGTATCTGTTAATTGTTGCTATTCATTCACTAATTGCTTGACTTGAGACCCTGCAGCTCAATTTGTCAGAAGTGCAACGTACTCCATGCAAAAAACAAAACTACCTCAGAAGTATCTGAAAACAGGGCACACAATTATTTCAAAATTCATGTCTTCTCTGCCTTTCATCTCTCTCTATAACTGTCTCTTTTCCTAAAATGTTGATGAAAACATTCCAGTTCAACTGAGACACTGAAAATCAACTATTTGTGAAACATTCAGATACTGTAAGTTTGAATAAAATCCCATAAAGACATGAACAATCTCAGAATACGCTTCACAGTTTGTAGGAAATAAAGTATGGAGCTACATCGTAAACATGGAGGAAAAGCCAAACTCTGTAGCAGTGGTTACCCTGTATGTGGGCAACATTAAATGACATCCAAGCAGCTGTTTAGCAAAGTGTATTTACCAACAGAAGAAAAATAGCGGATTAGCTTCGGACTCTGTTCCAAATTTTCTGCAAGCTACTAATCTTATTAATTCTCTTTATTAAGTAGCATTTAAAGACCACAAGCATGTTATGCACTTGACTAGTTGAGTATCTTTCAATCCTTGCGCTCCAAAGAGACTTTTGCTTTTCCTTCCCATGTAGTCTGCCCTCGTTCTTTGCCATTCTATCTCTTAGCTCAAGCCTCATTCTCTACAGCTTATATTCCTCTTTTTGGGCTGTTTACAGCCTGTTTAGGCATCCCTTCTCCAGATGCTCAGTCACTGATTACTTGTTCTGTACTAAAAATAAGGGCTGCATGTACCATTTCATTAATGTTTGTTCCTTTATTTCTTGGGCAGTAATGATAAATTATGCCTTACAATAACAAAGACATTAGTTTCTGCAGGAGTCACTTGCACACCTCCAGGAAAAGAAGAGAATAGTGACCCTTTCTAACAACGGTTATGAGATAACTAAGTGTTCCCTTTGCATTCCCCAATACCACAGTTGATCCTTGACGCCTGCATCTTATCTAGACAGTAGATTGACACTGTGTGTAAACATTTGGCCCACATTAACATCTATACAATAGCCCACACAACCCTGTAACATAACTAGCACTATGTAAGTGGGCTTATTTGAACCTGAGGTCCAAAATAAAGTATATCACAATGATCCAGGGGTAAAGACTGCAAACAAGAAAGAACTCAGCCTCAATATACAAAAGAAAAAAGTCTGCTTGTTTCTTTATTAGTGCTGGACATAATATTTTCATGGACACCCCATCACATTATCACATTACTAGGCCAGGTAATTCCTGCAGCAAGGACGAAATATCAATGGGTTTTGCACTATCACACACTAATTCCTGATACCACTTTATACAAGGTCACTTCCAGCTTTTATTGAAAAGCATCGCAAAGGAGAAAACTTTTTCTTACAAGATAGCTCAATACAGATGAATATTTCGTCAGCAGTGGCTCTGAATCAGCCAACCCAGCTCTGTACACACAGGAACATACAGTTAACAGAGGATCACTGTGTCAAATAATTTAAAATAGCTTCCTTTACTAAGTTCTTTCCTGTGCTGATAAAAGCCTGCTAAAACCAGGAACATGCAGAGCACAGACAGAAAACCTTACCAAGAGCTGTACTGTATTTTCTATGGAGCAGAAGATTATTTAAAAAAAAAAAAAAAAGAAAAGCCTTATTGCCAAAATGACTTATAACAGACACGTTTTGGAATTGAACTGACAAACGCTAAGTAGTAGTTAATATAAATCACTATTTTCTGATACAGCAGAATTCTCTCACTGGCAACATATTCACCCGTTGTCATCTTTCTTTGATCTTGGTTTTCTTTCAGCATATGCTCTAAAGGAATAGCATAAACGTATGCTCTGTCTCAGTTTCCTTAACTGTAAAAATAGGTGAGGAATAGAAGCATAATTTTTTGTAGTTACCAAATAGCTGAGTTTATTCAATCTCTACCTTTGTAACCAGCTCCTACTAGTTACAGATAACTTACTTCTGCAGAGCTGCTTGAAGGCAGCAAAGTGTGTTGTACTTGATAATCTGAAACAATACAGGCCCTGAGAGCTGCTGTTTCAGCTGAGTTGGGCAAAACTAGTGTATAGTAACCTTACCTAAGTCAAAGAGGGACTAGAAGATAAGGTACAGGCATGAACCTGAAAATATCTCCAACAGAGCTAGAAAGAAGGCAGATCAGTTGTGCAAAGGAAAGTAGCAGGATGCCAAGACAGTAGGGATAACCAGTTTGTGCTACAAAATTGTCAGAAACTTACTGACTAATCCCAGCCACAGATTCCACTTTCAACTCAAGGGCCTTGCTGCCTGATAAGGTAGGAGACAGCTACCGAGATGGAGCAGACAATCAGTATGTTCACCCATTGGCAAGCCTTTTACAAAATGAAAATGCCAGAAGTGTGTGAATTACTAAATCAACATCTTCAGAGGAGGCTTGAGGAACATCTTTTTCCTAGTAAGATACTTAACGCAAATTGCAGTTGTGTAGGCCAAATGTTTGGGGGAGATTTTAATCCTTGAATATTGTAGCACATATAGTGCAATAAATATATTCTAAGTACTACTGTCATTACTCTTAGAATCTTTGTGTGCCTCTCATGTGATGGTTAAATGATTTTATATTCTTTGTACTAAAAAAGTTTTTAAAGTCCATGAAGAAAAAGTAGTATGCTTCAGTGTACTTTAAACTGCATTTCACATAATCTTAACAGAACTTACCCTGTGACATCAGGTAGAGTTTCCCCTCTCCCCTCCCCCAAAAGGAAGTCTAGTATTTACTACTAAAAATAGCCATCATCCTTATTTTATATTTTTGTATACACTCATGTCTCCACTGCCTTAGCAGAAGCAGTACCTGTTTCCTAAAGGAAGTGCGCTCACTCCAACTAAAACACTACGGATGTGGAAACTGTGAATAGTTCTAATTTTGCGAACTTGCACACAACAAACAGAAGAACAGTTACATTTAACAGCTATCATTTTGCATTATATGCTTAAGGTCCAAAAAACTTTTGTTAACAAAAAAAAATTGCACTCGAGCAGTTAAGGAAAAAAGATATCATTACAGATCACTAGGGTACCAGAGGAACATTTTTTCCACCAGAATTACTTTGAAGATAATAGTTGCTTTACCTTCAGCAAATAAAGGTATTAATAAACCATTATCTTTTGGCCAGTTCTACAGTTGCACCCCTTCATGCTGCTCAAGCTAAGCTTAATTGAGCTCTGAAGGGCAGGTGCCACTATGTGAATGAACTCCACCTGCAAAGGTGTGTTCCAGGTTCCCACAGCACAAAGCTGTGTACTGCAACCATGAGAGATGACGAATGCTACCTGTGGCCAAGAATCTTCATTAAAGGTTTGGGGCCAAATCAGCACAACAAAGAGTTGTCATGCCTCAGGAAATGGTACTAGTGATTAAACTTACATCCTTTATAACCCAATGTACAGAAGTACTGAAAAAAAAGGTATCACTGTGGTCAAAAGATTTCCAAGAACTTCTGGCAAGAACAGCAGTCTTGTCACAGGCTGTGTCAAATTCCAGGTATATGTGACCACAGCTTATCTAAAAACTCTTGAGAAGCTTTCATTTTATGTGGGAGATTTGATGGTAGACATCCTACAGGGTTATACAGTGCTGCTCTGGTGTCTTAAGCAACCTTCTTCATAAATCTGTCCATCAGAAACACAGCAGAATAAATCTCTAGCACTGAAAAACAGTAAGAAACTAGAACTAGCCTCATGCCTATATGTTTTTATCAGCTTCACCTACTCAGAATAAATGTTTGACAGTATAGCACATAACTACGGTGAGGGACTTGGTAGTTTCCTCACTTATAAGTGGTATTTCTTTCAGTTTACCCAAACTACCTTCCCGAGGCACTGTTTAATTGTTTGAAAACACCACTGTCACCACCTGACATGAATATCAGCATTTTCAGTACTGAAGAGTTTATTACACGCAATGCTATTGAATATATCAGTACTAATGCCTTGCCACGCTCACTTGCCACACTCTCCTCTAGTTCATGCTAGTATTGCTTCCTGGTACAGGAAAAAAGTACAAAACTTTCGCCACCCCTCTGCAGGCCAATGACTATGTCCTGCGAGACCTAGGCAAGCTGGCACTAAGGCTAGCTTCTTTCTTCCTGTTCACTCAGGGCTGAGACTTGACATATAGAAAACGGCACAGAAGCAGTTTATGTACATAAAGTTGAGTGCAGAATAAGACTTTAATCACAGGATGAGAGAGATGCAGAGTAAACATGGAGAAAAACTAGTACGTGAGGCTTTTGAAACAATTCATTCTAGAATCCGGAAAGGATGCAATTTAACAAAACTGGGATTAACTACTGAGCACTGATGATATCCAGTTGTAGGTCACATTCAGAAAGCATCCATACAGTTAGCAGTGACATTAATTCAGTGACTACTTTACACATAAGTGAAACTTTTCTGGCAGAAAAATAACCATCATGCAGATGTGTGCATATTTATTAAAAGGATTAACGGAGTCAAGCTGAGTCTGCACAGAGAACTTTATCATTACTAATAATTCTTAACATAATTTTTAACATTGTCTCTATAATATACTGTCTTAGGTTTTAATTAAACAGGAAAAAATTGTGGTGTACAATAACACTGCGCCAATATTCAGATCTCATGCTTAGGGCTCTTAGACTCTACCGCAGTACACACAAAGAAACAAGAGATTACTGTATTATTCATAAAATGCAGCTTAGAGGCCCTTTCTTCTGCTTATTAACACCCAAATACACACACACAGGAACTCTGAGCTACCCAAAACACAGTCCTACCTGAGAAAGCCAACTCTTATGGAATCTAATGCATACATTCTAAACAGGAATTCCTATTCTTCTGGTGTTTCTGACACTACCAGTTTATCTAGTTTGATAAAAGAGATACATCCAAAGCACGGACCTTTAGATCTGGAAAACAAACAGACATGACCATCATCATCTGCTGCGAATCTAGTGACAATGGCATACTCAACTGTTATTTCTTTTAGAAATACATATTCAGCACATTACTGAAGACTATATGATAGCAAGGCTCAAATACTGTAAAATTTTTGTAATCAGATTTTTGGTAAGCCGTCTTATTTGCAGTATGTTCAGAAAACAGTGGAGTGATTCACGTTATATCTACGTTTTAACTTTGTTTACACTAGATACTTAGCGAGGTTTATTTTAAACTGGAACTAGAACTAGTTTGTGTATACTTGAGACCTGCTACCTCCTTCTACCAGGTGATTTATTCATCATACAGTGACTAAAGAATCCTATCACTTTGTCTGAAACCAGAGGAGAGTGAGAGAAAAGAGAAAGAAACATATCGTTGAATACTTGAAGTCCTACCTACAGCACTATTCATTATTGGCTTTGATGCTTCAATTACCAGAACAGACAAATTGAAAATATTTATCTGAAAAAAAATTAACCACTTCAGTACCTTTTAAACATTGTTGTGCACAGAGTTCTGTTGTGTTGCCTAGAATATGGACATGAAAAGAAATAGGAATTTCTAGCCATCCGTAAGCACACAGCAGAATGGATTGACACACAGTACAAGAGAAAAGCTTTCTTCATCACCTAATCAAAATTGTCCACTAAGCTTGTCTATTCCCCTGTATACAGCTGTGATCAACCGATCAGGAGAATAAAGGGAATCTTCTGTACACAGAGAACACTTAAATTAAACCATCAGAAATGTACTCGGTTACTGTGGATAGCAACTTTTTCTTCATGAAGCAAAATGCTATATACTTATAAAGCAGTTCTTTGAAAAAAGTTACCTTTATTCACAGCTCATCTCAAGAACATAGGGTGGATACTAGTACTAATTATTACTGTTTTGTTGCAGTAATGGATGATGTAAGGAAGTGAAGCACATGAACCAGAATGTGAAAGTTGGTTTCCCAATACTTTAGGTGTTTCTGATTTCAGAGTTGAATCTACAACACTGATCCCTCCTCCTTTTAAAAGTCTAAGCCTGCTTACTTGAAATGGAATCCTAGATCAGTACCTCCCCTGTAGTTTGAGGAGATTGAGATTTGGGATAGATTCCAGATCCAACTTTGGCAATTTGGACCCTGTAGATGAAATAACAGTCAAGAAATGCGACTTCACCACTGTGATCTTCTCCTCCCCATTTCTCCGTTCTTCTCCTCCCCAAATATGAACTAGTTGGCTCCAGCCTGGCAGCTTATTTAAGGACAGGGTTAAAAATTAGTCAGACATTTAGAAGAACTTCCTAGATCACATCAAAGCAGTACGTTATTACTTTCACAGCCATACAGACTAAAGGTCAGTTCATGAAATATTTTATATTTAATTTTATAGAC
The DNA here is from genome assembly GCF_040807025.1 of Struthio camelus. Taxonomy (NCBI): domain Eukaryota; kingdom Metazoa; phylum Chordata; class Aves; order Struthioniformes; family Struthionidae; genus Struthio; species Struthio camelus. Next base: position 46,304,049 of record NC_090946.1, read on the forward strand.
CTACTTCATTGTATAATATAGCACTGAAGATCTGAATTAGATTTAAACAAAATAAGCATACTAACATGAGGATCAGGGAAAGGGGAGAAGGAAACCTAAGCTAAACTAAAGCCCTCCTAGTGTGCTCTGTGCAGTTAAGACAGAAGTTGTCATGTCCAGCTGAATAAACAACTAACAGACAAATTCTGAATAGCAGCAGCAGCTAAAAAGCTTATTTTAAAATATAACACATTCATTTCCATCCCCATGGAAAAGGTAATCACCAATTGGCTTGGAACAGCATCAGGACTAGTTCAGCAGAACCATTTCCTTAAATAAACACATTGCTTGCTCTTAAGCACAGGAGGATAGAATGGCATACAGTTCATTTGTTAATGCCCTGCTCCCTCCCACCTTGAAATATTTGTGCTTTGGTAATGTTGACCAGTGGGACATATGTTCTTGTGCCTCAATTCTGATGAGGTCAAACTGTTTTCTTAACTTCCTCTACTTCCCTAAAGAGAAATTAATTATAGAGAGGACGAAAGTAACAATAGCAACTTTCGTTTCTATCATGCTTTTCATGTCAAATGATCTGAACACACTTCACATGCTGAAATACCTCTGGATCTGGGGTGTAACACAGAAGCTCTTCTGCAGCTTGCGGTAACAGCGCACAGCAGCCTGGGTAGAAAGTGGGAAAGAATACAGTGGTATACAACAACTTCTTAGTCCATCCTATGTTTATTATAATTCAAGCCTCTGGCTGTTTTTCCCTATACATTTCTGTACTCCCTGACAGAGACCTTAGGAAAACCAAATCTTAAATCTGCCAGAATTCATAAATCTCAGGGTCGGAGCAATCCAACACAGCTTTGCTGTGGTTTAAAATGATACTGAGCAAAATAGAAATGGGTAGCAGTAATAAGTAAGATAAAGTAGAATTAAGCAAAAAAAGGGGTGAAGAAAGTGGATTGAGAATGGTCCTAGCAAAACATGAATTACTAATGTAGGTACATAAAATATCTGCTTGAAAGCACAACTTTTACAGTGAACACATATGGAACTAGAAGAGAGATGTACAAGACAGTAACTGCCCTAATGCAACGTTCTACCAACTGAATCCTAGATCTAAAATTACTGAGAGCTAAGATCATACACTTAACTACAGTAACAGCCTCAAAATTTCACTGAAAAAGTGCCATGTACATGTTTTGCATGATATAAACAACTGTATCACTTAACAGGAAAAAACTATCATGATGCTCTGTTACTAAAGGTAAAAATTATTATAATCATCCAAAGGGAAGGCTTCTTAGAAAAAGAATATGAGAAGCCTAAACACAGCCAGCAGGTAATTATTCTGCCAATTTTTCCTTGATTCTTGAAAGGAGAAAAAAAAGTAACACCACTTGCAGAAGGTTATCAGGCAAACTGCACGTGGATAATTTTCTGAAATGCAAGTTGTTGCACTGTCACAGTGAAACAAGGCAAAAGCCTGTGCTTTTTCAGGAGTAACACAGAACGGTAAGTATAGGTTTGAACTGTATTTTCTTTTATAACATTTTTTCTGAAGAACAAGCTCATGGTTGGGAGTAAAACACTCCCCTCCAGGAATGAAATATATGTCGAATTTCACATGGAAAAGAGACGCTAAAGGTATTCAAGAGTAATAGCACATTCAAGAGCAGAGGGTTCCCCAGACATAGTCATTACAGTAGCTCTGCAGCCCTGGACTTGTGATCAAAAATGACTAAGGTTAACCCTTTGTAGCTACTTTGCCTCCCAGATTCAGTCAGGCTTCCTGGAGGTGCCACATCAGCGTAGCTGTAATGCTTGGAAGGAGCCAGGTCTGGACTCGTATGTCAGAAGTTCATTTGCCAGCTAAGAAGCACACATAGACTTTCTCTCAAAGACAGTCTCCCAAAAGCTGTCAGATCTTCACTATCCTCCACTCAGAAATTAGTGTAAAAAAAACACCAAGGATTTCAACAGCATACCAAATCTAAGTTATGGTACAATATCCAGGAATAGAGTTTCAGATTTAAGACTAAATATTACATGTTAGGCCTTAAAAGCTGTCAGTCTTGGGACAGCAGTTGAATTCCAAGGGGTAAGATGTCACAGGACAATAAAGTAGACAATGGAAAAGACAGGGCCTTGAGGGACATGAGTACATAATACAGGAAGGTAGAACCAAAGATAACTCCCCCAAGAAAAAAGTCAAAGACAAAAGGAGAAACTTTCAAGCACTGTGCTATAAAATATGGTAATCAAACTGTTAAAAATGTTCTCCTTTCACAAGTATTAAAAGAGAGAGATGGAAAACAGCTCTTGAAATGAGCTCTGCAGGTGTCATGGGGATGGTCCACGTTGCCCATAACAGGAACATTCAATCACAGTCTCTCTTCAATATACTGAAGGAAGTATATTTGCAAGTTAATGCAGAGTTAAGTCTGAGTGTACTCCAAAACCCTTAAGTTGTAGCTTCCCTGTATCATAAACTGTTAAGAGGTTTTTTTGTTTTTTTAAATTAGCTAATGTTTCCCATTGCATCCTTTCCTCCAAGTGAAATGGAAATTTTGCAAGCTATTTATTACCAATGGGCTTCTAAAATTGGACTTCCAGCATCAAAAAGGATAGCTGTCGAGAAAAAAAAGCAAAAGGTACCAAAAAGGAAAAAAGTGATATGCTTTTAGTATTGCTGGAACACTGCTAAACACACAAGTGTGAAAATTAATTTGAATTATTTAAATGCAATGTGGTTCTGTGAATTATTTAAATGCAATTTTATTTGTATTTTGAACTTCAGAACAAGTAGTCAAGGAAATAAGACTGCTACCAAGCTACACAGTATCATGTAGCCTCATCACTAATTTGGTAAGACAACATCATCACACAATGTGACGCATTGTGTTCATTGCGTGAACAAGGCATGCATGTGACAATAAAAAAAAAACCTTTTACTTTCCTACACCTGTCAAATCAGTCCTTTAAATGAGATAGAAGACACTGTGAATATTCCAAAGAAATACAGTAACATCATGTGATCAGTAATTACTAACATTACCTGAGCAATAAGCTGAGGTCATCTCAGTCTCCTCTTATAAAATCTCATGAAATCTTTGATATGTACCCAAGTTCTCCCCAACGAGATCACAGTTTAACTTCAGCTATAAAAGCAACACCCTTCTTCAAGATATCTCAAAACAAACAAACTACGACTTTTAAATAGTAGTGATCCATCAAAACACTGTCTGTGATTAAAAATGTAAGATAGTGTTCAATACTGAGGATAAACTCTTATCTGAGAATTATTTCAACATTATTTCATTTGGACAACCGTTGTCCAAAAACAGGGAAAAATTCTTCCCCTTTATAACAAGGGTGCACTCCCAACAGGGTACAGAGAACTGAATGACAGTAGAAATGGTTTTCACTGTCCTGCTTTACCCTCCATTCATAAGTTAGAAATAGCTGAGGAAACACAGGTCAGTGCTAAGTTAGGACAAAGACAAGTCCTGCCTTTTGGAAGCAGAAAAGCCATTTGACCTCTATAGCTGACTCAACAGATCAGGTGATGCAAGTGTTCTGCATCTGCTTCAGTGCAAAATCAGATGTATTAGCCATTTAAGCCAACCCAGCTAACTTTCTGATGAATGGTCCAAAGGGTATTTATGCAATATGTTTGCCAACTTAGCAATAGTAACAAGCTTCTTGCACGGTTTCAGTTAAATATGCAGCAATAGTCTGCCTATGTCCTCCACATCCCACAGAAGCAAACAGAAGATAAGGAAACCACAGCAAGTGAGGAAAGCCACAATGCTTTGCAGGATGAGCTCTGGGTAACAGCAGCTCATATGCAATCCTTTGAGACAATACTTTCAAAAAGAATAAAAATAGGACAGCTAGAGTCCCTTAGGACTCAAATTTTCAGAAAGGTAGGCAAGCAGAGAAGTATTCATGGCTTAAAGGAACAGCAGCCAGAGGGACACTGATGTTCTGAACCAACACTTAGGAAAGTGTTGCTAGACTACTACTCTGGCCATATAAAAATCTCATCTGTTTGTGAGGCGTTTTTAATGTTTTTTGTATTCAGTCCATAAGATTTTATTATCCACTGTCATATAGTGGCCTGAGTGCTTTCAAGTAAAAAGATTACCACAGATTTCTAGTGCAATTACTCCAGTTTTCCTCCTCAGTACCCTTCAGTTTGTCAAAAAGCTGTTTTGACATTGTGCAATGTCTGCAAGGTGAATAAACCTGAATGCTAGCTACGTGGTAATACCGCCTTTCCCCATTTGCTATGAGGAGGGGAAAGGGAAGGTATCAGGTTCCTCCCAAAATGACTATGTTATCATAGATTAAGCAAAGCAACACTCAGTGAAAGCTTGGCTGCTCTTCCTTACTCATATCCACTGCGCTCATAAATTCTCAAGATTTAATAAAGCATTATGGCAAATTTACAAGGCAGTTCATTTTATCTCATCTGCTACCCAAAGCCTTCACAATTCTAAATTCAATTCCGATGAAAATGGAGACGTTAAAAACACATTAAGTCAGTGAAATAGAAAATGCTACCTTAACTGAAAACCTTATTAATTCTCCACTAGTTATTTGACATACTGCAACTTAGAGCAGTCTTTTTGAAAAGAATCTCTCCTTTTAATCATTATGATTCTTTAGCACATAAAGAAAAATCACTGCTGTTTCTAGGATATTATGTCATCTAGCTTGCTAGCACTGGAAGGAAAAAGCCCTCAAAAAGTTAAGTATCTGTTTTGGGTTTTGTTTTGCTTTTTTTTATATATATATATAAGGTATGACAGCCTATGGCATACAGAGAAGTACGCAGAATTATTTCCCTCCTCCTCCCCACTTTTCTCTTCTTAGCTCTGTTGAACTGTCTCAAGAATCCCTCTTCCCAAATTAGCGCACTGAAAAAATACCCACACGTATATATCCTAGCTTGCTCCTTGGTATTCCAGCTTCAAGCATTTGCTAGGCTCATCTCTGTTTTTAAATCAAGTCATAGATCATCTCCTACAATAGCCCTGTGCCCACATACACGTTTTCTACAGAACAGTGTCCAACATGCTGTTTCTGCACTGCAGCCTGAAATACTCCTTAATACTAGTCCCAGTCCTCACCAGAACTGTGTCAAAGCCGTTCCTATCACCAGCAACCTCTTCGAACAGCTTTTGAACTTAGGCTGTATTGACTTAAAAAAAAATTCCCAACATTGGCAATGTCAAATAATCTCCATTAGCTATCAGTGTCCACTCCCCCACACGTAAATATTTTAACTGTCCTTTAAACTTAATCAGAGCTGAACTAAAGAATTAAGCTGCAAAAAGAGACAACTTACACATCTTAACTCTCCAACAATAGCATCAACATGAGCTATATCCTGGGAAAAACTCCACTGTGACAAGGCCTCTTTGAGCAAAAGCAGCTGCTCTAAATATATTAGACTGTTACACAGTACACAGTGCTTTGCTATTTTTCCACCTTGCCTATCTTGACTACTTAAATAGCATGTTATTTTGCGGCAGAGGCTCATTCATTCCAAATGCCCCTGGTGGAAAAATGTCACTATCTTGAGGCTTCCAGGCACTTCCATGATACAACTAATAGCAGCATATTGTCATGTGACAACAAGGAGCTGTCTTTTAGGAACTGGCCACCTCGCTGCCCTTTTGACTTCTGAAATTAGCACTGTATATTCCATTTGTTAGCATGGACTGATAGCAAAGAATAGTTTTGGAAGGCCTGGGCCAATGCTGAGAGTGTTTCGTATTGAAATTTATGTCTGTATTGGCATTTATGCAATTGGAAACGCAGAATGTAATATTTACACTATACATGGATGAAAACATTTGACAAGATCTCTTTATGCTGTATATATTTTTAAATACCTACATAAGCAAGGAGTTATCTACAATGAGTTTATGATCTAGTTAAAAACGGAACACAATGAATGACCGTAACAGAGAGGCAGCAAGAAGAGAAAATATGTTCACAAGACTACATAGATAGTTCCTTAGATTGTATATCAAGGATTTTACCCACAGATGTTTTGCTGTTCCTGATGAGTAGACAAACTGTTGTCAACACTTCTATTGGCTCACTTGGTCATCATACATTTTTACCAAAGCCACAGTGATTCTGCTGAAATCATGACAACTTTGGAGACAGAAAGGCATGAGAAATCGTATCTTTCTACTCCACAACCACTGCCCCAGCTGCCCTGGCACCTCAGATCTGTACAAATTTAAGGAACTCTCCACCTTCAGATTGCAAACCTGCTGTATTGCAGTTGTTTTTATTAAGCTTCCACTATTTGCATATCTGTATCATTATTTGGCTTAAAAACACAGTTATTTGGTTTAGAAAATATCCTGCCTTCTTCATGAAAACTTAAAAGACTTAAAAATACTTTTCCTCTCAAGGATAATAGCTGGACAATACCCTAGAACATATTAATTAAAACGCTGAAACAATAAGAGGTGTTCCTTCAGGCCAGACAGGCTGCTCCCACCTTTAAGCTAATTGACCAGCAACTACGCACAGACCAGCCAAAAGGAGAAATCAACACAGAAGACAAAAGTTTCAAAGCAGCATAGCATCAAGTATGAACTTTAGTCTGAAGGATGTATTATAACTTCAGTATTAGTTTGTCACTAAACACATCTTCTAGAACGGACTGTCACCAGGCAGGCCAGATTATATATACTTCATAGACTTTCTCTAAGCTGCCAGGCTTTTCAGCACAGATTTTCTTGAGGTTACAGACACTGTTCAGCACAGCAATACAGGGCCTTAAGTGACTGAAGAGACCAACATTCACTTTTAAAAACAGTTGAGGTGTTGTACTTACAACATCTGACTGACTTAAAGGGATCTGGGGTTCCAGAACTGAGTAACTCTTGAAAATGATAATCAGGCCTTCCAGTCAAAAAAACAGTGCGTCAAGTTACCTTTAAAAATTGTAAACTGTACCTTTTGGCATTTTCCCACAGCATGTAGGGATTCTCTAAATTCTCTCATGAATTTTTGGCCCATTAAAGTACGCGTTTAGCCTCTACTCAAATGCACTGACTCTAGCTACCTCTAACCTTTCAACTACAACCATTCTGTTGTCTCTCTTCCGAAATTTATCTTTTGTTGAAAGTTTCCCATAATGATTAAAATCTTATATGGAATTCCCTTACAATCTATGTAAATGTCTGATTGCTGTTTTGGTTTGCAGTATACTTTTGGGACTAATCTTGAACTAGCTGTAACAGGAGAGGGGAAAGGATGAACTAAATGACCTCATAGCCTTTTTCCAATCTCTAGAATCTGTGGTTTTACATGTTTTTAATGGAAAGACAAACTTTATCATGCTGATACATATACACTGCACAGAAAGCCATGTGTGAGTGCTCTTTTAATTCTCAGTGCTGGAAGGACACAATCCTCTCCACTTATTTTTTAATCATTAACTATTTGCCCTCTAGGTAGCGTTCAAAAGATTATAGAGAAGAGGAGGCATGGCATTGCTTCCAGACACAAAGCAATGATCTGCTCTTGCTCTTACTCTAGGACTTATTAAGTAAGCCAATGGTAAGGGAGTCCTTAAGATTCATCTGTAAATGGAAAAAGATTGTTCCCCTTCAATTTGGGGTAAAAATTATGATTCAATGCCTACTGGAAAAGGATGCAAGAATTTTCAGAAAAAGGGATGTAAGCCAGGGCTTCATGCACTGTGGAACCAGGCAATTTAAATTCTATCAAAAGTGTATTTGGTTTAATGGATTATTTTATCATTAAACCATGCAAATTCAAAAGGTGCCATATTTTCCTATGTTAATGGCAATGAGTCAGGAGTGCTTACAAGGGAAAATGACAGGGGTAACTTGGGCTATACCCCTTCTTTCCATTCAGTTGTCAGGACTCCCTAGTTTTGCTGATGTTGTACAGGCTACTTGTGGATATTCATCAGTCTCATTCAAAGTCACTCAAACATGGCAACCATAGACTTCCTATCAATGTGGTTCACTTGTTCCCTAACCTGAAAGCACATGTTCATTGCACTTTGATTTCTGCAAGCAGTATTTCTTTAAAAGCCTGCGTCCACATAATGTTGCACTGTATCAACTAAATACAGCACTAGAAGAATTGATTCCAGCCTCACAATATTCTGGTCAGTTTCGATGACGAACTACAGGATACCAAGAAGAAAAATGAGACATAATCATCCACCCACCAGCTGTGTTCCAGAACTGAGCCACAGTTCTTCTGGACTGCTCTCTACTGCATGAGAGCAGTTCAAAGGAATGTCGTATTTATTTTCACTAGAAAATAGATTCTTTTGCACTGGAGAGACTGGAGAGAAAATGGAGAAACAGCAGTACTATAATACCAATTCATCAGAACTTCAACTCATGACTCTGAAAACAAACATCTGATACTTCTCCCTCAGATACTCAAACCACAACCTCTTTATCCAGTTATCAAAGGATTAGAGATTTCAATTGCACCATGCGCATGTATTCAGATTTCAGGGGTGGATTGAGAGGGCATGACCACTTTTTTTTGTCAGTTGAAAATACATAAATATATGCTGACAGATCTCTAAGTGGCCTAATGAAAATTCAGCAACTAAACCAGAGAGCATTAGAAAGCTCTGCATCAAAATTATTAGAGTCTAAAGGGCAATTCCTTAACATCACTGGGATTTTAGCTCCTGAATCAGGTGGCAGCTTCTGAAAATATTATCCCTATGATGACCGAATACTTCCAAAGGGAAAGAAAAGTTAAATCTTTATATAGGAGGCCCAAACTGCTCATCAGTGTATCTCGGCTCTGATCTGCAGAACTTGTGCTTTCTGCATTTTTATACAAGAAACAGTCTCAGCTGCTCAGCTATCAGAGGTGCTTCTACTTTTTACAGGAACTATTTATCTCAGGACTTTTGCATTAGAGCAAAAATAATGTAAACTTGCAGCCATGTGTATTAAACAGATATAGGAATGAACTTCATTCATGTCTAAGGAATGGGGTATTTAACTTTAGCAATTAATGAGCTAACTGATATTATCCTTTTAGAATAATCACAACCTAGTAAAAGTTCTACATCTCTTTTCAAAAATATCAGATATATGACAGCTTTTAGTAAGACATGACAGGGAAGTCACTGAATATATCTTTAACTTTATAGTTTATTTAAGGGAAGTTATCTTTCTAGTAAACTCTGATCCACCCTAAAAAGTCTAGCAGGAATTATTAGATGATCATTCACGTATTCAACAAAGCAAAATATACAAACATGTATTTGTGTGTTCAGCCTACTACTTATGATCTTTCTGTCTATTTACTGAACCTTCTTTTCCTAATTTAAGGCTCCAGAGTCACATGGCAAACATTTCACAGAGCATCCAGATATGACAACTTCACTGAGCTCAGCAATGGTGGAAAATAACTGCAAAGCTGCTGCTGCTGCCTCTCCAGTTTATTTTTAATGGAGTGCAGCTGAAATGCAGCTGGAACACAGCTGTCAGCTTTTATTTCCCAAATCTGCACTAAAATAACAACTACAGCTTGATCACATGATAATTACCTCCAAATTAGAGTCCTGGGTTTGAGACATTACACACAATTAAAAATTAGCCAAGAACTTGAGGATGACAATAAACACAAGGCTGAAAAGCTTGCTTTTTTGGACTCGTTCCTCTTAAACATTTGTTAGTTCAATACATTCTTCCATGAGTTAAACATCTCAGTAAAAACACTAATGCTTTGCTCTTCCTTAGTGCTTTCCAAACATTGTCCTCCAAGAAAACTTTGCAAATACCAGAACACTGGAACGCAAAATAGGTATATTCACAAAAAGTGATAATCTGAAGCTGAAGGGAGCCTTAGGGTTGATTCTGAAAGGTAATGAAATTCCATCTCTAATCACTAGTCATTTTATCTTTAGGAACTACAGGTTTCTGAACTAACTAACGAACAAAAAGCAGTTAACTATGTCCCAGTTTTGCCACCCAGTAAAGACATTTTCTTGAGGCAAAACACAGAAAATAGGTTGACATGGAAAAGTATAAAGGTTAACCTTAAGGTAATTCTGGAACAAATGAAGAGTTTTGTTAATTTTATCTCCTCTTTGTGCTTAGAGATAAGCACTTATCAACCAGATTCAGGCAATCAAACTTCATACAACCTCACTTCAAGTGAATTGTTTCCCAGGAAATGAATTTGGTCAATACATACAAGCTGACTATAACAAAAATGCACCTATCTTAAAAGGAAGAAGTGAGATTCTGAAGTCATTCTGTGAGCTGAACATTTCTTCACATTCATCATAATCTTTCCACTTAACTGTATCTCATCTAGCATTACTTGGTACAACTTTAGGATCTATAAACATTAATACAATCCCAAAATTCAAGAGAGGAAAAACATCCATTCTTTGCTGACCCACTCTGACCATGAAATCCATTAAACATCCCCAGCAAGTAATTTTTAAATATTCTCACAAGTGAGCAGAGCAGAAATGAGGTGACAATGACGAATTCTACATGTGTTAATATAAACCACCACTTTATAGAATAAAATCATTTAGAAAAAATATTTCAAGATGAAACACATTTTTGGCAGATTTAAGATCTGAGCAGGATGAGCTTCACATTGATATGCTAAAGAACAGGAAGAGTTGATGACCACATCGCAAACGCACTATCAAATTACAGAGTATGTTTAGCTAGCAGCTATTTAAAACCACAGCTTTTGAAAGAAGGCGACGATGTTCCATTTTACCAAGACAAAACTAAGGCTCCAATAAACTGTTTTGCTTACGGCCCCTGGCCTGTAAAAACAAACAAAAAACCAAAAAAGCACACCCCTCAGAAGAAACAACCCCCCCCCCCAAAACTCATAATCCTCAAGTTTAAGCTCTAAGATCTCAACTACTGTAACTTTGACTTGGAAGTCATTTATCAAATAATAAAGATGCTGAGATACTTGCTTTAAACTTCAAAATACTTAGAAATTCACTAAATTAATTTTTACTGTTAATTCTTCTAAAGTAGGTGGGGATGCAAAGCCAGAGGTGAAAACCTATTTTAAGAGTTTGGAAGGTTTTTAATTTAAAAAATTGTTTATCTTCGGCATAAGAAACTCAAATGCAGTAGGATTCTGTTAGTTTCAATGACTTTGGTGTTAACGTTCAAATCTTATTATTTGCCAATATAAGAACTTATTTCAATATATCCATGCTTAACTTGACAGTTTCTCCTTACAGTTCTTATCCACTGATGTTATTTTGCAGTGTCAAAACAGACTACTTGATTAAGCATCACGTTTGTTCCCATCCAGTATAACATCCAAGTTATTAAAATCAACCTTTAGTCAGCTCTTTTCAAGAAGCTGTATGGTATTTTATTGTTATATAACTTTTCAAATTATTTCAAGCTATCCCTATGAATGACCAAATCACTAATTTTCTCCGGCTTTAGAGATACAGGCAAGATTTAATACAAATATGTAGAGTAATGTACAATAAATACAACTTCAATCCGAAACCTGCCTCCTTTTTCATAGCAGTTTCCAAAGTGAAAAATAAAAAAGCAAAATGCTAGTTTAAGGAGCATAGGTAATTTAGAACACCATCTTGAAATGACAGTGAAGAACAGAAGACAAAGGAAAAAAACATACTGAAGTTGTGGTTCTGGCAAAATTGGAAGGAGTTATTGTAACGCCTGTAAAGGCTTGAGTCAGGAATGTAACTGGTACCCACAATAACAAAGCACTAGGGATAAGATATGTTTTTGTGAAATAGCAGCTAGAAAAATAAACAAATTCTGACTCTTGCCATATGACTGAGCTAAATAATGTAGTTTTTAAACACACAGTTTAAAAGGTCCCTACTGAACGAGTTGCAGACCAAATTATTTGGGAGTAAATACCAACAACTGGGCCTAAGAAAAAATACTGCAAATACCAGTAATTTGTAGTACTGAGAAAAAATAACGCCTAGAAATTAAAGTTTACCATACTAAAGCCAAAATACCAGAATGCAATAATACAGGGCAAGAGGAATTTGCTCACAATACAGAAAGCACCTGCGAGTAATCAGTACAGTAAAAACAAAATTACAACCCTAACACATTTGCACATATTCCAAGAAAGAGAAAAGCAACGGCCATTCATAAATGTACATCTGGACTGCAAAGCTCTCACTGAAGAAAATCAGGATTCTTTGCAAGGTTGCTCCATGCAGACTGTGAAACTTATGAAACTAAGTTCTCCAGTGGATTGGTTTATGACTTGGAAAACTTGTGAACAAGTATCTTCAGCAAAACCCTGAAACTCAGTGCAAGAGCAGTGTGAGCAAGAGTACGCTGGAAGACAAATGAGATAAGAAAGAGCCCCTGAATTTGCTTCCTATGTTTGGATATAAACAAGTCCAAGCTGCAAAACCATACCCTATCAAAAAGAAATTGATATAATAGAACAGGAAGTTCAAGGTATGCTTGATTTAAAGGAGTCTGACAATTCAGATCAAATAAAAGTGCCTGTAAAGCAGAATAGAAAAAAAAACATTTATAGAATTTGTTAATTGTTTAAAAAACTGGAAAGTCTCAGAACCTGAAAGCATTCACCTAGAGCTCCCGAACGTGCATACTTTTATGCTCATGGGATGCAGCAGGTTAGATTCCAACAGCAGGGCCTGCCGAGATGATTCTCACGATCCTTGTCCCTCACTCAACTCTGACTGTGCAACGACAGTGGAGCTAAAATGGATGGCACAACATACTAACCATCTGCATTGCTTTCACCACCCCAAGTCCATGACTGAAATTAGCACTCAGAAAAAGAAAAGTAGATCTGGAGTGTGACTCTATAGCAATCAAGTGACCTTTACTTCTGAGTGGCCTGAGTACATTCCCTGTTCTTTAGGCCCCAATAACCAATACCGCTCCCTGAGGATAACGGGACAAAGGTAACAAATAGACATAACATTGCTTATCGAGTAAAGCAACAAGTCTTAGACTTAAGGAACGAATTTTTGTGAAACTGAGCTGGGCTCTCAGCAGCAGTTCTGCAGGCTGACAGCTAAAAGCCAGGCCAGGAGAGCAGCCTAAATTTCACAAGCAAAATGCATGCATCTTAATAATGCTCTCCAGATTCCCTAGACTAGTATTCCTTACATTAGGCCTGCTGTCTCTGAAAAATGAAGTCAGGAGTTGCCACCTGGTACCTTGCTATGCCCAGCTACTGAGGTAAAGGTATTCTGGCACAGATAAGAATTAAATGCAGGAAAAGTTAAACTATACTGCTGCTGCTATGCAACCGGTTTTACTGAGCGTTTCCCTCAGCAGCCAGTTCTCCAGCTCTTTGTGAAGCAAACTAGATGGAAATAAAGTTGATGCTCTCCACTCACATAGATTAAAAATGAACAAGATAAACCAGCACAAAAAAAAAATAATTATGGTAAGACTACTACCTACTTTAGAACATTCCTAGTTTTTAATCAGTGTGAGTAATGTAATAAAGAACAATCTATTTTCTAGTCATAAAGAAACATGGGCAGAAAATAAAGTATTTAGCATGTTACTGCACAGAAGTTGTTACTGGAAAGGGAATATTTTGGAAACAGGCACTGGACTTGCTACCAGAAAGTCAATGAGATGGTGGTAATCATTCAGTGTTTAGCAAGACACTTGTGTATTGGCAAGATTAAGTTCATCTATGCCATTCTAGACCAATTTTCCGTGGATTGTATCTGTCACTGCACTACATGATTTCCATTTAACCTTATGTTCTATTAGCACACGATAGCCACTTTGTACTAATTTCTGTCTCATGAAAAGGTATATTTATTGTAGCTTCAGGTCATATAAGATGAGTAGAGAATAGAAATAAAAATCAGCCATTAGTCACTGCTGTTCTGGGTCATGGTGCTGCTTTTGCCATAAACAACTTTAGAAAAACAATAAATCAGTGGATAGGGGAAAATGAGTATGTCCAGTAGAGTTCTAGTTCCTGGTAGCACAAAAGAGACCATCATTTTCCTCTTACACTGATGTTCGAAACTGAACCTCTAACTAAAAATCTGCTCTTCTCCACCAGTGGTTAAGTGCACTATAAAAAAAAGGAATTTAGCATTTCATCTGCCAAAAGGTTACACATTTATTCTGTAAAGAGAACAGTGTAACAAATTAAGTGAAAAACAGCACTATCCCACAGTAAGGCAAAGATCCTTTACTTCACAGGATTGTCACTCGAAGATTTCAGAGTATTGGAGGTGATTTATATCAGCAACAGTGGAGCAAAAGCTTTTATTCTTCACTATATCAACTCTAGGTTTTTACTCTAATTGTGGTACGTTTCCTGCTTGTAGGAGAGCATCATATATATTCCAGTTATGTTCCACTAATCTGATATAAAAAACACAGCAAGTCCAGCCACAAAGTTCCTTTAATATAGTTTATACATAACTATAGCTATTTATTAAGCAAAAAGCTTAAAAGCAAGCAGTTTAAGGAACATTAGCAGTTATTAGAGACAGTATAAGAAGGCTGGTGGTTGGCTGAAAAGGAGCAGCTGGAGTTTACATCTTTTCAAGGGCCTATGTACTGCAGTACACTCACGTAACAGCAAGCCTCAAAAATATGGACTGAAACTGAACTTCACATCTCTGAACACTTGTAATGTCTCATTATCTCCAGTTGCAGCTCAACTTCCAGCCCAGATGGGCATCATGGGACTCTGCTTTTTGTGGTTCATTACCATTAAAGTGACAGCTCTTTGGGTTTACACAGTTGGTCAATTCATAGTGCAGCTCTTGAAATGTTTTTGAATACTACTCTGAAATTTTCTTAATTTTGGTGTTTGAAGTGTTTTTCTGCATGCATCAAAAACCACAGCTAAAAATCACCGCCATTTTCTTAACAAACACACTCAAGCTATTGTTTCCCACTCCACAAAGCCAAGGGTAGGACGTTCAATCCCACTACAAGCATCCTATAGAAACACATAAAACACTCAAAAAATGCATTTCTGTTACTATGGCGAAGAGATACAAAATAAGTAATATGCTACACAAAAAGTATCACAATATTTTTAGAGTTTATTCAACCTACAAGAATTTTATCAAATCTTTTATCATATCCACCTTCCTTCTTCCCTGCCCAAGTGCAATGGACTCTTGTGTTTTGGCCTGCAAATATTTGAAGTGGTGTGTCAAGCCTGCTGCAGAAGCCTGATGGTCATGCCATGCTATGAGTAACAGACCGAAAGCAGGGAAAACAGTTCCTAAATCAAATTCAGCCTCTTGGGAATAAACACATTTCCAAATGATGTAATTATAATAATATGTCACACTCCACTGAAGAACTAATATAACATTAACATAAAGAATGAGTAGGTAGGAAATATAAACAAAGGATGACATAATATTGTTCTGTGCCAGTTTCTGCCTGTTCTCAATCAGGCTAGACATCAGAAAGTGACTTGGGGGAGAGGAGGGAATCTCACTAACAACCAAGGGAATTTCTTTTTAAGTCAGAGGCCTGTGCACCAAGATCACATTTGACCTTGTAATATAAATAGAGTAACCCTAATGAAGTGCATACAGAGCCTGGGAAAGGCAGGCAGGGGGCACACTGAATCCCAAATAAACACACCAGTATGACTTAGGATATGCCTGGAGAAAAGTTTATTATTTTATATTTCCCCTCTATACATTCAATGCCAATAAAAACTGCTGAACTGTGAGGTCTTAATTTAGCCCCTTTTAGACACAAGAGGACCTTGGATGGCTGATCTAAAGGTGCCTGCACTACATAATTCATAAATGAGCTGATGAAAAACACGCAAACTCAGTTAAATGCTTTGTATGCACAAGTTAAGCAAGTTGTATCTAGTTTAGACCTGCATCTTCAGTATGGTAGGTAAATCTCATTATCAGCCTACAAAATGAAGTCACTTGATTCTATCAAAACTGAATGAACTCCATTGTGGCTTTACTATAATCCACTTACGAGAACTATGCGCATCATTATTTCCCCAACTGTTATGTGGGTGGAAACTTGAGACATTCACCTCTGGCAAAGACATGTGCAACTCCTCTCAGGTCAATGTAGCTGCACCTGCTTATACCAACGCAGCTTGTCTGTGATGTCAACAGTGATATTATCTAGAAATAAAACAGTGCATGTTTTGTCTGAAAAATAAAGTACTTCAAAACATATCCAGTCCCTTGCAAAGGGATAAAGGAAAGTGGAAAAGCTTTAGAGTAATTGTTTGCATAAAGCAGGTAGCTTCTGGGGCCAGAAATCCTGAAGAGAACCAAAGCCCTCTCCACTCCTCCTCGGAATCTTACATGACAGCTTTGGAGCACGCCAAGCCCCGTTTCTTGCCTGGACAACGGCTGAGTCTCTTATTTGGAGGCCAGAAAAGTTCAGTCTTAAAGTGACTGCCAGGCAAAAAGTAGGAGGTTTTCTGCCTACTTGTAGGCATCTTTCCAAGTGTAAGGAGGTGAAAGGAAAAAGAAAAGGGAGGGGAGAAAGATGACAAACAAATCAAGTGCATTTGCACTGCCAGCCCTCATAGAATCAACCATCCAGACTGTCCTTTTCTGACAAATTCCCTTCTTCAGTTGCATCAGAGTGCTAGCTGTTCTTACATCATTTAAAACTCCTTTTTCTTTTGTCATTACACCTTGAACTTTTCCCTAGTCCCATCATTCTCATATACGCACAGAAAGCCACCACGCACAGAAAGCCACCACGCACAGAAAGCCACCACGCACAGAAAGCCACCACGCACAGAAAGCCACCACGCACAGAAAGCCACCACGCACAGAAAGCCACCACGCACAGAAAGCCACCACGCACAGAAAGCCACCACGCACAGAAAGCCACCACGCACAGAAAGCCACCACGCACAGAAAGCCACCACGCACAGAAAGCCACCACGCCAGCTTCGCCTCATGCAGTTACCTACTTATCAGGGTTTGGGTTTGTGGTTGTTGTTTTGTGTGGGTGTTTTTTGGGTTTTTTTGGTTTTAGTTTTCGTTTTTAACTTTCACCATATTCACTATATAATTGTTTTCCCTATCCTTCACATATCTGAGTTCTTTTCACAGTGAGTACCTCAAAACAATTAGCACATTCAGGGCACCACCACCATATAATTACCTGTATTGAAGATAAGCATGGTTAGGATTATGAAGAAGCCATAAAACCAATTTTCTCTCAGATGAAACTCCCTCCTTCCAACCAGCGTATCATAGAAACACATTTGGCCCGAAGGCCTCGTTGTCTATTATTTAACGCTCTGCTAATCTACCAGAACTTCCACTCATACAAAAATAGAAGCTGCCCTTTAAAATTGGACCTGGCAAGAAATACTGGAACTTCTATACTTCTTTACTTTAAAAATACCAAATCTAGACTGCATGGACTCATCAGTTGATGTAATCAGCTTACATTTCTGGGACTTCTCTCACTTTTAATGGAGCATTTGTCCAATGAGGTTCAGATGGGTCAGGTAGCATTGAAGCTTGCCTGGTTCACTCTGCTTTGGTACAGGTTGGGTGAAGAATCCATTCCTTAGAATTTACAGCAAAAAACAGTGAAATCTGTAGTTAATAGTTTTGGAAATACATTATAATTTGTTGAATATTGGTCATAAGCAGGAACCACTTCCCCTATGTGAGGCACTCCATCTACAGACAAAGAAAGCTACTGCCTTGATGATCTTATAGTTAGATTAAAGACACAAAACAACATTAGGGACAGTAAAGCCCTCAAAAGCATGTCATATTATTGGCCATTTTTAGAGAGCTAAATCAATTTGTACTTCCCCCTGCTCTGACTAAAAAAGTAAGCTGTTACATAAGAACTAGCTAACTTGATAAACCCATACCTTCAGAAAAATATTGAAAAACTTAGACTGATCAAAAATTGAACACATCTCATGGCAGATGCACCCATAGCAGAGTGAAACTTATGGAAGATATGGAAGATATTTAACATATACAACAAGAATGAACTACCATTAGCTAAACTCAAAAAATAAGTTGCATTTGTAGGATTTCACAACAGAAGCATCTACCATTCAGAGCTAAGGAATAAGATATTGAACTAGATAATCCACTGCTGTGTATTTAGTGCAGAAGTTGGATGAGGGATTATTGTGTTTATTTTAAAAGTGACAGCTGCTGCTGGATGCTTTTCTCTTGATACAAAGACAGATTATCATTTTAGTACACGTCATTACATCCTACTGACTTTTAGTCTTCATGATGAAATACTTTCTTTACTTGAAATAAATAGTTTCTTTTTATATTATTATGAAATTGTAATATATTAAGTTGACAGATCTAAGTAATCTAAGCTTTCAAAATAGATTTTGAAATAGTGACCGAGGCTGACAGACTCAAATTTTAGACAATAAAGTTAGATGAGATGAATCTCATTCTAAGAAAGAAATCACAAGTTTCCTGAGTATGTGAAAATAGGATTTTTCTGTCACTCATCAGGTGACCTATAACAATTAAGATATTAAAATTCCCCTAAAAAGTGTACACTTCTTCCCAACTGGTTTCTAACTGTGACACTTCTCCTCTACTTCTATAGAACTGAACATATCTAAATATTGTCTTTGCATCAGTAATTTTCAGCCCTGTATATCCAGGAAAAATCATTTTCACTCAGGCTTTTAAGATAAGAAAACTTTCTATTACACACCTACACTAAAATAATACTAATAATACAGTTTCGGTCCACCAGCTGACAAGACAGTCCATACAACAACATGCCATTCAGGAACATAGTGGAAGAAAGGTACAGAGTATAGGTTAATTAGTTGCTGATGTTGGAGCAGTTATTTGGAGATAATCACAAACATTACAGAAACTTTCCCCAAGATCATGTTTGCCCTTCTTCCCCTTGCATGGAATATGAATTCACTAAATCCCATGAAATTAAAAAACATATGCACTGAAACCAAACTAAAATCTTAAAGCCAATTCCATGTTAGAGCAACAGACTAAGAACTGTAAATTAAGTCTTCTTGTTGTTGTAATAAAAGCACTCCCAGCCCAAGATGCACAGTACTTCCTGAAGATTAATGACTGACGGGGAGGAACCAATTAACCCCATCTGGTTCTTAATCCTCAGGAAATTTGCTACAGCAAAGTGACTGCTGCTATAAAATAATCAATTTAGATTATATTTTAGATATATAGAGATATATGTTGTCTCTTTGTTTTGTTACACTTCTTTCTACATTATGTCTAGTTAGCATACAGGAGAAAGCATCAAAACTTACCTTTAGCTGCATTCAACCTTAATCAAGAGCTTTTTCCCTAACAGTCTAAACCAAACAATCCCACCTTTGGTTCCATAGCATTTTTCATGCCAATGCATCCCAAAGCCCTTTGTAAACAGGAATCACTTAATCTACCACTGAATGGTGCCTAGCAACTCTACTCTATATATTAGGGTATGGGATTTCAAGTAAAGATAGTTTCACCTAATTAAGATGAAAAGGGAATTTGAAGAGCTGAAATCTGTAAAAAGTATCAATATTAACAGTGTTGATTTTGCATTCAGGTTTTTCCTGGGTTTTTCATTTACCTTTAAATCTTAAATCTCTCTCACTTACCACAGAAGTAAACAAACAGCTCTAAAAATTATACAACTTTGACTTAAACAGGAGATACTTAACTTTACACAATCACAGTGTCTCTTCAAAACCTACAGAATGGTCTATGTGAATTTCTACCACCTAGATTACATGATTTTTTTGGGTGTAATTTTCATCAGCACTGTTTTTCATTCTGTTTTGCTTTAAGCTCCTAGCTCAAAAATTAAACTCAACTAAAGTTACTGAATGGCACAAGTCAAGCTAACAAGTCTAACAAAATCTGGGGAGCAACAGTATACTTGCTGACAAACCTGGCCTACTTTCAAAATGCATGTAAAAAAAAATTCAAGCCTTTGATAAAACAAGCAAGCTTTCCATAGAAAGCTGATAGTTTTGTGATTATAAACTGAGGATCAGCATTAGAAAGAATATATTCCTTGTTCAGTCAATGGTGAAATTTCATGTATATCTTAAAGCAAAACAACTTATTTTTCCTATATAAGCAGTTTAATCGTCCATGAAATGTAGCAATACCATAATAGCAGTGTCTGTCAAACCAGTAAAATATCTTTGGTATGTATTCACTAGCCAAAAACCTGTGGCAGCTTAATATACTGTCATCCAGGAATCATGTTCTTCCTACTGCTGAAGATTACAGACCTTAAAACAGCATGTGGAGCTGTGAATAGGGACAACGGATAGCATCACTTGAAGAAGCAGGAATGCATTCCCCTTGGCTGGCTCAGCTAGAGGCACTTAATTCCAGCAGCAGGATGGAGGTATTTAAATTGTCACTGCTAGATACCCAGGTTGCATCTGTTAAAGGTCTAAGATTGGCAGAGACAAAATTCAATAGAAATAGAAGCTCTAGTACTAACAGTATTTTGTACAGTAATTTTTATGGAGAGAAGCAGCTCAGAAAATTAGTGTTCTCCCAAATCACCCTTCCCCTCCACCATTAGCAGTAATCTCCAACTAAAGGGAACACATCTGCATCTGTCTTTTTTTGTGGTATAATAAAAACTTATAACAGTATTTTACACTACCTAGCTTTGTCTGCAGTACAAGGCCTTTATATAGAAATTTCTCATGAAAAGAAACTATGAAGACTAAAAAGACCCTGAAGTGGCAAAATTCAAATTTAAAAAAGCAGTGCAATGTCAAGATAACTCTGATAACTGAAGTCAATGGAGGCTACTAATTCCTTTGATGGGGGGGAGGGGGCAGGAGTTAAGCCACGCACTTATCTACCCAGACTGCTGCTGCAGTGGATACTAGCAAGTATGAATCTTTACAAATAAAATGGAAAACAGAGGCATGATGTTTTGTAGGTTTGCGTAAGTGAAATATCTAGTAAAAGGAATAGTGAGAAGATTTGAGAGTAGAATAAAACTTCTTTTGAATTCCCTGAAATGCAATTGATCCAAAAAACTCTTTCTCACTCTTCATAGTATAAGTGAAATGTTGTGTTGTCCCGCTCTATAACTTCTTATTTTAAAGGATTATGTGTACCTATGTTCTAAAGGGGTTCTCTGTATGTACATAAAAACTACCTGCTCAACAAGAATGTTTCCCACCTGTGGTATACAGACCAGAAACCTTCCTTGAAAAGGACAGTTTATTTACATTTCACTCTGAGATGCTTGCCAAGCAAGCTGTCATACTCAGATTAAATCAGTTCTTCCAATTCATCTGGCAGCTACTAATGCAAGAAACTGAAAACTCTTCCAGTTGATTGGGTTCCCTCAGTAGAAGACCTGGCACTTCATCACACAACTCCATTTAAGTGGAACAATAACAATATCAGGTTCCCTTCTAACAATAGCTCCAGTGTTATTTGGCATTGTTGTCAAGTATCTCGAGAGGAGGACAAACTTGAGAATTTACGGCGATTTCCCAAGAATGTTTTCTTCAGAAGAAGAAAATTCAAAAATACTACGCTCTTTTTAAATGATTGGAATTTCTAAGACATGAGGGATCCTTACAAATACGCCTTTCTTTAGCATTACTACCTTTCTACTACTACACATTTAAGAATTCATTCTGTGTTACCATTATTGTCATTTTATGGCAGAGGATACTGAGCCTAAAAGAGGATAAATATTTCAGGCAAGAACTCAAGAATTTCAGTTTTCAGGTCTATGCCACTGCATCCATTATACTAGAAATAAATCCCAGCTTACTCCAAGAACTTGGTCTGATTTCAGCTATTCTGGACTGGCTACACTACACTATGTAAGCAACACTGGAATGTTTAATACTGAACAGAAATACGTTCTTATGCACCTATTAAAGTGGAAATACTGAAATAAAGCAGCCTTATGGTCACTAACAGTACTCAGTACAGGAAGCATACAGTTCGCCCTCAACCAGGTACCAGGAAAGAATGGAGAATTCAAGGTGGTTTCTCTCCTGAAAAGAGCACATAAAAGCTAGTTCTTATATTATGGGTGTCATGGTGGACAAATATCTTTATAGGTAAACAAGGTAACTGTGGTTCTACAAGTTCCACCTTCAACCAGGACAGCACAATGCACAACCCTAAAACACAGCTGAGTATACATGCCCACTCTGCAAAGATCTTCAGCCCCATTTCTTTCCCAGTCTTCCACTGAACAGTCGAACCACAGAGCGCTTCTCAAAGCTTGTCAGTAATGGATACAAATTCACGGTCAAGTTCTCAAAGAAATAAGTCTTTCAAATTTCATTTCAAGGCAACTCCTCAAGCTTTGGATAACAAAAAAATTAACTGAAGCAATTTTAAATGCCTCAAGAGCTTAAACAAGGAATTAACAACTAATACTTTTAAAGAATAAATTAAAAGGCTTGTTAACAAAGTAGGATGTATATAGGTAGGAATCCTGAAAGAATTGTTGACAGGTGCCTATAATAAGAAAACCTTGAAGCATGACATCTTTCTTCCCTCCCCAACTTAAAGAGGAATCTCAGCTTTATAATTACTGAGAGAAAAGTGTGGTGACAACCATTATCCAAAACTACAGGAAGCAAAAGCTCTTCCATTCTAGTGCTTATTTTGGTATTTTTTGTTTGTTTGTTTCTAAGACTTTGCATTTATAATGAAACCTTTTACACTTAGTTTTAGCATAGCTTTTTTTTTTTTAAATAAACAATTTCAATCACTTAGCTTTACTTGGGCCCATTCTGAGTAACATGAGTATGAAAATATTTTTCTTCTACCTTGGAATGGTAGCTTTATCAGTGCTTTTCCTCTCTTGCCCTGCATATTCCTCAATAGTAGTATTAAATAAGTAAGAATTAACAGCATCTGCCCTCTAAATATCCTATTTAAGAAAGAAAAGCCTAGTAAGTGTGACAGGACAGGCAAGACTTGAAATATTTTTTTTGGGGGGGGGGGGGTCAGAGTTCATTTTTCTGGTCCACAGTTGTTCCATGCCTTAGAGTAATAATTAAGGGAGTACAGCTGCCCAGTTCTCCAATAGCATATATACTCAAACAACTGAGGAAAGCTTTGTTAGAGGAAATACATTCCACAAGACAGTTTAGGAAGAGTCTCTCTTACTAACGGGCAATACAGAAGACAACAAAAAGTCCTTAATACGAGTTGCTATTATGAAAAGCAAAGACATGCTCTGGTAGTGCCAGTAGCAGAAAACTGACAAATCACCCTGCAGGCCTGACTGTTTCAGGAATCCAAAGGTCCTAACAAGGATATTCAAAAGAAACCTTGCTCGCATCAACCATGACAGTTCATACTTGAGGAGAACAGTCTTACTGGAATACTGAGCACAGAAACTGAGAGCAGATGCACAGTACTGCTAGCCCAGGTTAGAGCTTGTTAACTTGACAGGACACACAAAATGCAATTGCAGAAGGTAGTAGTGCAGCCTAAAATGATTTGGTAAATGACACTGCAAACACCAGTATGTTCTAACCTAAAACAGAAGTAAAGGGGAATATACAGCTTCAGCTCTGCACTTTACACAGAATACTGGGAATGGGGAAAAAAGTCCAGACCTAGCAATATTAATCAACTGTCTTACTTTGGCTGAGCAAAACATTACCCTGTTCTCTATCATTGAACATGTTCTAATATACCATTCTAACATACAGCAAGTTTGACATACAGCAAGTTTGAATAAGATTATCTGAAAAATAAACACTTCCAAGTTATGCAGAGCATGATATTATCAATATGCATTCAAAATACCCAAGCACTGCAATCTAAAGGCAATACTGTTTTAAACACATTTATCATATGGCTTGTCAATAAAAAAATTTACAGTATAATTTAGTAGAGCTGCACTGGACTGAGCACTCTTTCTACCAATTTCCCTGATGAGCCCACATATTTAGGTTCTGCCAGAGGAGAGTTACTACAAACTGCAGTCTTCTAACAAGCAAGGAGAAGGATTCTCATGGCTTTCTAGGGAAACCCTCGAGGGAAAACATGCTTGCCATACCTACTACACCTGTCATTCTCATGAACTTAGTCTCAAAGTAAAGCAAAGTACTTCTCCAAAGAAAGACAGTTAACAGTAACCTTTGCCACAAGCCTTTCAAGATGACTGATAGCCATTCCAGCAGCTGAAGAGCTTAGCTGTCAACTGGGAGGCAAATATTCTAAGGGCTAGAGTAACTATTTGTTACATGGTGTAGACAAAATGGAGGTGTGACAATCTAGGAAAATAAATTTGCATTAACAATCCCATAAGTTACTTACACTTAAGTCTATAAGCATTTAGCATCATTAGGATTAGCCAATTAACAGAGTAATGCCAATGCCTGTAGAAAATTATAATTGCTAGAAGGGAGGACAAAGACTAAATATACATATATATATAGGGAGAGCGGAATTAACTGCAGCTCCTCACATCTCGTCAGCCACTTCTTGGTTGAGAAGAAAAAGGCACAGGCTCAAGAGGCAAGGGTGAAGTATAACTGGCAAGTTCACCAAAGCACCCATCACTTGGAGAGAGTCTGCTGTGGAAAGAAAAAAAGGAAAGGAAAAGAAGGAGGGGGGGACAGTATCTGGCTCTATCATCATCCTCTGATGCTTCAGAGGATGTGATTACCTTGCAATGCTCAAGGGAAAGCTAAAGGGTGGTGGAGTATACTGTCAATGAAGAAGAAAGATGATCTATAAGCATCACAATCCCCTTTTGGGTAGAGGCCAAGGAGTGCTGCAGTATTGAACACTATCAAAAACCCCAAAACAGCCCCAGGAAATAATAAGGCAGCTGAAAGCCATCTTCCCCACGAATCCTTCTCCTCCTTTGAATTTAAGCTCTTTCTGATTATAGGATTTGTACTTCGGAGGAAAACTGGAATACTGCCTTTTGTTAAATGATGATGCATAGCTACTTTTCAGCAGTTCTTCAAAACCACTGAAGGAGGCACACAGACTACATTATTCAGTTTTAGCCCACGGTTCTGCAGAAGGACAAAGTTCCTCACAACCCCAAACATTTGTCTTTTGTGCTAATTTTTTAGCCAGAGATTTCTCACTAACAGTTCAATCAGTGCAACCACATAAATTGGAATCTCCAGAGTACCACTCACCATTTACTACAAACAAATATTGTATTTACATAGTTTTTCTATTGATACTAGCATTGATGCTATTTTTTAAAAAGTATGTTCCTACATGTTGTCATTCCTTTCCTTTTAAAAGCTAAACTGGATACTTACAATATTACCTCTCTCTGGAAATGAGATTTTTTTGTTGTCTAAAAGACATACATTACAAAAAATAAGGTTCCAAATCTCAGCAGCTTTTCCATCAGCATTAATCTCTTTCCTTTAAGTTAGTGATTTGTACTAACATACCAACAGAGAAGGTAGAAAAAATAAGCATAAACAAAGCTATTAGAAACTAGACAGTAATCTCTATTTATCTCGCACTGACTTACTACTTCCCACATTTCTAAAGGCAGCCCAGCTAAGACCTAGGAGTGCTTATGCAGATCAATAGCAACAAATATGCAACTGAATGATATGACAGGCTGCTTACGCCCAGAGTTAGCTGCTCTTCACACACCCGTATGTTTCATAAATGTTGAAGAATAAAATCTAAGTTAAATACTTTGAGGTTGAGGAACATCACAAAAAGTCTAATTTTTTTTTTTTTAAAAAGATCAGCAACATAGCTTGTTGTAAAAAATTTAAACCCACTGTGGCTCAGATACAACTCTCCAGACATGTGACTTCTAATAAAGTCTGTTACCCATGCACTGCTAGACAGTAGATGTTTCAAACAGCTGTCATTTGAACCAGAAAAACAGCAGTGATGTATTTTTGTTATTTGATGCTCTGCTCCCACCAGATACCCCAAGCTTTAATCTGAATATCCGAAAAGGAGCAAGTACTGGTGTGTTTTTCATGTTTATATAACTTGTGAATTTGTCTTTCTCCAGAAATAGGCAATTTATCAAGAGAATTCAAAGAAAGTGGAAAAAACAACACACACAAAGCCAACTTGGAGACCCTTAGCAAGGCCAATAATTTAGCAACACTGGTAGAGATGTCTGAACACGTTTGTTCCATCATGAGGCTGTCTGAAGCCTTGTTCATTGCTTTATCTTTTAATCACATAGTATCAAGTGTTTCAGTCTTCAGTGCAACAAAGGAGGCCTGGTAAAGAGAGTAGTGGCACTCATAGTAAGGAGCCACCCTTCAAGCTACACAATTAATAAACATGGTGTATCAAAAAAAGAGACATGAAAAGGCTAAAAAGGGATCGACCTCCTCCTTCCGCCCTGCCCTTAGCCTAACAGGAGCAACCTCTTCCACGAATAAGCACTAACGAGTCATAAAAGATGAGCTAGGAACAAACAGCACAGTACACTAAGTATTTCAGCAGGCATCCAACATACAGCCAACATTTCTATTTTGAACACTTATTTGCTGTCTTCACTTCCTAATAGATGCAAGGAATAAAGTGTACGAAGCAAGGCAACACTGAACAAAAACAGGAAGTTGGGTGGGAAAGTTAGTAAAAGCCTAACTGAGGAATATTTCAATAAAAAGAAAAACCTGCGTGCTTCAAAATCTCCAAGTCAGATCTGCGTGGATCAGAGGCCCGCATGGAACAGAAGCATAGAGGAAAAAATGACACTAACATAGATATTCTTCCCATCTTCATATTTTAATTAGGAACAGCAAAGAGCCAGTCGCTGTTAGTCAGCAGCTTCATGGTTCTAATTGCCCCCATGGCTTCTACTGTTACATATGCAAAGCAGCCAAGGCCGAGCTCTGAAGAAATTAAAGTTTGTCACAAGCAAAAAAAAATGTTTGAGATAAAAACAAGAAAGTGCTGGCATTCAAACCATTGATTGGCATAACTGAGAAGCAGATGTAGCAGCATGAGAATGCTTCCAAAACGTGTGAAGAAAAGAATTGGAATCTTTGGGTGAGAAAGTCCTTCTCCAGCTGCAGCCCTTCAGATCCTAAGGGGTCTGAGCCAGTAAAACAGAATCATTTTCCTTCACCCTAGAAATGCAGAGTTCAAGTGAAATACAGACAGAGCTAAACTAGCCCGAGACACTTGGCACTTATTTACAACCTTTCTCTATCGACAACAGCAAACGTAGGCTGTTGTTAAGTAGGCAGGTATAATCCCCATTTTACAGCAGAGACAGGCTGTGACTTGTCTATGTTTAGCACTAAGTCCAGGATAAAGACAGAAACAGATTTCAAACCTTGTGAGTTCTACTCCTAGACTTTCACCACAAGCCCACTCTTACTTACTTTAAACATGGCTATTACCAAAGGGTCTGTTCTTCTGAGAGAATATCTGAATTTACCTTTACAGATGGCTCTCTAACCAAAGATTCAATGAACCAAAAAAGACCTCACACAGGGCAGATATTTGTCTGTACGACATGTGTATTCAAGAAACACCAGAAATCCCATAGACTTGCAAACAATTCAGCAAACTACAGTCCACACAATTTCTCCAGTGGAAAGGAAGATTTATCCCTGAATGTATATCAACAGTACATCCACCACAGGAAGAGGGAATGGTCTACTGCAGAATTGTGCAATCAATACTACATTGCTAATTCATTGTGCAATTAATATTACATCGCTAATTCTTGATGCTGTTTTGTGGTGCTTTAACCTTTTCTTTGTTTTTAAAGGAAGTTTTTGATAGAAGTCAAAACTATGTGAAATTACCCTTTTTGTATGTTTATTAATAACATATAAGTCTGTTAAGGTTAAATCCTCTCCCCAAAAGATTACATATTATGCTTTTTCATTTGTGTAAATACTTACCAAGAAGCACACAATTGGACTACGTAAGTCCAGCACACTCGGACATACAGAAACATACAGGAAAACGTGTTAATGACAAGATAGGGTCAAAACAGCAAAGCTACAATCCAGTATAACGCAGACTTGGTGCTTGAACCATAAAAGCTGAGAAATATGTTAAAATATTAGCTCAAGATGGCCAAAAAGGAGGCCATTTTTGCAATCTTAAGAGGTAAACATGCAAATTTCTGCCTGTCCACAGAGTATTAGCAGGTCAGTGAAAGGCAGACTCTTGATTCTCTCAATTCCTATCCTGGAATAAGAAAAACTAACCCTAGCAGCATGATCTCAAGTACTTTTCCAGCATGCTGGCAAGGCAATCAATGGCCAGCAGAATACCCATTATTCAGACGCACTAGAGAACAGCAAGCCTATGAGGCTCTGCATTTTTACCTTCCACCTCCAAGGCTTTAGAGTACACCAATAGCATATTTTAAATCATTCTAACCATCTCTATTTTCT
The DNA here is from genome assembly GCF_040807025.1 of Struthio camelus. Taxonomy (NCBI): domain Eukaryota; kingdom Metazoa; phylum Chordata; class Aves; order Struthioniformes; family Struthionidae; genus Struthio; species Struthio camelus. Next base: position 46,332,426 of record NC_090946.1, read on the forward strand.
TCTAAAAGCATAAAAAGTCTGTGTTTGCTGATCATAAAGAATTCTGAACTGTCTAACGAGACAGACTTTGCATTTTTCTTTGGTATAACTACATCACATTCAGCAGCAGAATTTTGCTATTTGTCCCAGTCCAGGAACGACTGCAGCATGAATGACTCTGCAAGGGCCAGCGCCCCGGCTTCTCCATATCGAGAATGTACAGAAGGCAGAACTGCTTAGTAATGGGTAGCTCTTTTGGGTGTCATTTTTCTTATAGTTTCTGTAAATTATCATGAATTTGTCTTCAGGTTAAATTAACTCTATTTATCATGGTTCATATTGCCCTGTCCCTCAGATTAGTCAACCATGCATCATTTAAATACTCTGATTTTCTTCTGATTTTCTGCATATTTTCATCAACATGACTTTTCCCATCAGAAATTCACTTGCCTTTCTACTGGTACCTTAAGAACAACGTAGTAAGAAGTAATTCTTGCCAAATAACACTTCTCCTTCTGTATGCAAACCACAATTTCTGTTAATTAAATTTAGTTAATTTTAGCATTTAGTTATAAATGCTGCAGTATGATTTGAAAGAGCCTTTTTAATGCTACTATTTGATTTCAGGGAAAGGAAAAAAAAGTATCAGAAAGATGCATCATTATTCAGAGGGAGGGTTTTCCTGCAAGTTTCCCCTACTTTTTTCAGGCCATGCCTAAATATTATCCTCACAAATATCAAAACTATGAAGGTCTTAGTTTTCTTATGTGGAAAATGCAGTCTTGGGAAGAAAAAAAAAAGGTATAGGATTCCTGTAGTATGAAAACATAAGAATTCTATCCTAGAGGAACCTAGACCTTTCTGATTCCTGGACAAAAATCTACTCAATTTACTTAAATCCTTCTAAACTTAATAAACTGGATAAAATTTCACAAACTAGAAGTCTCTGAAGCGCAAAATACTTCCCACTTCCACGGGGCTCAATATAACATGTTAACCCTTCTCATTGTATTTGGGCACCTCCAGTAGATCCCTGAAGCACATGAACCAAAGTAAAATACTAACAGCCAGTCAGGCAAAGCACTTTTCCTTTATGCCTTTAAAAGGTTCACAAGCAAAAAAATACTCACAGTAACATACACTGCTTTTGAGAGTTACTATGCACTACTGTAGACCAATGAGTTTTGTACAATCAGTAGCGTGCTTTTCACACTGGAAGCTATGAGGCAAGAGCTACAGGCAATCTAACCTTTAGCCATAAAGCATATGAACCCTCATTAGTTGCTAAATTACATGCGTACACTTTCAAAGGGGTAGGTCACTATTAGAGACAGCAGAAGCAAGAGGTTAGCAACATGATCAATACTCCAGGAATATATAGTATAGGTTAGATCAATAATAGCTTAGACTCAAGTCTATAATTTGACATTCAGCCCCCTGGAAAGAGTTTAAAAAGGACCAACAAGAAGAATGTAATCTACTTGAAAAATACCAGTTTACTAAAATAACTAACCCATTATTTCACCAAGAAATAGAAATATTACAAACACCATCAGGAAGAATAAATGCTAAGATTTCAGGACCAATGTAAATCTTCAATTTTAAGAAAAGCAACATTCAAGAATAGGTAGTGCCTCCAGTAAAGCAATTCATTGAGTCAGACGAACCTAGAACTACTGATTATTTAACCCAGAGACTATTCCCAAAGCAGGACTCAATGTTGAAACTTCCACTTTGTTACAGGACTATACTGGCATTCTCCACATTTTTTCCAAATTTTGCTTTTTAAAATAAGCATTACTTCATTCAGCAAAGCAGCAGCTCTGCTCCTCTTCTGCAACTTTGAAAGAACTCTATGAAATAGTGCAAGTACAAGTTACAGCAGAGGTCTGAAAAGTGCTATGTCTTCTCATGGTCTTGTGTAAATACATCATACTTAGATGCAACACTGAGAGCTACAAAATGACTGCATGTTGATGGCATGGAATTTGAAGCCAGCACTCCCAGATTTCATTTTAGGCTGCTTTTCATTTGCTGTGTGATACTGGGCAAGTCACTTCCCATTATTTATTTATAAGTTACATACAATTATCTGGCAAAACCTAATTAGTTCATCTGCAAAGTGATTTGAAATGCACAGATGAAAGACTTTCTCAACTGTTTGTCAAGTGTGCCAACAAAACACTTTATGTCCCAACAATTAGATCTAATTATATTTTTGACAGCTGCTGCCTTATCCCTAGAAATTCCAGCTCTGAAAGTGACAAATAAAAAGATTCATCAGGATGGAATGCTAATGAGGTGGTATATGAAGTGGTATGTTTAACCTTGATAGATAAGGTTATTCTGAAGGCCTTTTTTACAGTCACTAAGCATTTAATCAACCTTTTTCCCATTGAGTTTTCACTCAGATGGAAGCTTAGATATTTGTTTTTTAAACTCTCTAATCTCTATCACAGTCTGTGTTCAACATAGCTTTAGGCTTGTCTGAAACAATTTTGGCCCAAGAACTAAACCTAATCTTAGATTTACTAAAATACCCTAGAAAGCTTTAGAAATTATCTTTAACTATACGCCCATGCATGCTTTCTCAAAATCTTTCAGGCAAATATTTATATTTTGTGCCTTTGCCTCAGTTAGTCTGAGTTTATGCTATTTAGCAAAGTTAATGCTCAATGTATAACATAATTTGAAATCAAAAAGAACAGGTTAAGAAGTACAAGATCTAGCATGAATCTGTACTCTGCTGACAGCATTCCTGAGAAATGAATCCTAAAGAATAACATTCCTCCTGACTAGATGAAGCAAAAGAAAGCAATAGATTAGACCTAAACTTTTTAAAGTAAGACTGCCTTAAAATCACTTTGGATTCAGATCATAAGAAATAGGTCACTGGCTATCTTGCTTTTAAGAGAAGCCAAAGCAGGAAGTCAAAAAATTTGGTTAACCTCAAAAAAAAAAAAAAAAAAGGTTACATAAACTACCTCTTTTGTGGAAGGAATTGATGTATAGCAGTTTATAGCAAGAATGTTTCATGAACAAGCACAGAAGATACCTGTATCCCTGACAAAGACAATCTGCAGTCACAACTTTGGGACAGCAACACTCCCTTATCCAAGTCTTTACTTTGTTACTATATTATATGTCATGCTGGAAACTTGCTTTCCACCTGCAAATAACCCACTGATCCTTTTCCTCCCAGGTCTGATAGGAGGAGGAACAACTCAGAGCAATCAAGCTGTCCGCACATTTTATTCCTATTGCTTTCACTGTGTAAATTCCTTTAAACAAAGGTTTCCAAAACAATGACAGAAGGAGGAAAGACAAAAATGAGATGTGAACTCTGACACAAACCAGAAGCAGAATTTTAGAAAACAATTACAATGCAGAGTATGAAATGGTAAATAAAAGTGATTCACAATCCTGTTGGCAAAATATGTATTGAACATTTGCAAAGCTTAGTAGTAGACTTTCTATGTTACATTTTACATAATTAATAAAAGTAAAAAATGTAGTAAAACATTCTAGTAACAACTCCATATTTAAGTTCTGAAAGCTTAGTTCTATTAAAAGCTTTTTTAAAAAAAAAAGCTAAAACTTCATTTCACTACTCAAACCATTCTTATGAACTAAGAAAAGAGCTGGAAAATTTTTCCTCCTGGAGTTTCCAGCATCAGAGAGGACTGCTTTCAAGAGAAATAACAACAAGGAAAATAAAATGATATTGTTCACACAGCTGACTTTCATGACCAGTTCTCAAGTAAATGAGTATGGGGGGGGGGAACCGCCAAAGATGACAAAAATATGTCCTTTTTTTGAAATCTCACCCTTATGCAGCAGATTTTCAGGATGAATAGGCAGGTTTTGAGGGTGGAGACATACTATATTACATTAAAAGTCACAGAATAATATTAGTACTTAACCAGACCTATCCAGGCACTCGGACAAAATTTACTAGGACAGATCTATTGCATTTAGTTATCTCTCCTTCTGACAAAGGCAAACAAGTCTGAACCAACATTCACAGCATCCATTCACCAGGTTTACAAGAAACACTGCCAGAGCAATCATATTTAGGCTAAAATTTGCCAATTACATAGAAAAATCAAGTATTGGGGGGGGGGGGGGGGGCGCCAAGCTTTTTACTCAATGACATCTCAGAAGTTGAAGTCAGTGGTATGCCACAGTGGTATGACGGAGGCAGCAGCACAAAACAAGCACCAAAAGATGATGAAATGTTCACAGAGAGAAATCTGGAAGAGACTAGTGTCTAATTTATTATTGAAAAGAAAGTAGCAAAACCATGAACAGGTTTATTGAAAAAAAGCAAACAAAAAAAGCAAGAACAGCACTGAAAACTAATTCTGACCCATTTAAAATAGGGGAATAAGTTTCAGGCTAGTTAAAAAACCAAGGAAGAAGTGTTTCTTGAGAGTCCACGAGCCTAGAATTCATATAGCATTATATTTGCTTTCTGCATATTTGCAAGACATTAATAAGGTTCTCAGAACAGAGATTGACTTTGGGGCAGGGGTTGGGCCAGATGGACTGAAGTAAACTGGAGAAGAAGAGTACACAGACTGAAACACTTGGGGATTACACATCTCTCACTAAATTCTGAACCAACCCAGGGGACAGATTTCAATACAATACAAACAGGATAAGAGACTTCTTACTAAACCAAACTACTATCCAGTCTAGTGCTCTAGCTCAACAACGGCTGGTATAGGATGTTTTAGCAAAAACATAAGAAATCATGCAGGAAACAGCTATGGAGTAATCTATTCAGCGAATGGATTTCTTGTTAAAGAAATGAAAACTATGAGAACACGTCCTGAATCACATATGACTTACAGGTTAGTGTATCTACATTCTAATCCTGACTATTTTTAGCAAACTATATTTGCCTTTTCTATATGGACTGAAATTTCAAACCGAGCCCAAATTTCAATGTTCGTTTTGACTCTAAGCATTCTATGGCCCAAACCATCTCCCGTTTTGTGCATAGGTACCATACAAACAGTAACTTAACGGATTTGCAGCATTAGTCTCATCCTACCAAGTCATACTCTACATCCTACATAGCCTAGCCCCGGAATAAAGAAAAAAATATATTACAGTAAGTCCAATCAGCCTATTGGCATGAATTACTTCAAAGCCAAATTATTTTCAAATAGACAAGCATCATTTTAAAGAACACAAACTAATAGTATGACAGACTTCTACGCTTTTCACTTACAAACTGCATTTCACACATTGCTGTGTCCGAATCCCTGTATGCAGTAACAAAAGCAGAAAAATAACATAAGAAATATGAGTGGGTTGTAAATGTTTCCGCATTATTTCCCTCATGCTAGTAGCACTCATTCTGCCTGAAGGCCATACACAAAGGAGCTTGTCATTCTTCCCAACCACAGAAATAGAAAAAATATTCCTCCTTCTGGCATTTTTAATTATTAGCTCAGCTGGGAATAAACTAGTCACATGATAATTACCAAACAAACAATGGTTAAATACTTTACACAGTATATAAATAATTTACACAGTAAATAATTTACACAGTAAATTTTTGCTTTTTTGCAAACTTAAAAGTTTTCAAACAAGTTGCTCCTCCCTTTCTCATAGTATGGTGTAATTTTTAAAAAAAAGCATCTTTTCTGCGATACAAATATGTAGAAAGTGATTGTCTGTTTTCACATCAACATTCACACAATTATAACATTTATCACCTGCAAAGTGCTTGGCTGACATCTAAGGTATGTTTTAGTTATTTCAGTAATTCAACATTAGCTACACTTACAACAGAAAATTCATTTGTTCAAATCAGCTGGCAGTGTTGTGACAGGCTGGGGCGGGGGGGGGGGAAGAAGCTATTGATTATTTTGTTTTTTTAAATGATTCTGCAATAGCTTAGTACCTCTGCTGTGCTGTCAAGCTGTCTCACTTATTACTACCACTGAAAAACTCTTTCAGATCAGGCGGATCTTGTATGACAGAGGACCCTTGTCTACTCCTTCACCATCACATCTCCACACTGCAACACAGAACAGCAAAACCAGCCTGATTCCTCACAGCTGCTAAAATAATTCCACAGAGTAAATGTAAGCTTGCTCAAACAGCCCTCCTACTGCTTTGAGATACATCAAGCAGCAACTCAGTGAAGACCAAGGAAGTACAGGAAGGGCTGAAAGCCACCTTTGCACACGGTCCCAAAGGACTGAGCTGAGCACTTCTCAGCTACATGAAAACTCATGTTAAGCTACAGGAGCAAGGTGAACACATGACAGAAATCAGACTGAAGAAGCAGTATCTAAAAGCTCAGAGAAGTAATGCTATGTCAGAACTCAACCCTACAATACAACATTCCCAAAGTTTCTTCAGTATTTATGGAATATCTATATAAAGTTAATGCACAAGTAGGAAAGAAAACATAGGAATAACTAGAAGGAGCATTCTCAAAACAGGACGTCTCATCCCCTGCTATCGCAGTAGCAATAAAATACAATTCTTTCATCAAGCTGACCAAAGCCCAAACTGTTCAAGTCTCTTGTCCCTTTACTCCTCTGCAGTTTTACAACTACACTGGTATCTGGTAACACACATAATTTTAGTTTCTACAGTAAGTATAAATCACTTTTGAATTTAGCTTGTATTTTTCGTAGCAACATCAGCTTGTTCTTCACCTCTCCTGCCCAGGTCAAACCCCTATGCTACTATCCCTTCCTACCTTTAAATGAGTACAGCAAACAAGCAACAGTCTTTCAGCGTCCTCTCATAAGAGAAGCTCTGTGTTCTTCTCCCAACAATAGTTGTAGCTCTTCAAACTTCTTCCTGCTTGATAACTTTTTTGAACGCTGGTGATTTTCCACAGACTTCTAGATAAAGTCTCAATAGTGCCTTCTAGGGTGGTATTAATACTTCCTCTTACCTGTCTGAAGCATCTCTTCTAAAATCACATTTTCCTTTTTCACATTAGTGCCTCAATACTCTCCAAGAGACTAACCCTCAGCATTTTTTTCCTGTTTCCAACTGATGAGCTATTATCACTTTATAAAATAAGCTTTTCTTAATAGCATCTAACTAAGCACATGACCTTGCACTTATTACTACTGTTAAATCACATTTTCTATCAAGTCAGTCTTCAAGGGCATACGATTGTCTTTTAGCACATTTCAATTATCCTATGTATTGATGCTGGACAACACAAAACGAAGAACTTCCATACTATTCAAATTCTCAGGCACTCCAAGCCCAACTTGTACATAATCACATCTTTACAATACATTTAAAATTTCTGCATTTTATTTTGCAGTAGGTAAGAAGGTGAATTGTTTGATTTTTGTAAGAAAACAATCAGAAAGCTATCTGGCATATTTTTCCATGGAATTATTTAAAAATGAATATTTTTAGAGTGCAAAACCCAAGACCAGCTTGAAAAATGACTAGCATTTTACCTTTCTTAGATTTAAAAAGGCAAGACTCAATTGTTAGGTGCCCATTCCTACAAGAACGTATTTAGGTACTTAACTTGAAACATGTGAGTAGTACAGCAATTAAAATATCTGCAGAAGAGATTGTCAGATCTAAACCTAAAGCAGAGAACTGGGATTTAAGATTCCTGGGGTTTTACTCCTGGCCCATATTAAGAACTCCCTATGAGACTTTTTGCACTGGACTTGGTTATAGTTCTCTCATCTGTAAGTGAGGAAAAAAAATGAATCCATAACAGAGAGGCATTTTAAAGCTTAATTAAATGTTATTAAAAGTGCTTTGAAAGCTTCACATGAAAGGTGCTATGGAAGAGTGAAGTAGTAGTATTATTTTCCTACTCTAACAGATTTTTACTAGGAAATATTTCTTTAAACCTCATGCCCTGTATATCCTACAGATCTGTCTCAGCAAGAACCATATACAGCTACAGCTCTTGCTTAAGTGATGTTGAAATGCTTTTCTTAGCCAATGTAGACACAGGCTTCACTGTGTACAGACAGTTTTTTTTTAAATCAATGCTATCAACAGATGAGCTAACCCAGAGCAACCTATAACATGCTTAGGTTCTCAAAGAATCACAGAACAGTTGAGGTTGGAAGGGACCTCTGCACATCATCTAGTGCAACTCCCGTCCCCAAGCCGGCTCACCTACAGCACCTGGCCCACCACCCTCTCCAGGCAACTTCTGAACAGCTCCAAGGAGGCAGACTCCACCACCTCCCCGGGCAACCTGCTCCAGGGCTCTACCACCCTCCCACTAAAAAAACATCTTCCTATGCTCAGACGCAATTGCCTGCCTTTCAGTTTGTGCCCACTGCCTCTCGTCCTCTCAATGGGCACCGCTGAGAAGAGCCTGCCTCCGTCCTCTCAACGCTCTCCCCTCAGGTATTTACACACACTGATAAAATCCCCCCTGAGCCTTCTCTCCTCCAGGCTCAACAGGCCCAGCTCTCACAGCCTCTCCTCCTATGAGAGATGCTCCTGCCCCTTCGTCACCTTCGTGGCGTTCCCCGGACTCGCTCCAGCGTGCCCATGTCTTTCTTGGACTGGGGAGCCCAGAACTGCACACACTACTCCAGATGTGGCCTCTCCTGTGCTGAGCAGAGGGCAAGGCTCACCTCCCTCTGCCTGCTCCCAACGCTCTTCCTAATGCAGACCCGGGTACTGTTGGCTGCCCTTGCCACGAGGGTGCACTGCTGGCTCACGGTCAACTTCTTGCCCACAGGGTCCTTCTCTGCAGAGCTGCTTTCCAGAAGGTCAGTCCCCCCTCGTCCCCCCCAGCAGGTACTGATGCATGGGATCATTCTTCCCCAGGTGCAGGACTTTGCACTTCCCTTTACTGAACTTCATGAGGTTCCTCTCTGCCCATTTCTCCAGCCTGTCAAGGTCCCTCTGAATGGCACAGCAACCATCTGGTGTACCTTGGGCACACTGCTAAACCATGGTATCTCAAATGCTTTAATAAGACTTGCAGGTCTAAACAGACTAAATGCACTGCTCAGACTATAAGACACAAAACAATCGTTCAGGAGGAAGCTGTGCTCATTTCAAAGTATTATCCACTGGTTGTTCTAGGGAAGTACACTCACAGACACTACAGAAAATACATTCCAGGCTTTTGGTTATGGGGAATCATGCCAAAATCCTAGTCATCTCCTAAAGCATAGGTCCACATCAGTTCCAGGGTGTGATTAAACATCTGGGGAACACTGCCTGCCATTCAGAGTGGCTCTCCAATATCAGCCAGTCATTCTTCACACTCAAAGGGGAAAGTACTGCTGTACAGTAAGAACTTAGTTTTTCACAGTAACAAACACAATCAAAATACTAGAGCAGTTAATCCTGGGAAGGCCTTCTGATCACATTCCTTGACACGTTTGATAAACATGGAAGCAGTGAAAACGTTCTGACTTGTTGAACTCAGTCTTTTTAATCCACCTCTTGGCCTCAGCATGCCCAGACTGTTCACTTGGCATGCCCAGAGGACCTTTGCTTACCTTTCTCAATGGATACATGTTGATAAGCCTGAATTTCCCCCAGAGCAGTACAAAGTCATGCTTCTTAAAATGTTTTCCCAATTCACAAAGTAGCGTTCTCTCATGAAAACTGGTATGCCAGAGCAAGATGAGAATCTGCACAGGCATGTGTATACAACCACAGAAGAGAAAAGAAATTAAACTAGAATCTGAACAACTCATTCTCCAAAACCAGCCAAGACTAAAATGTCATTAGGTTTCATGGAACACTGACCTTGCAGGTACATCACTCACTTATACAAGCTGATGAAAAATATTAGGTTAACAGTAAGAAAGCAACTGTACTAAATTCTGCTCTATGTTACCACTTTTACCCATTTATGTATTTCACTAGCCACAGGTCTATATGACACTGCAATAAGCAAAGCATGAGGTGAACAGATAGCTTATAATGTTATGTATATGCTGCTTTTAAATATATCTATATACTTACCCATTTCCAGAATATCACAGTATGCATGACTACTGTATCGTTTTACCTTGCCACACCTAATTTACTACCTATACTCAGCACAAAAAAAAAGATTGCTTCCGCCACAGGAATAAGACATAGAACTATAGAAGATGAGGGAAGAGAACTCCAATGCCTACATACTGCTGGCTACCAATATTTTGAAAAGAACATACATGAATGCAAATTCTGCAGACTAACCTGTTTTTCGCAGGACGTGTCAAGATGGTTGGTGTGGCAGCCTAGATTTCAGCTGTCCTATTTGAACAAACATATATACTTTTGACATTTATAGATACGCTTTTAATACATATGTGACAACTGCAGCACTTCAAAATGGAAGACTGTTTCCATAAAACAATCATTTTAGTTAAATGATTACAGGCAATTTTGTTACTTCTCCAGGCACTGAACCCTGAAAAATAAATTCAGGGTATTAAAAAATTATTTATACAATTGTGTATTCTCATTTATGTATTAAAAAACTTTATAACCCATTCTGCACATTATCCTGGAACCTACATTTCTGTCAATTACCAGAATTCAGATTATAAATATAAGTTATGATATATCATGCTGTAAATCAAACATACCTACTCTGAATTCTGTCCTTAGGTTGGGGGAAGGGAGATAGTTTGAAAATGGTCCATCTTTAATTTAGTCAGCTCCTCAAGATACCTAAAATTTATCCTAACATTCAGCCCTGCTTTCCCATAAGGTGTACAAATTTTATTACCACAAATTTCAAGTCTCATTCAGCAGCTTTAGATTAAAAAAATACAAAATATAACACATAAGTTATGCCAATTATTAACTATGCAATATTGGCATATATTTTTATATGAAAACTATATTTCATATAAAGAAATATATTCCCAACATGGAGATTAAAGTACTTTTTCAAATGCTCCACACTATTCTTGGAAAATATTTGTTTCTAAATATAAATTTTCAAGGATAAGGAAAAAGTAAAGAACTACAAGCATGTTTGATTAAGCATCACAGAAGAAGCAATTCAAAATTTAACACACCTCAAATTAGAGGTTATTCTTTGTATTTAGAATTCAGGATGCTCTTTGTAACAGGCATAACAAATACAAACTTCAGAAACTCAGCCTACAGTTATTCCTACAACAACCATTCATATAAAATTACATCACCAGAATAGAATTGTTTCTCTTGATTACATCAGTTCTCATTCTTTCAGAAATCAATGTCTTATTTTATCTAAATATTTGATAAGAATACAAACATAAAAATATCTAAATAAGGATGTCTTAAGATCATCCTTTCCATATGAAAATGCACATAGAATGAAAAGCTGAGACATTCATACATTCAAACACGAACAAAGTCCAACTAATAATACGTCAGGGTAATGACGCTCAAGCAAGTAAGAAGCACAGACAAATAACTTCTTTTCAGCCTACTGCTCATTCCCATTAGCTTTCTGCAGTTATGAGCAAAAGTGCAGAGCACACAGTTAGTTCTTTCCCTTTCTGAAAGTCATTTTATTGCAGCAACACAATTTTACACTGCCAATATATTATGGTAACAATCTCTGATGATGTCTGAGTGGTGACTATCAGTGACCACAATGTTAAAAGGTGTCACAACTGCTAAAACCTATTTCATATCCTGTCACGAAGGACTGCCTGTTTCAAAAGATGGTAACTAGGTCTGCTCTTCTCTTTTGTTTTACTGCTGTAGTTTGCATTACTTACAGAAAAATTACCAAACTTAATTTAAAAAGGAATGTGAGTGAATGAAAATTAGCTTTTTATTACTCCTGTGTCTGAAGTATCTTTGTATTTGTTTACACTATACTTCTACCACTAGTGTTACATGTCAGATCCAACATTAGGATTACATATACAAGATTACATAAGGTTTTCACCTGAATTCCCCCCCCCCTCCACCCCCGGAGATGCATTTCTACATACAAAGGATCTGATAGACCAGGGACAGTTTTAATTAAAGCTATCCAACACTGCCCTCCCTCTCCACCTTACTCTGCCTGAAAGGACTATCTTGACAATGTAAAAGAAACAAAAAAGTATGGATTACATCAAACACATTTTCACTTGTTTTCTGATCTCCAGAAGCTATCAATAGAGGTCATGATTATTGCTGACTATAACAGAATTTTTTTTATATATAAACACTGCATGGTATAAATTTAACACATGCTATAAAAAAACCCACATGCTATAAAGAAACTTGTACCATAAGAGATCAGACTTTAAAAGTAGATTTATACTCCTTCTTTTGACTTTCACACAGAGACAAGTACCTGCTGCAGAGAATAAAAAAGTGTAGTCAGGATAGATTACAAAACAGTCAGCATTGTATTTACATAGTTTTGCATCATAAGCTGTCCTAAAATTTGTGTCAGTAAAGTAATTATCAAAACATACACAGCATGAGAAAGCAAGCCATGGATTACAAGTAAACCCAGGAGAGCACCTATCAGATTGTAAATATCTGATAAAAGCACTAGGCACCTACAAAGAGGGGGAAAAAGGTAAAAGAAATGTAGACATTGTGAAGCTTGTCCAATTGCAATAAATAAATCTGACAGTTCAATTTGGAAAAAGTTCAAGCAGCAATTTAAACTTTAAGTAGATTGTACAGGGACAAGCAGAAACAGGGTAAACAAAATTTGCCCTGCAGTTGATAACAGCTGGTGCATAAGTCCAACACAAGTGCAATACATTCCACGCTGCTGGTGAGAAAACAGCGTGAAAGCTTTGAATTAACAATGAAATACTTGGTTACTGTTATAATCCTATGAAGTATATTCTAAATATGGAACTATATTCTAATGAATCTGATTATATTAACTTGAGTATTAATGAAAAGATACATGAACAAGTATTCAACAATGCACACAATATGGTTAAAAAGGCATTCACATGCCAACCAGTGGGATATAATGAAATGCAAATACAAACAAAACCCCCAGAGAATAGAACACACACAGCAAAATAGCATAGTTCAATAAGTATAAACATGGAGAGAAAAAAAGCCAAAAAAAAATGAAAGGGCAAACCAAGACCCATACCCCATGATGTGGCACCTGTACAAATATGGAAAACATGTGGAATTCAGGCAAAGATATAGACACCATAAAAGATCACATATTTTACATATATATTACAAAAAGCAGAAAAACACATCAATCAGTGCAGATGTAAGTTCTCCATTCACAAAGGGGAAAGCAGAAACCCTCTTCATGAATATACTGAAAGATGCTACACTTAAGTCATTAAAACAAAGTACTCATGAATGGTCTCCACACAACTACAAAATAAGCACATATCTAAGTGAACAAGAGAACCAAAAGAAAATACAGTGCAAGAAAAACACAGAACACGCAAAGACAAGGATGAGACCAGAAACTTCCAGATCATTTTGAGGTTGAGCTATACAGACAGCACAGATCAAAAACTTTGGCTGATGGCGAAGTGAAAGTCCTAGCCTTCAATTTACACATACCACTTAGCCTTCAATTTACACATACCACAATCCTTCTCGCAAGCCAGGGAACAACCTGGTACTAAATGATTCACTGCATTCTCTCAGATATAACTATGAAGAAAGAGTTGTTTCTTGACGACAGAGACAAGGTACCTGCAGGAGGACACGCTCCCTACACAGCATTCCTAAAATATGCTAGACCATTTGTAAGAATTGAGCAAAACCAAACACAAAAAAAGGGTCCTGCAGTTGTATAAATCTCTGCATTACATTCAGAATTCTGTCTGCAACTTCAGAGCCAATTGTGCAAGTGAAACACCTCATCATAAAGCAACCTTTGGAAGGATGAAGAATGAGTATGAAGCACATGCAAAAAGTGTTGAAAGACTGAAAGGCTCTACTGCCATTAAGGATGCTCACATTTACCCATTAAAGGAGGCCATAGTTTCTATACACACTCCAAACGCAGTATTTGAAAGCTGCGCTGATGCAGACTTAAGACTGAACTGCAATCTGAAACATTCGCTCAGAGAGCTCCTAGAACAGCAGATAAAGCGTATGCATAAATCAAAAATGTAAATGAGGCTCTAAATGCAACAGTAATTCTTTTTTCCTTTTCTCTACGATTGTAACTTCAAAGCAAAAACAGATCCCTAAGTCATCAAGACTTCAGCAAGAAGCAAACCTAGTGAAGTCAAAACCATACAGTTTGGTGGATAACACGGATTACAACTGTATGATCTGCAGTCACATCACAAACACTGGTTGGTCTGGAAAGAGTAATAGTTCAAAAGAAATCACATTATATTGTAAGGTTACAGTGGCTTCATGAGCACCAGCAGGACTACAATGAGGAAGTCATATGCTGAAAAGAACATGATTGGTATATTAAAATGATTAAGTAAAATCCACAGAAATGCTATCCTAAAGAAATGCTGTTCTGACCAAAATAATTAATATTCTAAGTGAAAATAGTCATATCAGTAGAAAGACCAGAGTAGCACATGGACAAACTGTAATTCTGTGAGGGCAAAGATAGAACTGAGTACCAATTGATCATAAATTTTTCACAGCTCTCCAGATCTAACATTTTAAAATACATGTACGATTCTCTTCCTCTGATCAGTAATAGGTTGTAAATACACTACATAATCTCACAGGAGAGCAGATCTCCATCAAAATACATGCATTTCCTGGATACCGCTAAGATTAGAGAAGAATCAAATAGAATGACTGTATTTAAAATACTTTCACTAAGTTAATGTTTTCCCACTCAGCAAAACTTCACATCAAAAATGAGTCAGTCACCAATGACAGAAAAGAGGCCTTCTATCAGAGGACTAACAAAAGTTTTATCCTCTTCCAGTTTAGAATCTTATGCAAGTTGAAATTTTTCAATGCCTTGAACTCTCTAAAATAACAATAAAATCACCAAAATATCCACAGATCATGTTTTAATTGCTCAACCCTATTACTCACAGGATCTTAATAAATAATAAACATAATTGTAATTCAGTAAATAAAGTAATTGTAATTCCCTTTTGTGACCTGATAAAAAATAACAGATTCTCAGGTTAAGACAGACAACACAGAAGTAGAACAAAAATGTGTACAAGGAGGAAAAATATACAACTTCAGCCTCTGCAGTGATCCAGAACATCACATTTTTCTTTTGTTGAGCAAAATGTGATCTTCCATTGCTTGAGAGCACATTTCTTCTCAACTAGAACAGTGAAGGGGGGGGAAGAGGCAAGGTATGAGGAAAATAGAAAAAAGAAAACACAAAAGTGCTTTGACTACAAGTGACTTCATGATATATGAATGAGGAAGAAGAGAAAGAAATAGAGTAGATGTATTGCAGAATACCCCACAAAACAGATGGAGTCAGATCAACAGGATCAGAACGAACTGTTTAAGCAACTACCTTTAACAGGTTTACATATATTTATATAACCAAAGGGATATCCGGTTCTCCAGGGAAGTATTCAACCGCCATTACTATGTCTTATTCACTTCAGAGAATCAACTTTTGCAAAAATGAGGCAAGGATCTTGCAAACAGTCTCTTTCACTGCAAATGGATCCAGTCCCTGAACAGACTGAGGCAAAAATACCCTGTAAAATGTGAATGCACACTAGTGGCATTACTGCCTCATAACACATACCAAGAGGGAAAAATTAAGGTTGCATAGAAAAGTTAAACCTCACATCCTGTGATTCTTGACGGCTTGTCATAGGACACTCAATAATGTTTTGATATTTTTAAACAATTTTGAATCTGTTTGCACTTGGGTTCTAAGACCATGAAACGTTATTCCATTATTTTGTTTCATTTGAACGCATGGTGTAGGCACGAACAGCAGCCTCGCAAGGTGAGAAGCTCACCATTCCACAAACAATGAGCAACAGACAGCTTTAATTTGGGGTTCGAAGGAAGTTCTGCTGTTGTGTTCTGTAACATTTCTTTCTAGTGGTTCAGAAGTCCTTTCAGACCCTCTTCTCATACCATATCTATGGTGATCACTATATTTGATCTGTCCATCAGCAAATACGATTTATACCAGTCAGATTATTCCCTTAAATGACAAACAACAAAAAAATCCATCACTCTAGCTATTCAATGTTACTGTCTCGGAACAAAAGAAAAAGATGTATATACATCTGCAGCAGCAAGATTTTAGCCAAAAAACGTAAGCAGAAAGGGAAATAATTTGTTTCTGATGAAGCACTTGTTTCAGCTATAATAATGGAATGTATTCCTTTCTGAAGCATCCAAACAACAGAAATTCCACCTGTAATTCACAATAAAGAATGTTTACAGAATAATAAAATTCGTTTAACATCTCACTCAAAATTGTATTACCTTGGCCCCAAAAACAGCCTTGTTCTTTATTACGTATGGACACAGTTATTTTAAATAGTACCAAATACTTCACTAGATGCTTGAGAGCATAAATTTTTTATTTATTTATTCCTGTATGTATAATCACACCTTGAGATTAGAAATTTCAGCTCACAAAAGTTTGTTTCCATTCCTACCACTGTACTTCTAAAATAGATTGCTCCTGCAGGCTGGTTTACGAGTCCACAGCAAGATATGCAGGACCCGAGTTCCAGTCACTTATGAGCACTGCGCACACACACATTATAGCAGATTATCAAGCTCCTAACAGACATTCAAGAAATTATATGCATGTGTCTTTAATCCAAAAAATGAATAATGATAGATGAGCATAGACTTATGTATGATCAAAAAAGTTGATCTTATTTTAAAGATGACAAAATTGACACGGTCAATTTATACCGCATTTAGTCCCACCACTGCCATGGGATTCAAACCTTCTGACGTTCTGGACTATTTCATTAATGCTAGGTCTGTCACTGACTCACTTTGAAACCTTGGAATTAGTCATTTGTTCTCTCCATGCTTTAGTTACTACCATAAGATTATTTTTAATCAAAAGGATTTTTAGAGAAATGTTTGTTTGCTTTGTGCTTTAAAATTCTAAAAAATTGTCCTAAGCTTTCCGAATGTTTAAAGTATTCTTTGACAAGGTCAGGATTCATATGGTCTTCCTGTCCAAACGAGCTGCAAATATCATTATCCCAAAATTTCACCGAGCATCGTAACAAACAAAAAAATTAGGCCACAATGTCCTGTAACTTCCATTACCTTGTGGTGCCTCTCAGCAGTCAATTCAAATACACTTTGCTATGGCCACATGGAGATCTGACCGCCTACTTGAAAAGAATACAATCTTCGAGAGCTAAGAGTATCTCCAGGTGTCTGCATACATACATATGTTTGTTTACTGAGATTCAAGACAACCCACACTGATTGATAAAACACTTAGCATTTAGAATCTCCAGCGTCAACACTCGGCAAGAAACTATTATTCTTGGCAAGAAACTGTGGAAACTGGTAAGAAAGTCAGCATACCTTCAGATGTCAGCGAACTGGAATTTTTCACAGAACAGTTTCCCTTGTAAATTTGTCTGCACCTAGTTTAATCAACAGAATTTGCAGCTGCTAACAGGTTGAGCCTCTATATCCTACCTCATATAAATACGTTTCTTAATCAAGACAGAAGCTGGGTCAGAGCCCAATAGTTTTAACTGGACTTGGTACAAAAATGCATAAATAATGAAGTTTACCATCAAAAGTAGTACAATCCAGTACAGGTTGCAGGAGAACTGATTTCCTCTGACTTAGGCTGCGCAAGCACAAGGACACACTCAAGAGGATCTTCCTCTGCTTTGCTCACATACACAGCTGCAACTTAGGCTTCCTAATCTCAGGAGAAATGTGCTTCCTCTCATTTAGGGCCAGCTAATAGAAGGTTGTAGGGTGGAGGGTTTGAGCACATTTAAGGGACTTGCAATAAAACTTAATTACCATAATTAATTACCATAACCTTATTAGAATACACTGCAAAGTACAAAACACTCTTACAAAGGATGTTATTTCAGCAAGTGAGCTTAGGACTGTTTGGGAGGCTGCATTTTCTCTTACTTACATTTCTCATTTCCTGCAACCCGTTCCCCACTCCCCACCCTTCTTCAAAAAAAGGGAAGGAAACAGAACAAACTTGCCTGTAAGAATTACTGTTTAGGAAGGTACTTTCACTTGAGGCCTACTTCGTTTGCCCAGTTAGTTCTATTTGGTCCATACAAGTTAGTTAGATGTAGGGGAAGGGTTATTTTTTGGAGGTTTGCTTTCTTTGCTTGTTACATTTTTGTGAAATAATGAATATAATACATCAACTAAAAACAATGAGCAAGCTGGTGCAAAAATACTGAAACATCTAGAATTTAACAGCCTGGAATTAAAAATGGAAGCATACAGGATTTATAGGGAAAAATGCTTTCAGTTTTTTTTCTTCAAATTCCTGAATAAACCCATTACAAAGGCCATTGTTTGACTGGCATGAACTTTTAAATTTTTTAAAGAGAATTTTAAAGGTTTCTCATTAACACTGGCATCATGAAGCTCTCTGCTGGCACTAAGTATCTTACTGAAACTGATCATCAGTGCCTGAGGAATAATACTCAAAGGTTGTAAGCACAGGATGTTCTTAGCAACAAGCAGCTCCAACTTTATGGAAAATTCTGGGTTTTCTGGGGTTTTTTTAATACTAAAAATATGTATTTCAGTAGCACATAGAAGCCTAAGAAAATCTTAGGCCTACTGTTTCCTTAATGAGAGCCTGGCAAAGTAAACAACCACCCTCCCACCATCCCGAAATTGTTGACTTCAAGTAGACAGAAAAGGCAAATGATAGGGTAGGTGCAAGAGGTGGAATGACGTAACTAAGGTACAAGGTCATGCTATGACCTCTAATGTCACAGCAGACCAGCAGCAGAGTTACAAATACAGCCTGACTCCCACCTAGTAGCCTGATCCATTACATGTACATTCTCAATAATTATTAGCATTTAAATAAGTACTACTCATTGAACAATGAAAGTAACTGTTTAATACAGTTTATTTACAGTTGTCCCTGTAAAGGTATACTAGTGGGATATGAAGTATTGGGAGCCCTGCAGTATATTCTTGTAGATCATTTTTAGTGTTTGGCTGATGAGTTCAACAGTGCATCCTTTTCAAATACGCTTTCCCATCCTTAGCCTCCTCCCCACAATTCTCCCTACAGTGTATGCCTGCAGATCCCCATTACACTCCAGTTTTCTCAGTCCCTAGTAAACATGCATTGCTAGAGTGCATAATCTCCTTATTTTATGTTCTTCTCAGCTTTCCTGAAGCCATTTATCAGTTCCTTGAGAAAGGTGCTCCTGTCTAAGAAGCACTCTTCTCTCTCATACTCTGTGTCACCAAGAGACAAATTTTTGTTCCAGAACAATGTACTTATGATGCTCAGAAACTGGGAAACTTCATTTAATGACAAGAGCAAGAACCACCCCAACATCTTAGCAGGATGCAAGTTCCTTGAAACCTGACTGACAGTTAATCAAAATGACATTTCCTGAGGAACACGCAGCACTCACTCACACACACCCCCCCCTTTCCATACATATAGGGCTGAGAGCGCCTTAGAACGAAGAATTCCCTTCTGTTCTTCCATTTTCTGGGAACCCTTAAAAATTCAAATTTTGTGAAAAACATGTGCAAAGCTGCTGCTGTCAGACAGCTGCAAGGACATTCTCTTTCAATCTGCCATACTCTTTTTCTGCATTATGAGCTGATCTGGTTGTTTGAGACTTGTTACAAGTCATAACAGTATCACCACAGTGTTGTCTCAGCTGTTTTTATTTATATACATATATATACACATATATATATATAAAAAAAAGAAAAAGTATATATCCCAACAAGATTTCTGATGAGTTCTTCCTATCCTATGCAACAGGTTTACAGAGCCAGTTTGACTAAAATAATCAGAAGGAAACAACTATGTCACAGTCTTCTACTGAAGAGTAGGAGATCACCGTTAAAGATTTTCAGAGTGGTAGAACTTACGTAATCCCCCAAAACATCAAATGAGAGATTCATTACTGACACAAGAACAAGGTAGCTATGTTCAGTGAAACAACAAACACATGGTAGCACTTAAAGAGGAAATCTGGAGCAAACACTCTTGTGAGGTCCTCTATATCTTAAAATATTTTTGACACACATCCAAACCCTGAATCTAGATGCACATTTAGTCTGGCTATGATATAACTATTATCAACATTTCATCTTCCTAAGCTAATCTTAGGATTTAGCATAAAAATAGCAATTCTCCCTTTTATTTATTGTGAATAAGCTATAAGGATAAACAAGGCTCTGAATACAAGGCCAGGCCACAGGCTGGCTTGTCTATTTCCAAATTATACAGCAATCACTACTTCAAACATTTTTCCTTTCATTCCAACTACTAGAGTTTTTACTTTAATTTTCTGTTGCCAGGTACACGGCCAGCCTAGTACACGTACCCATTAATCTTCTGCAAACACAGAATTTGATGATACAAAATTTGTATGGGCCAGATTATGCTTCAGAAGGGGAGGGAATAAAGTGAAAGAGCAAAGAAAAAACCACAAAGAACGATCTCACAATGTCAAAAAATACATTAAATGTATATGAGGCCAGGAAGTATTTAAGGGTTTAAATATGCAAGCGCAAAGGAGTATTAACACAAATGGTTCCAAGATCTCTTCTGCACCAAAAAGAGAGCCATATCTAAAAAAAATCACCGACAGTGCATAGAAAGCAAGCATTATATTATTGCTCATCCCTGGATCATTCCTCTTCACACTTTTTAGATCAGGAATTAAATACCTTAAATCATAATTGTGACTGTTTTGGCATGTGCATTTTTTTTTTTTTTTTAAAATAGCAGACCATCTTACTCAGGACTGGGGGCCCACGAAATTGTACATTCAAACTGGACAGTTTAGCTCTGGAGTCCTTGGAGTTTACAACCTTCTAAATCATTTTAATTCCTCTCAGTATTTTCCCTCAGGACTCTTACACACACACAGCACTAACATGACAGTCCAAAAGACAGAACTTCTCCCCGCACATCATCCCATCTCCTTCACCCCATTTTTCAAAAAACGATACAAAAGCCTCTTTCAGAAGCCATTTCTATTTATTATTTTCTCTCACAGACTTCTCGTCCCTTTCTAAAACTGAAGCTGAAGAGGTATTTTTGTAGCTTATTAAAATATTTGTATATTACTGTATTCTACATTTTCATGTTACTTGCATACCCTGAGCAAATGTTGTAGAGCACGATAAAAAAAAGTAGGTTAAGTGAGCTCTTCATTCAGTGTATTCAGACTTAACTGTCCAACCTCTAATGATTTCACACATTGGCTGTACCTGTTCTCCATCTGAGCTTTATCTTCCTCAGACTTATTGACCCCTCTATAGCTTTTTCTTTCTGAATAGGTGTAAGATATACTCTAGTAGAAGATACAACCTACACTCTCACAAATGCTTTCAAAACAAATTATGGCCACATAAGCGTTTCAGACGATGAAAACTTCAAAACCAGGGTGGGGAGGAAGAAACAAAACTGGAAAAGTCATCAAGTTCATTTACCTGTAGAAGAACCACCAGGATGCTTTGGGGGCTCTAGAACATCCACATATCATACATCAGTGCTTTGAAAACACACAGATTCTCCCACAGTCAGAGTTTGGCTGCTATCATCAGGATTATAACTAAATCTAGTAGTCTCCAGTTCATATTTTGTAAGATGCCATGTTTTTAACTAGGAGAACAGAAAAAGTGAAAAGCAGTGAAGACATGCTTTTATCTCTAAAATTAGCAAAAACACATCAGAGGCCTCATGGCCTTTTCCAATCAGAAAGTCAACAACTTATAAACACCACATATCCCAGCAACATAAGACTCCCAAGAGTAGCTGCATCATACATTTTGCCCGTTTTTGGCTGGCACAGCTCTTAACAAGAGAGATAAACCTTGATATCCAATAGTTGGAAGCAGCGGTGCCAAAGGCCTGGTCAAAGTGAGGTCAAAACAAAGCCTCAGTTGGCTTCAATAATTATGTGGCACAAGCCAAGGAAATCTCAAGTTGTCCTATGATGCAACAAAAACTCACCCGCAAGAACAAGTGGAAGGAATATTGAGTAAGAAACAATCACCTATGTAAATCAAAAGAGATAAGGAACATGAACACTGTCTAGGTAAGAAAAGTCTCCAAGCTCAAACTGTTGAGGGAAAGCTTTACTCAGAACCAGACAACACAAACACAACCACCCAAAGAATTTACAATTTAATTTATAAAAGAGCAGCAAGATAGTCATCAGCACACTCTATCAGCATGTCAGGAAAGGAATCAGTAGTTACAAACTCCGCTTAGAACACACAAGGTCATTCTTTAAATATTGCCAATGTTTATAAACTATTTTCATCACCAGGTAAGTCACTTTAACACTTTTTTAATGAAAAGATATCAGCAAAACTTCTGTCATCTAAAGGCATCAGTTAAAACTCTGTTCAGCATCAGTGGCATCCTTCATGTTTAAGCATTTCTTAAAGAACTGTCAGGAACCACAAGACAACATTTTATCAGCTGGACTTGAAAACTACTTTAACTTCTCTTCCATGCATCCGATGAATATCATTTGCTCTGATACATTGTTTCTCCTCTTCCAACTTATCTCAACAGTAAAAGCTATACACAGCTTTTCTGCTAAAAACTACAGATTATTAGCCCAATACATTTTTCCCTTTACCCTTTATTTCAGAATTATCCCATTTTACTGCCATACACATGACAACATTCAATAACAACGATCTTAACACTATCATGAAAGAACGAAATTCATGATTTCGTGAAATTCATGAAACACGCATTCAGGAAAGTGTCCGAATCTTTAGTGCTGTTGAGTTTTTAGAGACCAATGAGACTTCCTGGCACACAAAACTCCTGACAGTGCATTAATTTTAGTAGGCTGCTGTTCTAGGGGCAATCAAGTTTGAAAACTTAAGATAACCTTGGCTATGGAGAGACAATTGTTCGAAGTTATTATCAGACAGGTTTCAAGACTAAATCATCTAGTAAACATCCTCTCTTCCAGTATTCTCTTTACAGAAAAGTTTCACTGTTCATTCACTCCCTTACATTTTTGGCTTTCTCCTTCCATCCTTTCTGCACAGGTTTACAAATCCACTGGCAACTCCAGCACTTGTGGTGATTCAATTACATGGAGATAAAAAAATGTGGCGGGGGGGGGGTAAGGAAAATGCATTTTCTTCATTCTTCCTGCTGATTCATTCTGGAAAGTACCGTTGCTTTACAGTCTTGGGGAAGAAGGAAGGCCTTTTTATGATGGTATTCCTTTTAGCAAAGGCCTTGCCAAAGCCATTCTCCACCTTTGCCTTGCCTACACTCATTTAACTAAAGGTATTTTTTGAAAAATTAATTTAGCTGAAGAACAATTCTATGTACCTGCAAAAAACAGTTCATTGCTCTTCATCTCCTTTTTGTATTAAAATTTAAGCTAGCTCATGTTATCTTGACAATTACATAAACAAGATGTCATGCAACCTGCACTTGCTGATGTGCCTTCAACTTTTCCCTATAATATCCCAGTGCTAAGGGCTTCCAAATCACTGATTTAAAATTATGCAAAGTATAACTACACAATTTCTTTAGAGAAGTAAGGCACAACACAGAAATCAAAATCATGAAGTTATATTCATGTACACCTCTTGTTTTGCAAATTAAGGACTAATCTCTAACAAAGTGCCTGCACCTCCCATTATTTCTTCAAACTCCAGACAGGTAGGTTCTTAGAACAGTATAACCAGCAAAAGCTCTTTCCACAAGTTTCCTCTGATGGAATAAGGCAGTTACCTCAATCTCTGATTTTTTTTTTTTTTTAAATGTCTCTAGCACACAGTAAGAACAACAATCACAGCAACAGATGTTTGTCTCCTACTTACAGCTTTAAATGGCATCACAGATGTGCTGACTTTACTCAGACCTATGAAGTCAGCAATTCTGAAGCAATGCCGTAACTATTAGACACAAAAGGGCTACCCCATTAGGAGTTCCAACTGAAACAGAGATGTTAAATGCAAAACTAAAAAGAACAGACCTTCCTGTTGATTGAATTCTACAGTGAGGGAGAATATAGATTTTAAAAAAGGGAGCAATCACAAACACGTCAATACAAAGATGTTAACAGCTAAGTTGGTGACAGCTTAACACTAAAACCCAGGACTCTGACACCATTCACTTCATTATTTTCTTTATTGTAAATCTTTAAACTTTAAAACAGCTTGAACTTGGGGCAGCTCCTGTTTTCTGTCATTTGGCAACTCATAACCTGCAGGGCTGTTTCATTTAGAATAAAATGTTAGAAAAGTGATCAACAGTAAATCACTGCAGTGTGCACTTAAAAAAGTCTCATAAAGTGAAGAGTTGGAAAGCAGAGACTGTTCATGTAAAAAGAGAGAGAAGATGATTTGCTGCTTGTGGCATAGGGCTGTAAGTTAATACATCTGGGTTCCATTCTACACGTTATATGAGAATACCACCATGTACTTCAGAGATGAAAGGTTTTATTCATCAGCATTTGTAAAACACTGAGATCAAGATAAAATATTTTAGCAAAGCAGAAATTACTATTAGAGCACTACTTTACCATGCAAAAACGGAGCAAAGCAACACTTTAATAGAAGTACAGCACTTAACTCCCTTTAAGTCTCTATGAAGACTGATTGGTATTTCCACATTAAAAGCCAAGTCAAAAAACAGGGGTGGATACCTAAACATCAGCATTTTGATGTTCTGAGCAAAGAATACACAACAACCCTCACAAGTGGTATAGGCACTCAGTTTCTTAATTCAATCACCTATCTTATTTATATTTGAAAATGCTAATCTTAAGCTGCTTACAAATTCAAGACCAAAACTCCCTAAGAAATAGTGAACATCAGGCAAATGCAAGACACTTACTTCACATACGTGTCTCACTAATGTGCCTCAGAAGAAACCTAAAGTACACAAAGGAAGTTAACCTTGCTTCAGGCAATCAATAAGCTTTCCTCTTAATGCAAGATGAGAAATTACTCTGCAGTGTGAATGCTAACCAAAAAGAAACTGGTCTGAAACACATCCACAATATTGTAATGACTCAACACTCAAACAGTAAAACACATTCATTTTTAACTATCTGATCTGCTTTTAAACTAATGGCCTACAAGTCAGTCCCTCTCCATTTCACCATTTCTATGTTGGCAGTTGAGTCCTTTCCTGATACTCTTCCTCTGACATCCCTCAGAAAGGCAAATTAAAAGCTTGACGGTAGTGATAGTACAATAATGCTATTAAAACAAACTGCCTCAAACACAGGATCTCAGTCCTAATGATCTTAGCTCCTCACTATTAGTACATTCTTCTACAGAGAAGTGAGACATCCCTCCCAATATCCCATTAAGATGATCCTGAGCTTTCTGTCAAACAACTCCATTTAATGCTTCAGGATGCAATCAGTAAGACACAAAACATGCTTTGCTGGTACATCATTGTTTAAGAGATACCACATTTTGCCTTTAACTGACTTTATGGACTAAGAAATAAATCTTTTCTCTGAACAGAAAAAGACACTGAATAGTTACTCACATATAAAGAGCAACTACTTCCCTGATTGCATTGTTACTGAGATTGACCCAAAGCTGTTTCAAATAAATGGAAATATTATTAGATTTTGAACAGGTTCTCTACAATACAAAATGGAAGTCCCATGACATGCAGAGAAAACTTGTGTTTTGAACTGCATACTAGCGTCCAAAAAAAAAAGATTGTTTTATAGAGCTTAAATCTGCTTACATATTTTAAGAAGTTTTTACAACACTTTCCCTGTCTTCTCAGAGAACTACCAAAGGGGAATGTAAATTGTGAATACAGATGTGAAAAGGGCCCCAGCTAATTGGTGTGCTTCAATCGTAAGTTTTTCCTGAAATAGCAGTCTAAAAGCTATTCATTTTTATAACTGTTCAACATAAGAAAAATTCTGCTTCCCACAGGATATTTTTAGTAAAATAATGAAGATTTGTTATTTCTGCCTGCAAAGTATCCTGTTACAAAGGTAACTATTCTTTTAGCACGGCAACTGCAGTTAGCTGGTCTTTGGGAAAGTCGCATGGACACTATTCCATTTTTTCACATCAGGAAGAATCTTTTAATCTGCTTTCTGAAGGCAGATTATTACCAGAAAGGTAAAGGGCAAAGGAATAAAGTTGTTTATTCAGACTCTACAGCACTGTTCTGGGGAAAAAAATATACCTTTCGGACCTTTCAGCTTTTTAGAGGGATACATCTTACCCCCCAAATCACCCAAAAATGTGGATTAGTTTCACTGCAATCAATTGCTCAAGCGTCATTTAACTTTAGGGTTACAGTCTGTGCTTAAGCTATTTTAAAGACAAAGTTAAGGTTTACAAAAAGAAAATCTAAAACCAATTGCAGGCTTATAATCACTGCTCAAAACTAAAGAATCCAGTAAGGAATTCAAACTATGTGATGATAACTGTGCATCTGAATAAATGTATATGTGCACTCCCATAGAAGAAAAACAATAGATGCAAATAGATGGAAAAAAGAAGTTCCAAACAGTCTGAAGCTGCTACAGAAAGAACTTTTGGTCCAAGTATTGACTGAAAAATTTTTTTTTGAATTATTAACAAAGAAATTATTTATCTGTTTGACTCTGCTGGCACTCAGACTAAGAAAACTCAGTACACAATTCATAAGTAAGCCGGGAAAACATCAAAAGACATGCCTCCATGAGGCATGGAAAAACTTCATGAGTTTTTCCTCACACATAAATCAAGAATCCACGTTTTTGGCTACAAAAGCAATTTTTACCTGTAAAATTAAATTCAAAACTAAATTTGCATGCTTACTCTAATCCACTGTTTCAGAAGAATTTAATTTACTCTCAAACAAGGTCAGGCAGTACTACCTATCTACAACCTGGCAATTGTTTTTAAATTAATGGAAATTTGAGCTTTATAGATCTTTACTTTAGTAAGAATAAAAATAACTTGATAAACAACACTTAAACATAGCAATGTTTGAAATTGACAGCTACTCAGCACAAAGAAGCAAGATTTAATACAGAACAGGAAATCAAAAATACTCATCCCAGAACACTAATATGATTACTGCATTTAAGAAGGCAAAATAAAGGATCTGGAGTTACCATCCATTGTCCAAAGGTAACAATCCTATGCTCCTGCAGAAATTTCAAGGGACTTTTGAACGGCCACAGAAAACTACAGTTTTGAGTTTCTACGTATTTTCTACAGCCTTGCTAATGCTAAATATTTAGTTATTCTGAATACTGTTTGCAAATCACCACATTCCGCAAGCGTTCTTATTAATGAAATAGATAATTTTGAAATAAAAAATAAACCTACTATAATACCTTGCTCTTGGTATATCAGAATTATTTTACATTGAGATTTTTCTGTAACCCACAACGGCTAATGATCAATGAATTCAACATACTGTTTCTATCCAGACCGCAGTAGATTAAAACAAGTGAACAAACCTATATCTTCCATCTTAACAAGTGCACCAAGTCCATCACAACTCCTTTCCTCCCCTTTTACAGAGTTAAGGGCCCTTCCTCCTCCTTCTAGTACAGTGCGAAAATCAAGGTGTCCTAAGAGCTAACTTCCCAATATTCTCAGACAACCACTAGTGTTTTGCTAATAATCTCATTTACCTCTATTATTTACCTCCATCTATCATCAGAAGTGACTCTAGGATTTCTTCAATTCTAGTAATGTCTAACTGAAGCCATCTTCCCTTTCCCAATTCACACTAGTTCTCTTAGGGAACGTTTCAGAAACGGATAGAAGGCAGGATCCTAAGGGAGAAGGCATGAGCATGAGTGAATTTTGGGAATAAGAGTCACAATAAACCATGATCGATCAAGACCCTTTCTAGCACAGTGCCCCCAAACCCGCTTTCAAAACCCTTACAATGGACCAGCATCCAATGGGTCATGTATGCACAAATTAATCATTTTCCCAGGGAATGAATATTTTCATTCTGAGTCCTCTCAGACTACCTTGCAAGTAACAAGCACTGTTTTTAGTTATTTAAATGGCCAAACATCATATTTAGTTAAGAAATCAAAACATCTCCTTTCTTGGGTACAAGGTGGTATTTTAAAAGATCTCTCATACTTTTTTCCTCTTAAGACATAACTTAAACATCAAACAAACTGCATGTAACTGACATTTAGGTTGTATATATTTCCTGGACAGTTGTCAATTTATTAAAGTTTAAAGGAAGATGCATCATCCTAAGCCAACAGTTTGAGGAGGACTTATTTTTCTTTCCAGTTACAGTAAGAATTAGAGGGTGTGATTGATTTCTTTCCCAGCTTGGTTTACATCTATTAAAAAAAGCATAAAACTATGCAACTGTAAATAGTCTACCAAAAAAAGTGGCTAAAAAGACAGGCTGAAACATTAGAGCAAATTGAACTGTATCATTCCAAAGAGCAACACTAGAGCTCAGCTGACAGGAGACAAACTGAGCAGATTACAGATGTGTCAATACATAGTGAATGCTGACTGACAGGCAATACCATTCATCATATTACACATTCTCAGTAACATTTACTGTTGATTAAAAAGATCTCCGAGGGACTATTTCAATCAACAAGAAACTCATCACAGCCATTCACAAATAGGCAATTTGTTCACAAGAATGCCTGGATCCATTTTTGAACTGAGACATCCAAATGACATTAATATGCTTTGTCTGTCTTTATGACAAATCAGAGGACGCAAGTTTCTGCTCAACTACTACCCTTCTGTACAGAGTCATACAGAAAAAATAGATTACATTTAAGCCTGGATACATGGAACTACAACTCAAATAACTCCAACAACTGAGAAGTATGTCATTTTCTTCAGGTTATTGCCCATCTCACACACATTCCTGTAAGAAACTCTAAAGAAGGAACCATTTACTTCACTAGGAATTAGGCATAAAGGGTCTCAAAAGAATAAACTGGAAGCTTTCTTCCAAAGGTCCCAGAAACTGCATAAAGTCATCTTGGGAGAACATAAGGAGTTTCAGACAGCTATGCTACAAATTTTCAGGATATTGCTAGTTTGAACAGTGTCAGGGAAAGGCAGAAGGAGAGGGACACGCACCTTAAAAATAAGGGGTGCCTGCAAGTAAAACATAGCTATGTTTTAATTTACTCTCATACCATCATAGCTGGTTCAGACAGCCTTTGGTGAAAGATCACCAGAGCCTTCCCTCCATCCACTGTATTTGTGACAAGCCAAATACAGCGATATAAATTTAGCCATTTACAAGAAGAATAGAATATGGCTTATATAACAAGAGATACCTCAGATGAATTAAGTTAAGTTTTGTTATTCAGAAATTCCATTTCCATATTTGACAGATACTTGTTGCTTATCATTAATAATATATTCTTGAGGTGGAAAATGCACAACAGAGGTCTGCTATCAGAGCTTGCATCTCTCCCACCCTTAACATCGGAAGTAACAATAAGGCTACACTTGCTGATGACTGCAGTGACAGTCACACTGGCTCAAGAAGATAACAGTAATAATTACAAGGTGATAAGGCCCTAAGGCAGATATCCCATCTTATGCTAGCATAAATTTTAGTTGTATTAATTACTCAAATTTGTAAAGATCAGAGAGCAAGACAAAGCAGAAGTTGCAGACAAATTTCTTGAAGAGAAGCCCTTCCCCCAAACAGTCTTCCTGGCTTTTAATGCAAACAGCATTTTATTCTATGATTTTGTTGGCACTAAACATTTGAAAGAATGAGCTCATCATCTCACTTTTGGGAAATTAGGAGATGCATTAAGCATGGTTCTTTACACATTTCATGGTTTAAGGACTTGCAAGCAAACCATCTTCCTGGGACGTTAAGCTATCCAAGGCAGAAGGGGATCCAAGACTCCCATCATTTCCTGAAACAGTCTTAGCACATGTGAGGTAGTATTTGAATGCCAGGGAATTTAAGACACCATTTTAGAGTAAAGAATATTTTTCCGGCAGGCTGCTAACACGAAACAGCATAAGCAAACTGTACTGAACTGAAACAACATACGACTATATAAAGTTTCGCAGGCAGGTGACAACAAACCATGCCCTTAAGGGGAATAGATACTAAGCTTGTTTTACCCACAATGTAAGCTCATCAGAACATAGCATCAAGTCAAAGTTAACACATCCTTCTCACTAAAATATCTAAAAGATAAATGCATCAAAAGCATTTAGAAGCTCCTTGAAAGCACAAAGCACTAGTAAAGTATCCAGTTTTACTTCCTTACAGCTCTATCAGGCTGCATTTTTTGACAAAGAATCAAGTTGCTAAATCTCCTTCCTACAACCATAAATACCTAGTCTCTTATTTGAATGATCTTATTTTAATAAAACTTACCATTATCCAATCACAAAACCAAAATGAAAAACACTAGACAACAGTAACAAATTACAGCCTACATGCTAAACTGTGAATATTAACTCTTCTCATTAACAGAGTATGCAAACCACAGTTTGTAAAGCATTGCAGCTGCACATGTCATAAAACATGAGCTGCATCAAGTTTTCATATATGTGCAAACACACATGCATGGAGATTCAGGATGGAATTTGCATACTGAGAAGCACAAAATTTGATGATCAACTCAGAAATACTCTATAGAACTATATACTCTATAGTGTTTAAAATTGCTTCTTAGGCACTTGTATTTTAGGGCTCAATTATGGGATTCATACAATAACAATAGGTCTTTGCTGAATCTACCTTTCCACTGTCTAGTCTCTTATAGCTTTTATGAAAACAATTAGGATATTTAACTATAACTTGGGCATTTAAAATATCACTGATGTTACATACTCAATGCCACAAAAATTCTAAGGCAAATACAGACTGATTATGTGAAGTTTGGCAGAATCATCTTTGAATATTATTTCACGTGGAAGGCAATAATCATTGTCCCTCTTCCAAACATCCCACAAAAAACCTTGCAATATATGGAGCGTAGCCATTACTCCCAAGAAAGCCCAGCAAAATATGTAAGTATTGCTTTTGATTTAAGTTTAAATAAATGAAACTAATACAGCATTTGACTTTGCACTCAGAAGAAAATCATTTGTCCTTCCAGACAGCAGTTGGGTAAAGCAACCCCTACAAAATGGGGTTAATTAACCTGCTTATTAAAAGTCATTTAATGTTTTTAACTCATTTGACACTCAGTGGTCACTAAAAAGTGAAATTCTTTCAGAGCTGCTTCTGTATCCTCTAAACAAAGCACATTACTATTTGACAGATGTCTATTTATAGTAATTTCTAGAACACTTTTCTTACACAGATCTTATCTCAAGTCTACAATATAAATATCAAGCATTTTTCCAAAACTGTAGACAAAAACCAAGGTCTGCACCTTTTGGATAACCTTTCTTATCTATATGAAAATGCAACATAGCAGGTGAGATCAGAATAACTCTTGAAATGATGGTCTCTTTTCTGAGCTACCCGATTTTTTAAGAAGATACAACAACTGAGGCTAGCCCAACTCCAAAGTGTAACATATTTATCAGAACTTCTCCTGATCAGAAAGCATGAAAGTTTTAGGTGCCTTTTCTATTACTAATTTTGCACTGCACTTACATCAGTACAGCCACAGACAGAAGACTCTTCAGACCAATAGAAATCAAGAAAATTCCCAACCCACTAAAGTATAACAGTACCATATCTTAAAAGCGTGATTAGATGATGCTGAGCTGGTTTAAGGGGCATGGATCATTTAAAGTGACATTTATATTAAACTTCTCCTGTCTCATAACTTTCATTCCAAAAAATTTAGCTTCTAAAGTTCCCTTTTAATGGAAAAATCAATGCAGTGTCCTATGGTTTTGATTAAAGAAACTAATATTGACCGTGAATTAGAATTAAATATTTGCATTGACTTATTAGCTATCATCTGAGTTTAAAGGAAGTTACACAAAGATTCATTACTTAATTTTTCATCTCGTGTAAGTCTCTGTTGAGGTGTTCTGGGATTTTCTTCCTTTTTGTAATTGGAACAAATTAAAAATTATAACGTATACCAATAATGCTTCACAGCAGAAGCCATAACCTGATTATATATATATATATTTTTTTTTAAGGAATAAAACCTGCTTAGGATCATTTACTGATTAAGAACATAAAATTCCATAACTTCAAAAAGTTAGTCAAGATGATGAGCTACAAGAACCCTAAACTGAAATTTATTCCCCTCTGTTCATTTCTGAAATGATAATTCATTACAATAGCATTTTTCATTTAAAAATAGTAAAATATTGAACCATGCAGAGATATGAAGTCTGCTAAACTCCTCATACCTAAAATATCAGCATATATTCCATATCCTTCTGCTTTTGCCAAACTGGCTACAAGCATAACTTTGCAGCACAGTGAAGATCACATCACATGAACCGTTCATTATTTAATACCTGTACTGCTCTGGGATCCTCTGACACTTTCTGCTTTGATAGTTAAAGGCTTAAAGCCAGTGCTGCAAACTTGCCAGAAGGAACATTTCTGGAATAAATCATTTCATATGGCATTACTCCTCATTAAGACAATGAAACACAGCTCCCAGACTTCCTCTGGGGACTAAGTTCATCCTCACTTGTGACTGTAGAGAAAGTACACAGCTGTAAGAGTTCAACACTACTCACACTGCATTTGCCAGAGGACTTTTTAACAATGGTGGTTTTAAATGCTTTGTCTACTGTTCTGTGGTATTTTCCTTTTACCAGGTCATTAGCATCTAGTTGCCTATATATTTGCTTGAAGAACTACAAAAAGATACAGTTCTATCCTGTATGAGGTTTTACAACAATAATAAACAAACTACACACAAAAGTATTACAATCCAAAACGTGCACAAGTGGGCAATATTTTCATTATAATCAGTTGAAATATCACGTGTTTTTATTTTTAGACACATTCTGAAATACAGAATTTAGGCTTGTTAACTGGTAAGATATCAATAGCAAACTCCAAACTCTGTCTTCATCATCTTTATGCAAATCAAGCGTATTTTTATTTACTGCATTCAGAATGTAGATGCCAGAATAGCAATACAAACAAACATGCCAATTTTCACAGCACTGCATTCATCTGCATCATCTATTCTGAAACAGGTAAAACAACCTGTTGATTTAAACTGACCACGAACAGCTTAACCTGGTTATCGTGCATCCATTTCTAGGTATTAGTATGCACTATAGACTGGTGAAAAAATAGTTCCTTTTTTAAGGAAAAGGAAATACAGTAAAGGTTACAGTTACAGAACTGAAGAAAAAGACTAAGATTTTTGCCAGCGTAACATGAAAGAACCACCACCTTTCAGGTCCACCTGTCTCTATCAAGGGATTAGCTACCCAAATTTTAATATTCTAAGAAAATAAATCAAAGAGAAGAAAAGCTAGATGTGAATATATAATGCTGAAAGCCTCATGACAAAAAGAAAAAAGGTTTTGAATAAAAATAGAACTTGAAAAACAAAATATAACAATGGTGAGTAACAGAGTAAGCCAGGCAGGGTGACCTTGTATTTTGTTATTGCAGCAAACTACTATAAATTTTGCAGTAGATCATGAAGTTCCTAACTTCACAGTACTGAATAATAAGGAGAGACATAACAGTTAAGTAAAATTGAGAGTGTGATTTGGAACAACAAACTGTACAGCAGTTACCCTTGGAATTCTCCATTAGAGGATACTGACTTAGGATAAGATACCAACTCAGAAGCCTATCACTGTTAAATTCAAGCAGCCCACTATTAGGCCTTTCAGCAGGTATACATTTGCTCTTTTATCATAGTTTCTTATACAGAAATATCTTATATAAAAGGTACTGTTAATGAGCTGCTAATAACATTTGCAATATGGAGTTTCTGAAGTTATATTACAATTTCCAATTATATTAACAGTATTCTGAGAAATAAAACTACTGGTATCTTTCATACAATTCCAAATTCTTCCATAGGAATACAAGTTAATGTAATAGAAAAGCAGTCAAGTAATGACTTAAAATGAAAGTCGACCTTAAAAAACATCATAAAAAACAGAAGCAGTGTCTTGACAGCAAGGAACTTAGAGCTGGATAGGCTTTTCTCATTTGCTTGGAACACTGAGGATAGTAAACCAGTAAAAGATAAGAAATCAGAGTCTTTCACTGCCAGGTAGAATCTAATGTTACCCATTTGCATTACTCTAGTACTACTTCACACTGAAATAGCTTTCCACTGATCTGTATTTCTTTACAGACTGCAAACTTGTTAGATAGGATACAAACTGACAAATTGATCTCACTTAACATCTTAATTCTGATCAGACCCCTGGTGGTGCTAGCCTCATCTATCTAAACACAAATAGAGTTTAGAATTTGAGTGTAAAATAGAGTTTTAGTTTGAGTGCATTTACTGTATGCCATTAAATTTCATCCTGCTAATTTACCGCAAGATATTTTCCAACTTATTTTAATCCTCATCTCTACGGGCACTGAACAGAGAAAAGCCAAAATCAGAGGGAGTTCCTGGTCAGACAGCATCTCTAATAATCCCCTGAAATATTTTTAACATTGTATGTCTGTTCTCATCTGTACAAAATGGGGCAATAATGGTTTTCTGAGGTAGAAACTAGGAACCAATCTCATATTTCATAAAGAAACTTCAGATTTTCCAATGAAAATTACAGTAATTACTTTGCATATTTATAGTATTTTGCATGGAAGAGTCATAAGAAAAACCTTAGCACCATAATGAGGCAGAATGTATTATACAGATCCACTTTCCAAGAGGAAGTCGATGAGGCCTTCTACCGACAGCTGGAAGTAGCCTCACGATCGCAGGCCCTGGTTCTCGTGGTTGAAGTCCCCTTCAACCACCCTGACATCTGCTGGGAAGAGAGCACAGCTAGGCACAAACAGTCGAGGAGGTTTCTACAGAGCACTGAGGATAACTTTTTTGGTAGTGGAGAAGCCAACGAGGAGAGGTGTGCTGCTGGACCTTGTACTAACAAACAAAGAAGGTCTGGTCGAAGTTGTGAAGGCTGGGGGCAGCCTTGGCTGCAGTGACCGTGAGATGGTGGAGTTCAGGATCCTGTGAGGAGGAAGCAGGGCAATAAGTAGGATCGCAAACCTGGACTTCAGGAGAGCAAACTTTGGCCTCTTCAGGGACCTGCTTGGAGGAATCTCATGGGGTAGGGCCCTTGAAGGAAGGGGAGGGTCCAGGAGAGCTGGTTCAAGCATGACTTCCTGCAGGCTCAAGACAGGTGCATCCCTCTGAGTAAGAAGTCCAGCAAAGCAGGCAGGAAGCCTGCACGGATGAGCAAGGAACTCCTGACAAAACTCAAACAGAAGAAGGAAGTCTACAGAATGTGGAAAAGGGGACAGGCCACTTGGGAGGAATATAGGGATGTTGCGAGAGCATGCAGGGATGCGACAAGGAAGGCCAAGACCCATTTGGGGTTTAATTTGGCAAGGGATGTCAAGGACAGCAAGAAGGGCTTCTTCAAATACATCATTAGCAAAAGGAAGACTAGGGAAAACGTGGGCCTGCTGCTGAACGGGGTGGGCACCCTGGTAACGAAGGATACAGAGAAGGCAGAGCTGCTGAATGCCTTCTTTGCTTCAGCCTTTACTGCTAAGGCCAGCCCTCAGGAATCCCAGAGCCTGGAGACCAGGGAGAAAGTCTGGAGAAAGGAAGATCCTCCCTTAGTCGAGGAGGATCGGGTTAGAGATCATTTGTGCAAACTTGACATCCACAAGTCCATGGGCCCCAATGGGATGCACCCATGAGCACCGAGGGAGCTGGTGGATGTTATTGCTAGGCCACTCTCCATCATCTTGGAAAGGTCCTGGAGAACAGGAGAGGTGCCTGAGGCCTGGAAGAAAGCCAATGTCTCTCCAGTCTTACAAAAGGAAGGAGGAGCCAGGAAACTATTTGAGCAGGGGGGTTGGATTAGATAATCTCCAGAGGTCCCTTCCAACCTTGGCCATTCAGTGATTCTGTGAATAATTGCTGACTAGAGAAGACACAACATGAATATATCTATGTCACTAAAATACACCATGCCAAATCAATAGTATTTCAGGATCAGAAAAATCAGATAGACTTCTGGGAAGCCAGAAATATCCTTCTTTTAATACAGGCCACTGGTGCATATAACATATCACACTATACACAGCACTATGTACACAAAAAAAACAGCCCACCGCGTAATAGTGCTATGTAACACCATATACTCCTTTTGTTGCTTAAAGTTCTAAACAAACCCAGCAGGTTCTGTAGGGCTGAGAAGTTCAGTGGCGTAGCAGAAGTACACGCATGCAGAGCTGGCTTTAAGAGCCAAGCTACTTAATTCCAGCAAACTGGAATGTAGCAAACTACTCATACCATCCTTCCTGTTCTACCATCCTACTTTTCAGGTGCCTGGGCTGCTTTAAGATTTCCACACAAAGAATCCAAAAGCAATTCATTTCTCTACTCAATCTCCATCAATTACCTTACTCAGATTTGAAATTTCAGTAGTCCTGAGTCCCTGACATAACTATTACAAATTCTTTTATAAACTACGCGCAGAGCATACGGTCACAGCAGGATGAAAGGAGACAGACAGCCATCAGAGCCATACTTCAGTGAAGATTAAAACAAGGAATGGTATCCAAACTGGCAAAACTCAACACAAACTGGGTCAAGCACTGTCCAAAACCATATCACAACACACTGGTTCTCTATGATACTGCTATTCTAGTTGACAGGTTGACATTTTTAGAAAGAAAAGAAACATTTATTTTGAAAAAAGATTCATAGGCATAACTGCAATACTTTCACAAATGGATAAGAAATAAGCAACATTTAAAGCTTACTCGAGACACACTGTCAGGACTTGAATCAAAGGTGCTGAGGTCAACATGTTATCTTTGTAATCTTAAAGCTGATGTGTACCTTGTAACCAGATGACCCACGTTAGATTTGAGTTTAAAAATAGCTTTTCTTTACTGCAGCATTCGTAAAACATATCAATGTCATTTGAAAATATGCTTGTTGCAATAAATAAAAACCTCAAATGACTACGATCAAGCATTTCAATGTAAAGCACAATTGCTACAACTTAAGCCTCAGTATCATATTACCAGGTGATATTGTTTGAGCTAAGGAAGAGCAGTATTTTTCAGCATGCAAACTGTAAGTTAAAGGACCTGGTACCATCTACAGTAAGATTTCACCTGTCTTGCTCTTTGCTTTGCTGCTAAAAGGTGCAAGTTGTACCCAGACCAGAAGAGAAGCTATATTGACTTGGAACTTCAGTGCAGGTCAAAATACTTAAGCCCTCCCCGGTCCATACTAATTTTATTTCTTAATATCCTACCTTTATATAGACTAAAAGTCAAACATTTGTCTTGGACATATATTTTTCCATTCCTACAACCTTTAAACTTTTTTGTATTAAAAAAATTAGGCAGAACATCTCTTTGGTCGATGCTCTCTCTTAAAACAGAACATTAATTTAAAGAACTTAAATACTGATGCTAAGCATCCAAACATCCATTTTTAATATTAAAGACTCCTTGATTTTCTTACATGATGAGCACCTACAATCTTTTCGTAATTTCTATGACTGTTCATCTAAACAAGAGAAAGTGATGTTAAAGAAAAATCTCACTGGACAGGCCACTGTTTCACTCACTGCTATCCTCTATGAAATCCATCCTGCTGTTTGAAATTCTTAGAGCTGCAACACCCATTAGTCAAACATAGCAAAGTACCACTTAAACATTCAGGAAATCAGTGCTGTTTACTTTGAGGTTCACCTTCAAATGAATAAAGAACCCATACACTATTTATTCTGGTTATCTTTGCTATGAAAGATTTTCAGAGTTTAACCCATTGGATATGTTGAAATCATAAATCATCTTCAGCTACACAAAAACAAACTTCATGCATAGATACAAATGCCTGCAGGGAAAATAGCGTCAGCCCAAAGCAGTATAACTTTTTGTACATTCCTTTTAAGTTTTTAATCCTTGGTCAATTCTGCTTTTTCCAATATCTGTAAATTTCACATCTTTGACAAGTAAATACACACTCCTTTTGTTCCCCATCCCTTTATCTAATCTCCCTAAACTTTCAAAACAGTCAGCAAATCTCTATGGGTTGAATATTAAATACTTGGGACACTTGACAAAATACTGAAAGATCTGTTTTGCAGTGAGTGAGAGCAAGAGAGAAGAAATATTGTGCCTTTTTACTATTTTAAATCTCCCTTCAATATTAGCATTTCAAAACAAAAAGTATATAATACTTCAAAATGAAAACATTTTCATTATCTTTCATTCCTTCTCCACTTACTAGCTGATATTTAATTAGATTTATAAGCAAAAATGTTGTCATTCCATTACATGCCACAGGGAATGACTCAGATCTCTCTGCCTCAAGTTTCAAATACCTAGACTGTCTGGAACCACAGCTTCAATCAGCAGCAGGGTGCAGGTGAAAGTTTCATTCAATTTACCATCTGAAGATCTTTCAGAAGAGACCTTAAAAACCTCTCCACCACTCTGACTGGAAAACCACCACCTTATGGCACTTTGAGACCAGAGATGTGCACACAAAGATACGATGAATAATTTGGCCACTATTTGACTGCTGCCTCATCTTACAGATATGACTGCACTACCATGACTGTATAACCAGCAGACCCATGTATTTATAGCTAAGAATCAAAGGGTGGAGAAAATCCACTTCTTTTTGCCAGTTAACTCAAATACATTAATACCATTTGTAATCTAGTGAAGACAAACACCTAGCCAATAGTATCTTTCATTAATAGAAAAGTTCTTCCCTTGTGACACTTATCAGAGGTACCCATGCTAGGCTTGATAAAGCCAGTATGTCAGAAATCAAGAGTATGCCCTATTTGTTACAACTACCATTTCTACTGTGGCACAAAGTAAATCCAGTCAAAGACACAATGCACTTAAAGAGAAAAAACAAGAGCCCCTTTCCCTAAATATCAAGGTTCTAAACACTCACATAAACTAGTTCCCCATCAGTACAGCTGCGCTAATGATACATGCCCCTTTACCAAGGAAAGGTATATTACAGACAGACTACTATAATGAAGGGGAATTCGTTGCCTAGGTAGAAACAAAAAAAAAAGAGAGAGAGATTCAAATAAGAGCTAAAAATAGACAGCTCATCCAGCAAGGCAGAGAAGTGCAGGAAGCTAATTCCAGATGGCAACAGCTGCAAAGGAG
Organism: Struthio camelus; assembly: GCF_040807025.1. Lineage (NCBI taxonomy): Eukaryota > Metazoa > Chordata > Aves > Struthioniformes > Struthionidae > Struthio > Struthio camelus. Next base: position 46,371,676 of record NC_090946.1, read on the forward strand.
ATGGTTCTTCCAATAAATGAGAAGTCACATGGGAGAACAAGGAGTGGAAGTGATTCATAGTGAAGGAAACAATTTACAAAGATGCCTAAGAAATTTCTAAGGGTTACAATTCACAACTAGATCCTGGAGTAAATGAAAAGTTGGTGGAGACGTTTGAGGATAAAGAAAGTAGAACTGTAATGGAGGGAGGGAAAGAGGAGGGGAGCAGTAGAGTTAGCTGGAAGGAATCCCAACAGAAAATATGAAGCAGGAGAGAGAGGCAACACCTTCCCCCAACAAAATACAAAACAGAAAGCATAAACAAGAACATACATCTCCTCTACAGGCTCAGAAGGAGTGGAATTGAGCAATATACCGTGGTAGGTTGTTGATTCAGATCTTTAAATTTAAAATTGAGAGACTAGATCAAAGGAAGACTAATTAAAAAAATGAAGTACAGGACGTGCAATTCCTCTCCCTAATTACTCCAACTGGAATTACAGTAAACCCCAGGGCTTCATTAAGTACTCCACTTTCAAAATTCCAGATTAGCTCACTTCTTCCACAGCTGAGCTGTTCTGAAGGCAGCAGTAAAGGGATGGTTGCTTGGAATTAAAACAAAATGCCTGTGTGTACCAAGATATTCTTTGCAAATGGATGTGGGCTTTCTCCAACTGGCAAAGCAAAAAGGTACCTCCTGCTGGAGAGTCTCAATCAAAGAGGAAAAAAGCTGGTCTTCTGGAAGGAGAAAGTATCAACAAAACTGACTAGTTGCTAACAGGATGTAATTACTCTCTAATCTGAAAGGAGCCTCTTGAATTAGGGAGAGATGCAGCTACAGCATCAGGGTACCTGTCTTAATCATGGAATGAGGAGCCCATGCTAGTAGGAAGCCATAATCCTTTAAGCCCACAGGTAAAGTCCTTGTCACTTTTCTCTTGATATTTACTTTTCTTTTAAGTAACCCACAGTAAAATCAGAATCAGTCAGGAAAACCTGCATCAGGAGATGAAACTCACTAGCAAATACTCAAGTCATAAAACAAACCGAAGGATAAGCTCCCTGCAAAGTCACATTGGTCAAAATCAGTGGCTGCCAACACCTGTTTAACATGCAACATTTCTCCAAATGATGTAGTTACAATCACATAAGTGTTAGTGAACCATAAGTATCTCTACCTATTTCACAAACATTGGTTAAACAAGCTGAAAGATACAGTCAGAACATACTGTCCTCTAATAAAATAGTCCTTTTCTTTTGTTCTTTAAACAGCTTTGTGAACTCCAAAACTTGGAACTGGCAGAATGATAGAACGTCACAGGAAGAAGACTATAAATGAAGTAGGTTCCAGGGTTTGACTCCAATTGTGTCCGTACTAAAAGCAGCTAACTGTAAGAGCATCAGCAGAAAGGCCAAAGTATTAATCATTAGCTGAGTCTGACTACACCTTCTCAACTCAGCAATACAGATTAGTGCTGAATCAGTGATAGGATATTATTGGAGAAGTCTGTATTGTCACTTCAGCTTTCAGAACTGTCAACCCACTACCTGCTAATACTGAAAATTAGGTATTTGAGAGTAAACAAATGACCAAATAGTACAGTCCAAGGATATAGCACTGACCATAGCATCAGGTAACTGACTTGGAATACGCTCAATCACATGGATATATTTTGATTAGCAAAACTACTGGCATACTCTTAGCCTTGATGGACAGGCTCAGCTACAGTAAGGAATGTAGCATTGTGTTTTGAAAATAAGACAATATTGTTAGAGAGCCACTTCGTTAGCAGATTCTACCCTCCAACTACTGTCAGGAGTCGCATCACAAATTATTAGATGAGGTAAGCAAGACTAGAAAGAAATGAATAAACAGTATTAGAGAATATGCTGTAAAGAACAGATTACAAAACCAAAAAGGAACATCATCAACATGTTTAAAGGGAATCTGCCACTTCATATTTATAATTCAGGCTGATCACGTCTTGTCCTTTGTCTTTTTAAAAATTCAAACTCAAAGGCTCAGAGAAGACCTGTTTGTACTGAAAAAAAATTGTGGATGTTTTACTGTCTTCCTGGACTATCTTACCAAAAGCAAAGCTTTGAAACTGCTCTTCTAATAAAATGTGCCTATTTTTAAAAGCAGCTAACTTCAAAATCAAGTTTAGCTTTCTTTCCTACATCATAAAATCAATGACTAAAGTGCCATCTACTGTGTCTATACTCAAGTGCAGCATTTCTGCAGACAACAAATGGAAACTAGTGCCAGAAATATCATGCAGAAATAATTCATCTGCATGATACCATACCTTCACTTCTGTCTACCATACAGATTAGCACAAACACTATGTTGAGCAGACTAGGCTGTCACCTTTGAGATTCGGAATCCAAGTTAATATATTGCTCTAAAGCAGATCTTCAGATTTTCAATCAAACTAAAAGAAAACTAAGAAAAAAAATCAGTATTCCCCACTCTACTTCCCATGGAGAATACCAAATCATTCTACAACTGTTAAAAATAATGACTTTAGCCTGTTTTTCTCTGATCATAGCTATGTTCTGACCATAAGATCCTCTCAAAAGATCAGGGAAATCAGATATGGAAAAGACTTATAGCAAACATCAGAAGAGCAGCATTTGTCAAAAGCCACCAGATAACTGTAGTGGAAATAACACTGCATTCTGCTACACAAAGGTTTGGAAGAGAGAATACGTGCTATCTCAGAAATTCCCAGATTAGCAAACCCTGTCTTTTAATTGCATTGCTTTATTGGGGGAGAGTTCCAACACTTCCCTTGAAAGAAATTTTCTTATAGGAGAAAAAAACAAGTAGAAATATTACAGGAAAAATACAGCTTTGTATTATTCACATAACACAGTCTTCACTGTATCTCATACACTATGCGCTGTTTCATGACATACAGAACTCTGCATCAAAATTGCTTAGCTTCAGCAGTCAAAACAGTGACAAGACAAGGGTCTTTGCAATGCTGTATGTTACATGTATGTACATTTGCTGGTGGATTCCTTTCACCTATTCCATTTCTTTTTCCATCATATTTTATTAAAGAGGACTCTGAAATTCATCCCCCTTTTTTCCCCAAGCTCCTCAATACTCAGAGCACAATAAGAGTTGGAGACAGAATTACCACCACATGCATTATTAACTACACAACACAGGAGCAGTTTTGTTGGGAGACTTGAGTTGGTGTTTCTTTTGGCAGGGGGGAGTCAGAGAGGAACACAGGTGTAGCAAATCAGCTTCTGCTACTTGCTTATTCTGCTATAAACACAGACATGTGGGAAGTAAATGAAACAAGGCCAGGGCCACAGAACTATAACCTCCTTCTGCAAACACGGCTCCCTCCATTTGCAATAGATGCAAGAAGCAAACAGAGAAAGCCTCTCCTCAAATGTGAACGTAGCTCTTTCCGAAACAGCTCCCCCTCCAGCTCCACTGGCATGTAGAGAGAAACGATACACAATCCTCTACAAAACAAAATAGCCACTCAGTTACCATTGCCACAGTGAACCACAAATATCCAAAGATTTTTGATCTCCAATAGAATCCAAACCTAGAGCGGATAAGAGGCTGTATCCAAATGCCATCCATGTTTCAGCATTCCTCTGAATATTGATCTTTTCGTCAAACATATACATAGTTATCAAGTAACAAGGAGACTTCATCCAGACTAATAAAATATAAAATGTTGCCTCCTACTTGTGGATTCCAAAATAAACACCACGATCAGTATGTGTGATTAAATTAAACTTTACTTCCAAACTAAACACTGTATCATGCACACAATGCAGGGTTTAAAATACCACAAATATTCTGCAGGGTTCACAAGGTACATACAGGCAAACACAAAACCAATTTATAGCAGGAAATTTGGCAGAGAGGTATGGAAGGGATCGAGGCTTGCTCTTTTGGAGGAAAACTAGTACAATATGGTGCACACCTGGTTCTCCTTCAGCACCAATTCTAACTGCATCTGAAACTGTACACAGCTATGAGGGGGGTTCCTGTACAGATCAAAACCAAATTATTCTGATGTACTTTAGTGCCTGTTTGTAAGAGCACCAAGCTATGAATACTCTAGTGTTTGGTTTGAGCTGACAACAAACCAACCTTTCACTTATCAGCTGTGTTTTGGATTTCATGCTCATTGCCAGAGGGTTCACAGCTGGGAATTACATGCAGGTCATGTGAAAGACTCTTCCTTTGAAAATTTCTGTTCTCAGTTCTTATTGAGCAGAAAATAATATTTCAAACAGTTTTCTAAGAGCCTCATCTTCAACTAAATTCAACTTACACAGATTAAAGTATGATGCAACTAAAACAGAAATGTCAATGTGAGGCCGGTTCTCCCCCCACACACACAAACTGCACAGCACTGGCCTAAGGCACTTCTCACTCTTCCATTTTCATGATCACGCACAGTCCCACCAACACAGCTCAAGCATGATATGGAACAGCTGTTGCAGTTCTAGGTCTGATTTCACAAGATACTCTGGCCCTGGCCTCCACAGCTTTGGTATTCCAAGGCCAATTTTTTCATTAGTCTGCCAACACAGCTCAATTTTAATTTACAAGTCACTATCCTTTTCTTCTACTCCTGAACTTCTAAGCATCACAATCTAACACAAAGGCTATAAGAAGAGAGAACAGTAGTGTTCACATATATTCACGGAGAAAAGGATCAAAACAGTCACCTCAGTATCTGCATTTCTCATTTCTGTCAAGTAAGAGGCCAAAAGCCAACATGAACTTTTTATCATCCAAAAGGGAAAGGAATCTTTTACAAAGGCACCACCTTGTGGTTGTTTGCACTAAGGAAAAAGCTTAACCAACCAGCAGGAGTGATTCTAGTATAGCCAGTTCCCAATTCTGTTAATGAGAAGAAAGGTTGGATAGTAAGAGAGTTATCACTAGTTAGCAGGTATTAGAGCATATTTCAGCTAAAAAGGCATTCTGTGCAACAAACATGGGTAGTTAAGGCTTTATTGTATTTAATCCCAAAGTGAATATTGAGGTCATTCCTAAACTAAACCAACTATGCCAAACCTTATCAAAGGAGTGAATTTAACCTGTAACTTGCACTAATGGGCTTCTCTATTATCCCAACTATATTCATCATTTCTCCAGCAAGCACCAACGAGGCATTATTAATTGTTGCAAGGATCAAAACTAATTCATAATTACTCAATTTGTGCTCTGAATTCATATCATTTTTCAATAAGCAATAGATGAATAGTTACAGTCAAAAGCCAATTTAATCAGGCACTGTGCAAACATAGTGCATTGCCTTCATCTGAAATAAAATACCTGAAGTTGCCATAGAACAGTATGTTGGAAATTAGAATAAGAATATAGCACATATTTCTTGCTTATTAACTGAAATATTTCACCACTAGAATTCTTCATCCACAGACCTTTCTATTAAAGCTTCTTTTTCCTGTGCAAGTTAAACTGGGCCAGAGGAGACACTAGACAGAGCGAAGAACATAATCCAAGTAACTTCCGGTTTAGTCTCTAGCTACCAGAAAATATATCTTCTTATCAGAAGACCGTAAGCACATTTAAGTTATTGATGGCATACAAAATGAATAACTGAATATATCAATGGAATACAAAATGAACAATGGAATACACTTCAGAAAATCTATATACTCAGTACTCAAAGTACTGAAAGCAGAAAATGCCTGTGATTTCACTTTTAAAAGTTGTCAACCCATTTATATATTATCTCCATAATCCACCTACATTGCTAGTGTTTAAACAATTTACACAGAACGAGCAACTAAAAAAACTCACAAGAATATAAAATCTGTTTGCAGTTCTTGAAAACATTTCTATAGCTAACATTTTTGTGTAAATGCTAACTTTTCAGTATCTAAGATTATGAAGAAAAACTGGATTGTAATGACTTACAGCACAGGAAATTAATTCTGTCTTCAAGTTCTGATGACTCAAAATCAATTCCTGTAGTTTCAGTGTAATCAGAAGCCCCAGACAAAATGATTTGCTTATATATCCCTATATTTCATTATATTCATTCAGAAAACACATCTGAAAAAATCTAGTTCAGTCTTTTCCATACAGCTGAAAAACACAGCTGTTGCCCAATTAATGCATTCTAGTGAAAGGGACAGATAAACCACAGCTAAATGTTCAGCAGCAGGACTATTCAGATAGGCTCAAACAACACTGTCTAACACTGCACCTAATCCATCTCAACTACTTTTTCCCATATTCCAGCAAAATACTTGTGCATCAGCAAACTGAAGGAACCGAATATGGTAGGATAGGATTAGCCTTCAAGAAGGTCTCAAAAGACTGGAGAAATATATAGAGAAAAAAAGGAGAGGGAGGATGCAATTCGAGAGGGGACAAGCACAAGCCACTACAAGAATAACCACACAAAAAAAAACCAAAACCAATTAGTAGCACAGCAGTTCTACACAAAAGGATGTAGGCACTATGGTAGAATACAACGGAACAAGTCAAGATACAAAAATATTGTATTCAGGGGAAAAATTATTCAAGAAAATCAACTGAAAGATCACTTTTTAGCTGGATCAGTTCCCCACTTTAATTCATTATATGGTTGCAAAAACGCTTGTACAAGAACAAAAAAGGTTGCAATATATACATTTATATATATAAAACAGCACTGTCAAAGGGTTGCCAGTAAAATCTCACCTTCAATCACAAATATAAAACATTAGCAAGTCTGAGTCTGTTGAGCCCAGTCTGAACTTGTCAGCCACCCACATTTTCATGCCAGCTGGCCAAGATAACATGTTTGTGCTTGCTTCAGAAGACATACAAAACCTAAGAAATTCAGCAATGACTTAACAAGCATTGTAAATTGATTGAATATTCAGACAACAGTTGTAAAGAAAACAGATAACATATCTCTTTGGCCTTCAAGAGATGAAACAAAGAATACACAAAAGGGGGGTGCGGGGGAAAGGAGAGTATTAATTAACATGAAGGGGTTTAGCTTTAATTTATACTGTCACTTTCTTCACCATTTCCAACACCAACTCTGTCCTGAATACTGGAAGTAGATTTAATACTGTGACTGCTATAATAAGATGTTAGCATTCAGAACATCTTTAAACTGGATTCTTATCACCTCTCTAGAAGAGAGGAGAAGGAAAGAAACCAGTGAAAGAAGAAATAACAACCACACCCAAAGCAGGACTCAGAATTTGGAGATCTCTCTGAAACTGCTCTGAGGGGCATACTGAGGCACAGGGAAAAGAAAACCTTTAGAGTAAGATAGATTTCAATTGCTTCATACAACACATGAAAAACCAAGGATATATTACAACCATGGTGAAGACTACGCGAAAGATCAGACAGGTTTGAACAGTACCAGTTTCTACTTCCTCCTGCTTTAAAGTTTGGTGCAGAAAGGGAGCGGAGTATCAGCTTTCTGTTTCCATTTTAGAACCAATCAAGATAAACTATTAGGTGCCCGCTCTGCAGAATGCCTTACAAATATTTCCATTTAACAAAAAATTCTGCTGTTTTTATTTTTCTGCTAGAACTTGCAAGAACCTCCTCTAAAACAAAGGATCCCAAAGAAAACTAGATTTATGCTAAATGATTAGCACATTGGTACCATGCATGCTACTGTATGACTCATGCGCAAAAGGATACAAATGACCACAAGCATTCAGTGTCTTACAATGTTACATAATTATCATTTAAACATAAAAGAAATGTGCAGGTAAGTGACTGGTCTAATTGTTAGAGAAACTGTTTCTGTATAGTAACCATCAATAACTCCACGGACTTTAAACTAGATGAGGCAAAGTTTGCAAGCAGAAATTATATCTTTTACTGGACCAGCTGAGACACAGGCTTTCACAAGCCCTTCTTCAAGTTGCCAGTGATAAGCTCTCCTTTTTCCTGACTGTATCAATTGAGGTAATAAAAGACTACCACCACTCCCTACCAGTCCTCCTTCACTCTATCCTTAGCTCATCACAGCTACAACAACTCTAAACTAGGAAGCAGAATTCCTTAAGCTGACTAAATACTCTGCTAATTAAAATATTCTGAGGTCCTGGATTCCATCAGCACAGGGGTTAGTGGAAAAACTCCGACCCTGATAAAACATAACATTGTAACTCTATCTACAGCTGCTGACAGAAGCACATGACAAGAAATGAGCTGATGTGCATTGTTAGAGCTCAAGAACAACCTATACGACAATTTTCATCATTCACACCACATCATCATTAACCAGGCATCTTTCCCTAGTAACACAAAGTTTGTTTTGCTTGAGGCTTTCTCTTCATATACAGATAAACTAATAAACCAAAAAAGCAACAAAGCACTAGCAATGGGATAGAGACAAGAACTGAAACCAGATCTGAATCATATTTTGCTTAAGAACACTTAAGGCTTTGGTATGATTTCTTGAGTAACAATCTTAAAAAATTAGGTATTCCATTACCAAAGACGACAACATGCTATGCAAAGACAGTCAAGAATTGTCTAACCTTCGCACATGAGTTGAGTAACACAACTGATTGATCTTAATTATCTAGTATTTCTTTGAATATTCTCAATATCTGAGGAACATTACAGCTACAAAAACCCAAACTTACATAAATATGAATTAGAATTACATTCAACAGAATCAATAAGGGTGTTTGTATGACAGGCACATGCTTCAGATCTCATTACATGCTCTCATGAAACTCTACGAGATTCTATATAACTGTACTAGCACCAGCATCACATTTTTAAGAAGCACTTACCATTCAGGCTGCATTGTTCATTCTGAACAAGTTGGTAAAATTTACAGACGTTATACTCCAGTAAACGCAAATCAAGATGTGTAAAATGGTATTGCTATAAAAACTCTCATTTTCTGGCCATTCACAAGTCTACCCTCTCTAACATCATCTGATATTTGGAAGGCACTGTGAAAAAACAGCAATCAAGCCTTTCAGAAGATGCAAGGACCCAATTTCAGTGACCAAAAAGAAACATTACAGGCTTCTGCACAGATTGTTTGTCCTTGAGAGAAGAAACTCATCATCATCATCACTGGTCAATTATTCCTTCAGAAAAAACTGCAAAGTCAGCCTCAAACGATATTAAAAATAGTAGTGTTTAATGGCAATTTATAACAAGCGCAGGTGAAGTAAAAATGGATATGAAAAAACTGAATAGAAGATGGATATTCTTTCAAGCTAACTCCACTGAGGAACACCCCAACATTAGAAAAACAAACAAGATATTATTTAAGGCAACTGAACTGCAAGTTCAGTAACAGACTGGTCTACCACCACTCTGTAACAACATCCGATAACAGTTGGCTTTAGGCATGAAAATGACAAACTGTACACCTGGGAAATGAATGGCAGCATACCTTGGTATACATCTCAGCAGCCACTGCATTAGGGTGATGAGGGGGCTGCAATGCTAGTGGTCCAGCCAGAGACGAATGATGGGACAGAATGAAGGTGGGACAGGCAAGTATGCAAAATGCAATTTATTCCCTAGCTCTGCATTTTATAAGATGGCAAAGATGTCATTACATACTATTAGCACAAGTAATGTTATTCTAGGATATGGAACCTTGTGAGCATACACAGACATTTACCATTTAGAAGTTTCACGTTGATATTAACTGATTTTATCTGATGTCAAAATTGGGAGAAAAAGCAGGTATCAATCATGAGTTATAAACTGTGGCTTTTGGTATTTGACAGTACTGGAATTAAAAAAAAATAAAGCAAAACTCTCCCAAAAATCACAATGGCACTGGAGCACTAGTGAATACTTCTAGAAACTTTGTGTCTCCAAGTAACTGATCTGAACCTATACCAGTTTGGCAATAATCTGAATTATTATTCTCCAGTAACTGTTCGGCATCACGCACAAAGTTGTTTGGGAGTTTCAGTCACTTTCTATATAGAGATATCTTCACTGCAAACAAAATCCATTTTCATTTGCATTTTAATAGAAGGAGTCAAAAAGCACGCATCATCCACAGACCCGCTCCTCTCAAAACAGATCCCTTTAGGGGCCCTATCAAGTCTGCAAACATAATTTGCACAAAACGTTCTTAAAAAAAATAGAACTACAAAAATATAAAACCACAACTACATGCAAAATTTCTAATAAAATTAAACAAATCACCAATACTTAAGGCAACTGTTGCAACCAATGCAGTTCAAACAAAAGAAACAGGAAAATGCCACAGGCCAAGTAACTTACATCAAGATCATAGAATAATCACCTAGAATTGAACTTACGGTCTTGGACAATTTAGTAAGTTCTCTGTAAAATTTGCTCTTACCAGCAGACAAAAAACAGGAGCTGAAGATAACCACATTCTACAGACTTGTATAGCAGCAGCTGCAAAAACTTGGCTTAGCCATAGCATGCTGACAGATGGATATAACACTATTAATAATGAAGGAATGCAAGCATGTTATGAACTGCACCAGCTATTTTATGGATGGTTATACATTTCATTCTGAATTTTAGCATAGGAAGAAATACCATGGTTTGAAAAACTACTATTCAGCATAGTTTCTGTCCTCAACTACTATCCATTATGCACGGATATACTTCAACTCCAAATGCAGCATATTATGACGCATTTTAAAACCAGAACACGCAGACTAAAACCAGGACACTGACCAAAGGGAACAAAAAAGCCCTTAGCAATGCAACAATAGCACGTAGCCTGGGATTTGACCACCTTTAATCAAAGTACGAAGCATCACTCTAATGGTACATAAAACCTTCAGGGGGCTGTTAAAATTCTAAAAGGTACTCCAGCTCCTAACACTGTTTCTTTTTCTGCTCTCAGTAAAATATCCTGATTAGCATTTTGACTCATACCTACCTTTTTCACTGAAGGTGCAATTTTATACCCAAAACCATGCTGTTGCCAGAAACCACACATGCCAGCTCCTCCACTCCGCCAACACTAGTGCCTGGTCAGCCGCACAGTGCCTGCTATGTTTTTCTTCCCTGAGTTACTTCTCAGCTGGATTACAACCTTGATCTTGCGCATCAGCAATTATCAATCAGTTGCAAACTGCATCTTGTAATGAATTAGGAGGCAGACAGGAAGAGCTAAAACATGTATCATTCTCTTGTCACTGCAGGCCTCTGACACTGGCTGACCACCTCTTGATTTTGGACTAACTCAGCTTTCTGTAATGAGGTGCGATTAACCTATTACCCATGTGTCACTTGTGATACGCACAGATAATTTACTCTGCTGCAGCATGTGTCTGGTGGCCTCCTTTACTATGGGCAACTTCAGAATGGTCAGTGGATTTTCCAGGCAGCAGCTTCACCATGCTGCCAGCTGCTCTCTTCTGTGGCCCCCTCACACTCACTGAAAAGGGAGGCACACCAATAAGCATTGCTGCCAACCACAAAACAGTATCCTCTAGCCAATAACAACCCCCTTTTCTATTGCCAACATGCTCCTTGAAAGCATGACAAACAGGAACAGGCTTCACAAACTGTTTTTCAGCAACATCTGCCTGCTTCCGGTAGGATGTATCCCATGTGCTGTCACACACTGTGTGTTAGTCTTGTGCACATGATTTGTATTAAGGCCTTCCCAGAAACTTTGTACTCACTGCCCAGGTCTGTCCACGCATGACTGCTTCCATCACAATGCAAGGAAGGGCCACGACAAAGCAAAAGGATGCATCACTTGAAGTCTCAAAAATAAATAAATAAAGCAACTGTTCCTGGAGAACTGAGAAATTTTGCTAAGACATGAGGCAACAGTTCTTGAATATTTTTCCAAAACCTCTCCATGAAGACATGAGGTTTCTAAGATACTGTCTTTCTTAAATTCAGATGTAGTCTCACCAACAAAAAACAGCATTTCATTCCATTTGCATTCATCTGATTTATTCCCATTCCAATTAAAACATTACACATCACTGCTCAATATGATCTAATAAAAACTTCTAAATCTATTCTTGTCTACCTAAAATATTACAACAGAAGTTCTATATTCTCAGGTGAGATACAGGTACGCATTTAAGTGAAAGCCAAGAAGACAGTTTCGATAAGGTTACTAAAACCATGCAGATTCTTGTTGGGGTAGGTACAATTGGAATGACTCACTCAGTTTGACTATACTGAACTTTTGCCAATAAATTAAAATGCTCACTGAAGTTGCAATTATCTGAGTATGTGGATTTATTCACCCCACTTTTCTATTTAAAGAAGGAAAACCATCATTTTAACAGTAAGCAATTACACAAAACATACATATTCTCTACTGAGAATATCAAGTTTTCCTGCAGAAAAATAGAAATTACTGAGGAGTCACTAAATTATTGCTCACAGATTCCAATTCATAAACCCATCAGAAGACGGAGGACAGAAACCAGAACAAGAGTCATAGCTCTTCTGATGCACACAACCCTCAAAAGCAGAAGAAAAAGCACAGACTGAAAAAGCCTGTCCTGTTAACCTCATTGTTTCTGTCTTCAAGATAGCACAGGACTGTATCATCTAGCTGCAATTGTTTGGTCTGGTTGTCCATTATTACCATCCAAATCTTCAGTGTGTGGAAGGTGAGGAAATTTCGCTAATGCTGAAAAAGAGAGCTTCTCTAGTTAATAGCACCAAGCAGACTATATTGGGAAAATTCTAGGTCATGCTTTATGAAAAGCACCCCCAGCAGTGCACCCAATTCCAAACAAATGCAATATTGCACACTCAAAAAAGGGAAAGGAGAAAATCATCTCTTGTACTACCAGTCTCCAAGTTAAGAAAATTTAACTCTTGGTCTCTGGAAACATTTGTAATTTTAACACTCACATGCACTGCTTCATCAGGAGCAGCGACTCTTCTCTTATCCCCATCCCTTTACAACTCAGTGGGCTGGTACAATATTAATTAAGAGCAACACCTGCAAAGCAGGTTCTATTTACTCCCAGAAGCCCTGGGGCTAACTAACCTTAAAGTAAACAAACTCTGGAGAATCTGGAAACCAAAACACTAATCTATACTAAACTCATACAGATGAGACTTCCCCAATGACTTCTAATCTAGTCAATTATTACTTGTATGGCTATCACATCTAGAAACTAAAATCCCTCTCATGCATTATACAAATTACAGAAACGCTCTTTGAGAGCCTACAGTTTAAATAAAACCAAAGAATTAAAAGGATGCACCAGACTCAGGAAATATGCAAAAAGAATGGAAAACATACCTACTTCTCTGTACAGCCACAAAAAGATTACTGGTTTAAAAGTTCTGGCCATCTTTCAGACAGTCAAAATAGCAGATCTTGCCAAATCCTGAGGTCTGAATAAAGGGCATAGAAGCCCTCTAAATACAATTTTTGTGGTTTTCTACAGCACAGACTATATTTTGACTTCAGTAATACACCATCGCTTATAACTACCTTAGTTGAAAACTAGAGAAATACAGCTTAGATGAAACTATCACAACGTAGATGCAAAGTTTACTGGAAAATCATACGCAGCAGTTAGTGTTTTAAAGTCTGCACTATTATGTGCAATAAGGGTCTCCTTGAGGTCTGGTTCTATCCAATAGTTACACAAACAAGCTGGCATAGAGAAAATGATTATTTTCCTTGCAAAAATAGCATAGCAAGAAGGAGACAGCAAGTACACTAGAGTATAAGACTAGAATTCAAAAATATCTTGACAAATCAGAAAAGCTGTCAGGAAAAGACAACATAGATGAGAGAAGCAACTAGCTAAGGAACAACTCAGACTGACAGAGTTTTAATGAATGGCAAGTAAACAACATCAGCCCGTTTAAAAGAGCAAGCGGTGTATTATAATGAACAAACAAGAGGATGCCTCACAAGGCATGAGAGCTAATCCTTCTCCATATTTAAGTGTTGGAAGAGGCTCATCTGAATCATTGTGTCCAGTTTTGGGCACCTCACTTTCAAGAAGATGTAAACCAGCTGAAGGGAACTCAAAAGTCTAACAAAAAATGAGGGTTAAAAGACAAAAGAAACTGCTACTTTTATTTTGGATTAAGTCTTCCACAAATTCAAACTAAGACAGACATCAGGGAAAATCCGACCTCATTTAGCAAGCACTGTCCAAGATTTATTCCAATCTGGGAATAAAACCTCAGTCCTCTCAACTCCCTCTCCTATACCTTACTACTGGCACCTTCCTCTACATGATATTTCATACGTGCAGTTGGGCAGAATGAAAGTTTTTGGCAAGGTCACTTGCACAGTAAAATGGAAAAAGCAATGGAGGGGATACTTTAAAAGCAAAAGAAAATGAAATTCCAGTATCAAATAACTTTAAACTACCTCTTTTTCTATACTTCATCACCACATGAAAACAGGAAACACTGCTCTAGCATTTTTCATTCCTTTTTCTCAGCAATATTAAACATTTTATGAGCACAGATAGTCCAAAAGGAACACTGTGGCAGGCCATAAACTGTAGAAACATATATCCTCCAGACACACATAAAAGTAGTACACAGATGGCAGCAGTACCAAAGCCAGTTATAATTACATTTTGAATAGTCATTTTCAACTAAAACAAAGTTGTGCCTTCTGAGAATAATTTAACAGCCACGAAAAGAGACAAAATCATCTCATTTTGCCATTGTAACAACACTTAGCAGTTACACTGATTCCCTTTTACTCGAATACTTTTTTGCTCAATACCATGGAAGAGAAGGGTGGTTTAAAAAATAAATAATCTGCCAACAACAAAAACTTATTTTTATGAAGTCCTAGCTAGGAAAAAAGTAAGACCTCTATCATTTCCTTTCAATTGCTTTGTTTTCCTAATTAAATAATAATGCAAATTAAAATTCATGACAAAATGCACTTTACAAACAGCAGTGGTCATGTCCATGTAAAATTCTGAGACTTTTTTCTTAATGCAGGCTTTTGCAATAAAACAAAGGATAACACTAGAATATCTGATAAAAGAACAAAGCTATAGGCTTTGTTACACACAAAAAAATACTGCTAAGTAGTATAACATGGAAGAAAAGATTATTAATAAAAATATTTACCAGTTTCATAAACTATGTTACTCAAACTGATCAGGCACACTGAATAAGGTGAGGTATTCTTCTTTACATCAAAAAAGAATATACTTGAAACCAATGATAAAAAAATAAACCAATGCATCTAAGTATCCAATATACCCAAGTATGAATACAATTTTCTAATGTTGCTCAGTTCACTATTTAATGAGAACAATGCCAGTTTATACTGCAAGGATAAGGTTGAATTCTGGAGCAACAGGAGTGAAACGCCTTAAAGAGAACAACAGGAATTGTTCTTTACTAGAAGAACATTACTTTGGAAGTAATTTTACTGACTTAGAGAGCGGAGGAACCACTGTTTTTGATGGGTCAAAACAAAGTTAGGACTAATCAATGTCTCTAGTTCATACAGAATAACAGAAGTCAGCAAATTCTGCAAAATCCATATTACGATCATTTAAATTTTGAAAGATAAATTTCAAAATATGATTAGTACAAAGCACTAGTACCTTTTCATTCTCCTGAGTTCATAGGAGGTCAACTCCAGTCAGTTTAGTCCAAGAAGCAGGTGAATCATCTTAATACAATTCTGCAGTTTCAGAAGCACTATTTGGGCTCTTCTAAGGAAACAACCACAAGCTGTTTTAACTCTCATGCTGCATCCTTAAGAAACATACAGGCTTAAAAAAATAAATTTAAAAAAAGCCATAGAAGCTATTCATATGGAAATTTAAAAAAAAGAAATAAGAAGGCATAAGAAGCCCCCCACTGAAAGAAGCATTACATGATCAGGTAAACCTCTTGCAGCAATCAGATGGCTGGTAACTACCATTGCAGCAACCAGCAAATTCAGCACGATTATGAAGAAATAAGAAGGTGGTTCTACTAGCAGCTAGGGAAGGATACTCAAATTCACATATGTGCATAAGCACAAGACACGCTAGGAATTTCAGTGACAAGACACCTTCCATAAATATCAGCAGCTCAACAGAAAAGGGTCCATACTTCCCACTGAATTCTCATCAACGGAAACCGTTTGAACCTCATCCGGCTTAAATATGGCTAGTCAAATTTTGACAGTTTAGTTCCAGAAAAATGTTTTCTCCTGATAAGGTCAGCTCCTTACTAAACACATAAATGTTTCTACATGATGTAATCTACAAGACACTTCCCATTTCAGAAAACTTTAAAATGAAGTCAGTGCTCCAAGTTTTGGAAGCAAAAAGAAGTTTTCTTACTCTGGTTTTAAGCAACTTGCAAAGATAATTCTAATGACAATTTCAATAAAAACAAAGTTTGCATGTCAGCTGACGACAACCCAGGTATGGACAAATGGCCACATGAACCTGGAAGTCTGATGTTCCTCCACTGTTTTGGAAAATTAACACAGTGATCATCAGCTGTAATAAATTAGCTGTCTAATTTTCCCAGACTTTCTACATATTTGTTAACAGGCCCAAGGTAAATGGCACTTAAGCTTTTCTTGAGAAATTTTCCACTTTGAAATTTGTTTAGATCTCATATTTTTAGGTATCAGAATTGAGAAAATGAAGGTGCAGAGGAGACGACAAACAACCCCCTATGTGGAAACACAATAAAACAGAACCAAGGATGAGACCAAATGGAAATATTTGCTTATAAAGAAAGAGCAGATTAGCAGAGTCCAGTTTGAATATGCTCTCTTTGCCAACAGAAGCACTTCAATCTTTTGAGACACATTACTGCAGGAAGCTGAGATGATACAATTAAACATACTTTACCAAAAACTGCAGAAGAGGCACTGCAGAGGTCAACCAATTTTTGCACGTAAATTGACTTTGAGAAGAAGAGTTTACAAAGCCTAAAAACAAACATGAACCAAGCTAAATACTTGGCTTTCCAAGAAAATGAAAACCAGCATTTAGATTTAAGATTTACAGGGCAGAGTACTTCAGCATGAAGCACTGAGGTGAGAAATGTGAGAACTGAGAGCATGAAAAGAACTCTGACTAGATGACTTTAACTGCAAATCAATACAGGCAAAGTGAATTTCTAGTTTTTAAATGGCACATTTGGGATCAAAGGAAAAAACCTACCTGTGGAAGTTATGGGCTTCTGGGCCACCATTAACTTTTATAGCACAGCAAATAAAAACATTAGAGAATAGTCAAAGTTTATCTTTCATTTGTGCTACAAATCACAAATGCGAGGAAGAAAGTCTCTCCCCTCCTAAGGTATTTAATACTCTGGAAAAAAGCAATTTAAAAAAAACCTACAACTATACATTTGTCAGTAGCAATGACAGCCAGCTTGCCTGTAAGTAACAAAGATTCTCTTCACAGGTCTAAGGACACAACCCAGAAAATAGTATAATGGACAGTCAGTGCTGTAATTTGATTAACATTAGGGATTTACAAAATAAGTTTTTATCTTCAGTATCAATTTAACACTTAAGAGAATGACTCACTGCAGTTTGCTTTGCAACTGTCACTTTTAAAGTGCTTTTCCAATGGGGATGTCTAACTAGTTTCAGGTATATTATCGGCTGCTAGTAACTAGAAGATCCGATTCTACAAGTATTCATTTTTATAGGTTTAAACAGTTAAGTCTCAAGAACTAGTGATATTGGTTTTACTCTATATTCAGTTGTAGTTTCCCAAAGAAATGGAGACATTACTTCTCTTCCAACTAATGTGAAGAGTAAACTAGTTTTCTGTTTTCACTGAATACTACTTACTAATCAAAAATAATTTCTTATTAATATGGAAAAGGAGAAGAAAAAATTCGAAAGGTATTTTGTTTTCTACTCCTTTCAAGAATGCTAAGGATGTCAGAAAACTAGACAGAAAACATACAGGACTGATTATTGCTGCTTAAAGATGTATAAGCAGTCTATCAACACTACCTTGTAACAGAGAACATTCAGATCCAAATACTCTCAAGTACAGCATGGTCTGAAACAGATAAATAACGTAAGCTTTTCACATAGCCTTACATCTTCACTGAATGTCAGAAATAAGGGGCTTTTTCTTTGATTTGTATTCAAACAGTTGTCTGTCCCAGCTCCTAGCAATCACTTTTGAACTCACTGACATTCAACCAAATCTGACAGAAAAGTAGTTTTTGGTCAAGGTGGTGTGCAGAGAAGGGGAGAGACATTGCTGCCTAACATCCCACTCAGGAAAAGCTTCAGTGGCTGTTCAAACAGTTTGGTTGGAACATTTGCAGATGCATAACACTGCTGTGGAGTTTCGCATGTTACATATACACAACTCAGGATCTGTGCCTGGGGATCTATCTGTGTTTGCAGGTATACAAGTCTCTAACCAAGGCCTTTTTAGAATCATCACTAACAGGAGTTACCACAGTTTATCTTATAACATAACATTTAAAAAAATATTTAAAATACTTCAAAAACCAATGCACAAGCAGTATGCATTAATAAAGATGGAGACAAATGAAAATATAATTGGATTTCCACTGAATAAACTAACAAAGAATCTAATTAATAGATGCTTTAAAACATATAAGCTTTCAATCTGTATATTTACAAATAATTACATAGCTTTTTAAAGATGTTATTTAAAAGTTATGGTATTTCTTGGACCAAAAAGACAGAGCTGCAGCCACAAACAAAATCTTGGCCAAAATTCCAAAACTCCTTATCTAAGTGCTTATAATAAGAAACGAGGACAGAAACAGTTCATCAGGTATCATGAATGCCTCAAAATAAAAATATTAGCTTTAACGTAATGGAAACCTTTAAATGCTCTAGCTTTGCTCTCTTCTTAAAGATGAATTAGGATTGTAAGCTTATGCTACTTCCCTTTGTTCAATTTTAAGAGCTTTGTGAATATCAACACTGTCTCTGTGACTGTAAGCAGGGCAGCAGTCTGGACTGTCAGAGGCTCCAGCCCAGTTTAGCTTCACCATTTTAATGAAGGCACAGGGCAGGAGGGAGGGAAGTGGAAAAAAAGGAGACGAAAATAAAGAAAAATAATATCTTCCAATAAAAAGCTATCTAAGTTTTCAAAGAGCAGCATCGTATTTTCCCAAAATATGAAAGTGCCATCATCGTACCTACTTTCTTGCAAACAGTTTTTTTCCTGGCTTGTTTTTAGCACTAAAAATACTAGTAGGTACGTTAATTTGGGACACTATCTTTTGTACCTGAACCTTAAAGGCAATTTTGCAGGTTTTACTTTCCTCCAAAGGTCCTAAAATATTACATGGCAGAAGGAAATCCATTCCTCAAAGTCAGTTCTGCATCTCTGACATGACAGTTACTGCAACCTCTGAAGAGACAGAGGAAAGAGATCTCAAGTTTAACTCAAGTTCTTGCCACAGTTTCTCTTTTACACCGCAGTGATGAGTCATCTTACCTATACTAGGAAATATTTTCAACACCTGAGTTTCAATGACATCTTTTGACTTCTGTATCTGATCCCTTGAGTATCACATCATGAAGGAAGCTATTTTTCCCCCCTGTCTGCTTTATGGCACTTACATCTTGTAATAACCTTTTGATCACTTTCACTCAGTCCCTGGACTAAGGGTGTTTGTGACACAGTGGATTCTTCCTTCATATTTTACGGGCAAATCCACCAACAAGGATTTGGTGAGCTTCCTTTCCATGTCATGTTGTGACTGATAATGTATGCTAACTAATGTACATTCCTATAGAACATAAGGCCTTTCAAGAGTCTACAGACTTAAACAGAAGTGAGAGAGGCCGAAAGAGATCTTCACCCAGGCAGAGTAAGATAAGGACTGAAGCATTGCATTAGAACCATCAGGGCAAACCACATTAAACTGCAGCAACACAAAATATGAGACTTAAGAGAAAAATAATTAAAGCACTGAAAAATAGCTGTATAGAGATTCTTGTAAAACCTTCTTGGAAGTCAAAAATAAATATTAAGTAGAAAAAAATAATAAAAATGACCAAACAGAGCAGTCAGTTCCTCCATTCCCTGAATATTTTCCAACCTGCTTGAAGAGCCCTGGTAGGAGCTTCATCTGTTTTTCATCTTCCTAACATTTTCATTCTTCTCTGACTTTAGTGCTCGATACCGTAAGTCAGAAATTTAAAAAAGGAGGGAGAACTTACTGGTATTGAGAACTCCTCTGCCAAATACTTCAACAGTGATGCTCCTCTAGCCAAGAAGTTACTTCTCTCTGTCAGGTTGCCTTGGAGTTTTGTATCAAACTCTTTTCTAACAACTGAAGCAACAGAGTCGATTATTATGAGCTTAACTTTCTTTGAAATTATTTCTTCTTCCAAAGACTTAATCCTATAAAAAAAGTAACAATGTTAGTCACATATTGTGTTTTATAATCTTGAAATTGTTTAAATAAAAGGTATATTTTAACAAGCTAAGCTAATTTCTTTCTCTTTCACACCACTCCAACATCATCTGAATGCTTTGGAGAGATCTGGAAAGGAATCTCAGGTTGCAAAGGGACCCACAAACTAGGGCAGGACCCCTCTGAAAGAGGGATTTGGAAGAATATGTAGTTGAGCAATGCTATACTGTACAACCTCTGAACAGTGCAGAGAACTTAAGCAGACGCTGAAACTGTGCCTTTTTGCTCACAGTAGCAGCATCCCTTTGCCAACATCAGAATCCTTGTCATCTATATGTGCAGAAAGTCAAATAACTTTCTATATACTTTCAAATAGAATATGCTAAACCTAATCTGTTGATAATATGCTAACAGCTATTCTTTTCTGATAAAACTGCACTAGAAAAAGAAACAGGTATCCTGTCACTAGTGTAGAATGCTCACAAAGATGCTGAATTACAAATTAATCTACTCTCATGTCAATGTGTATTCACAAATTAACATAAAACAACAATACAATGCTGCCAGCAGTCTTCAGACTTAAGACTGCAAATAATCCTCCCCCCCCACTGCTGGAGGGGTCTCAGTCTTCCTGCTCTGGAGGAAGAGTAACTCCTTTCCATTTCTTGGCAAATTTAACTCTTATAGTATAGTCTCACTACAGAAATCAAGATGGGTCAAGTCAAGCACCTGTCAGATGAACACTCCTCTTAAAGGCTTACACAGGTCAGATCATATGGAAGATGTCCATCAGAAATTATAAAATATCAAGTGCATGGGTCACGCACAATGAAATAAGAAATCACTTCGTAAACTTTACAAATAAAGAGCAACGTCGGTCTTTTTGTACCAATTTTACTTTGTCAGGACTGTTTTGGTATCAACATGAAAAGGGCTCAAAGAAATTACTCTTCATGAAGCTTTGGAATCAAACAAATACTGTTATAGAAAATACAATCAAAATGGTGTCTCTTTGTGAGGTCCATAAGAATACCTTTTCAGTACACTGCCACAGGTCAGCTCTCGATACAGGTAAATGTTACGGGTCATGGAAAATAGCTTTTCATTTGAGTCAAAATAAGCAGGGAATCTGTTTCCTGCTACCTCAATCAATCTATCGAAAACAAAAGACAAAACAGTGAAAAAGCAATAGGCATGTAGGGTAATAATAAGACATCAAGGATTTACAATACAAAGTAAAGTAAACCTCTGAAGGATAAGTAGATACTAAGTAATACTGGAAATTTTTTTCAAAGGTAAAGCATACTTCAGCAGTCAAACCAAAATACTGGAAGTTAGAACACTTAGGTTCTCTTCCCAGTGATGCTAGAGTCAATGGTAAACTTAGGCAAGACATAACATGCCTGTACACAGCGCTCTAGTAGAAGGAAGCTGCAAAGTTTACAGTTAGTGAATGCAAAGTTCTTTTTTAGTTTTGCACAAGATGCTCTATGCAATTGCCAAATATTCTCCTATTTTAATTATATTTGACTAATTAATTTTTTCATTTAAACAAGTACTCTACAACCCAAATCTTCCTTTCCACCTTTATCTTGCATTGAGATCATAAAGCAGACTGTCACAGAAGTTTGACAACAAGCTGATAACAGAAAATTATGACCTCTATGACAAGATCCAGCCAACATGAAAGCAGGACTGTAAAGAGCCCAATTCAACTGTGAATACTTATAGAAGTATGTATGCAAAGAACACGTGCCAAGGTGAAAACGTTTTCACAGAAAATGTCTCCTCAAAAACAAGAGCAACATCATTTAGATGGGAAACATCTGCACTAAGACTGTTTTCATTGTGCCAGTTACCTCTCTGTAAAAAGGGCTTAGAGAAATCTTAAGAAAATGTAATTTTTAGACCTTAGCATTGTCTCAGAAAAGGTGACTAAGGCTACCTATTGCTAGCTGCCAGGTGGCAGAACATCGATTCCATCAGACAGGACAGGTACAATTGACATGATATAATGATATACAACTACAGAGTTTAAGGGGCAGCTTCATCGATAGATTTGAACAAGTTATTTCCTGCCTGAATATTCTCCATTACCTTATTAGCAAATTCACGACCCTTCAAAACCTCAAATAAACAGTGGTATGTTTAACCATTGTAATTACCGTTGTAGATTAAGTTTATCAAATAACTGGTGATTAACACCAAAAAGAGTCAAAGGAGGTTGGATATTTATCATTTATTGTCAAGTACTCTTATATTCAGAAACTAGGCTTTGAAAAGACTCATATAGATGTAAAACTAAACAATTTACTGATGAGGGGCTAATATTTGCAACGAATCTGCATGTATAAAATCACTGAGGGCACAAAATGACACACATTTTACTGACTGCCTGCAAATTCTCCTGAAGTCAGTGGAAAGAATTTTCATACCTCTGAACACATGGTAATTTTTTCTAGGTCCTTAAATATGGATCCAAGAATTGAACTTCAGAAACTCATACTTGCAAAAAGTATTTACTGTGCTCAGATTTGTAATGAAGACTATTTTTAGGAACAGAAATAGAAAATATTTATCTTTTTCCTATTTTAACTATACTTATCCCACACCCTATCAGCTTGGGAAGAGTGACTTCTAGTGGATGATACCAGTAGACACAACAAGATCACAACTGGTGATCTTAATCCTTTTTATTTAAGCCTCTGATTAAAACCCAAACCGTTAAAGCTATTTAAAAAGACTATTCTAGATCATTTTTGTTTGGTTTAAAAATAGAGACATCGAACTTGAATATTCATATGCCTATCCTGAGTAAGAAATTTAGCCAGTAATTGTAGAAATTACAATAGCCTCTATTTCATTCCTTTACATATATTATTCATAACATCCAAACTTGCTCTGAAGAACATGCAGGGCCAGAATCTTGGCTCTGCTTTCGCACAGTAAGCCATGCAGCCCATTTTGGATTCTGCACGTGGTTAAGTAATCTTTATGTTATTCAATTGTCTACATGAAATGCGACTTCAGTACACTTCCAATGAGCATATCGCGAAGAACACTACTACACAAATTGGCTTAAAATGACCTACTTACTGAAACCTTGCTAAGATCACAGTATTATTTGCACAGCACCATGCAGGTTCAAAGTTTTTAAGATCTAAATCCTATTTGAACTCAAACACTGCACAGAACGTAAGTGATGTTCTCTAATCAGGGCAGGCCCATGATGCAGAACATTCTCAGCTTTGGTTTACAGAAATTTGTATCAGTGCTTTTCATAAGCAATAAATACAGCTAAAGAGTAAACAGACAAAATTACTTTCAGACTTCCTGAACAGATTTGGTATGTTTTCAGTTAACAGCTGTCCAGATTTGAGTTGAACTGCTATAAAACCAGTGACGATAATTTTGATTTCCAGGATTATCATGGATAGTCCATCTACCTGTCCTGGTGTCCACATGCTGATGAAGCTGAATAATGGACACCCTCTGCACTGTTACAGTTCTTCTACTGCATGTCAGAAAAATATATACAATACAGCAAACAGTGGCATATCTTAGGAGACCAGCCTCAATTCCGATCCCTCTTCTCAGCATCACTATTAGATTGAACTAAAAATGCCATGTTAGCGAATAAGTATTAGAGTGTCAAAGTCTGTGGAAGCAAAAAGCTCCCTGCCCTGAACTAAGCCTATTAGGCAGAACAAAAAAGAAACATCTGTGAGCAAAAGAAAAAAAACTAGCCATGTTTATTGCAGTATTTTTCTTGACGCATCATGGCATTACAGCTAGTAATGACAGCTACAATTAAGCATGTATTTCTCTTGACTCTAAAAGACAGCAGGGATATTCTTACATTCTTGGGCTTTCTGACAGGAAGCTTTCTGTTCTAAAGAAAAACACTGCCAGGTAAATCTCTCCATTTGTCCCTTTAAAATAAGCTGCAACTCAATGAATATTTATTCTCTAATCTCACAAGTGTTTAGAGCAGGAAAAAAATTATCTTTTAACTGCAATCTGTCAGTAATACAGGACTATAGAATCATAGGAAAATTCAGGTTAGAAGGGAGCTCAGGAGATCTCTAGTTCAACACCTTGCTTAAAGCAGCATCAGCTATGAGGTCAGCTTAGATTACTCAGGGCTTTATCTAGTCACATTTCAAAAACCTCCAAGAATAGAGGCAGCACACCCTTTCTGAGCAACCTGTTCCAGTGCTTGACTGTCCTCATGTGAAAAAGCTGCTCCTTACATCCATTCGGAACTGCTCATTTCAATTTATGCTTGTTGTCTCCCTGCTATGTACCACTGTGCTGTCTTTTTGAAGACCTCCTCCTAGGTAGGGAAAGGC
This sequence comes from Struthio camelus, assembly GCF_040807025.1. Taxonomy (NCBI): domain Eukaryota; kingdom Metazoa; phylum Chordata; class Aves; order Struthioniformes; family Struthionidae; genus Struthio; species Struthio camelus. The sequence goes on from NC_090946.1 coordinate 46,396,321, forward strand.
TGCTGTTATGACCCCCCCCCCCCCCAAAACTGTGCCTTCTCCAGGCTGAACAAGCCCAGCTTCCTCAGCCTCTCCTCACAGGGCAAGTGCTCTAGCCTCCAACCATCCTGGTGGCCCTTCATTTAACTTACTCCAGTTTGTCAGGTCTTCCTCATACTGGAGGCCCAAAATTGGACACAATATCTAGATGTGGTCTAATATGTAGCAAGTAGAGGGCGACATCACTTCTCACTCCGCTGGCTCTGCTCCTGTGAAGTCTGCCCTGGAGGCTGTCAGCCTTTGCTGCCAGGGCACATTGCTGGCTCATGCGCAGCTTGACGCCTGTCAAGACCCACAAACTCTTTCCAGCACAGTTATTCCCCAGCCAGTCATCCCAGTCTGTGTTGCTGCAAGAGGCTCTTCCTCTCCAGGTGCAGGAATCTGCATTTGTCCTTGTTGAATGTTATAAGGTTCCTGTTGGCCCATTTCTCCAGTCTGTCCAGATCCCTCCGAATGGTAACACTGCCTTCAACCTTATGAACAGCTCCCCCCTCAATTTGGCATCAATTGAAAACTTAGTAACAGTGCACTTCACCTCCCTCTAGGTCATTGGTAAAGATGTTAAACAGGACAGGTCCCAGAACAGACCCCCCCCCCCCCAGTACCTCACTTTTAAACTCCAGGTAGAGTATGACCCACTAAGCACTACCCTCTGAGCCCAATCAAGTTTTCACCTAACTAGCTGTCCACTCATTCAGATCACATCATTCTAACTTTGATACTGTTGGAGAATGTGTGGAAAGCCTTGCTAAAGCCAAGGCAAGTGAAATCTCATTGACAAACCTACTCATCTTACCATAGGCAGCAAAGAGGCTCATTAGGCATGATTTACCCTTGGGTAAATCCATGCTGATTGTTCCCAATCACTTTCTCCTCCTTCACATGTCAGTGCCTTTTCACTCTGTTTTATCACTTCTGAATTTTCTTGTTCCTGCCACTCCACATCCTTTGCTTCCAAATCCTGTCCACTGCTATCTCCTCTGCAATTCCTAGTTTAAAACTCTCCTCACCAGGCTGACCAATGTGTTGGCAAAGATGCTCTTGTCTCCCTTTGTCAGGTGGACCCACTTCTCCCTAGCAGCCCCCTATCCTCCAAGTGAGTTCCATCATTGCAAAAGCCAAATCTGGGTCAACATCGCCAGTTGCACAATCACATATCAATCCACAGGATTTGTCTGCTTTCCCTAAGCCTTTCCTACCAGAATCTAGAACACCACGTGGGCCACTGGGCCCCTGACTCTCATCCCTAGAGCCGTACAGTCACTCTTGATACACTCAGTGGTAAGCATCATGCATACCTCTATATTCTCAACCAGATACAGCACATACTGTCTCCTGTCCATTCAGTGGTTAGGAGATATGGTAAGTGCACAGACGAGCAGTTCCTGTTGTGTGGGGCAAAGCAGGAGATATCAGACAAAGTAGAAATATTGCAGAAGGAAGAAAATATTGTACTGCACGACCACTAACCATATAGGAAGGACCTGAGGTTACTGCAGAAGGAAATGAGGGGTGCAGAGGAAGGGGAGGGGGCACTCAGTAGGTGTAGTAGAGCAATCTGAAGGAAAACAGGCTATGTTAGTCCTCCTGATAAGAGAATAACTTGCATTTCCTTTGTACTCAAATTGTACAGCCTTCACATCCTCAAAAACATCCTTGCTAACTTCACAAACTAAAGTACAAATAAATATTTTAGGTACAGGATTGTTAAGACCATTTATAAACTAGAGAGTGTGCTATCCAGCTGCCATATCACAACTGGAATCTGCAATATCATACCAGTTAAGGTGGGCAAATAATTCTATTCAGTGAATTTTACCATATATGGAATAACTGCATATATTAGCAGAATGCTTAATAACTATTTTGGAAAAGCTTAATTATTGCTCAAAATATATTTGAAGGCTCCAAGGCAAAGGGTGCTAAAGAAGTTTAAAGTGTGTACTTCAGAATTATGCATCTTACCTTTCGGCACTGAATGCAGACTCTGTGTCAATGTATATAACGGCCCCATCCAGTCCTCCCATGCTTATAGGTAGCGTAGCCAGAACACTCATCATAATGCAAAATTGAGTTTTGCCACAACCTGGTGGGCTAGTTATCTAGAAGGAAAAGTTACTAGCGTAAGTTATCACATTCATTTTACCCTTGCAGTCAAATTCATCACTGCTGAAAAATAAATAATTCCTCCTCAGAAGCAGCACTACCCTTGCACTTCATTTTTCTTTCTTCACCATCCTTCTTTCTCCACTTCCTTACATCTCATCTCTGAGGTGCTCTATTCCTCCCCCCCCCCACCATTTACAAGATCTTCCCTAGAGCCACACCCAGTCACTTCCATCTCCTTTGTGCTACCCTCAAAACTACAGCAGCACAGGTGATATTCACTTTACATCAATGGCCATTAAAGCTGATATCGCCTTGAAAGCCAAGTCAGAAGCTAATTGGTTCACAGAGCTAAATCACTGATGAGGTATCATTATTGCCTTGGTTACAATCAGGTCCCACTTGGAAATTACAAGAATAATTACTTATATCCTGTGAAGTCTGAATCTGTAACACGAACCACATATACACAGTCAGATTTTATCTGCCCCAGAGACAACATCTTAACACTCCTGTTAAAAAGTAACAGGAGATGCTAAGATACTAGCTTATCATACTTCACGGAAATTATTCTCTATGCAGCATGTGTTTTGTCATTGACATCAACTCCCTATCGCCATATTTCAATGCACACACCATTTAACAAGCAAGGTAAGCATGCCAGTTTTCAGCTTTCACCTGCACTTACTCAAAGCCTACTGCAGTTAGGGAGCATCCAAATAGAATGCACTTCACTTGCGTGAAATGGTTCCAGTATGATTTTGATCCAAGAGCAAAACCACAATGATCAAAAGAACACGTTGTTTGATGAAATCCCTTGCCTCTGAGTACAAGATCTGCCTACAGCAGTAGGCCATTTTTCATCTACAGCAGACCTTACAGAGACTGTAAATGCTGGACTCTGTTCAGATAACCATATGTCCATTGGGTACTACACTGCTCTTTAAATACAATATCACATTGTCACGGCTTCTGGGAAAGGAGACAAGGACATACTTTTAATACTAAGAGGGCTGAAAAACAGAGTAAATACAAAGCTGAAACGACTTAATGCACTAATAACAGAGAGCTATGGGTCCATTTTGACCCTAGTAGGGAATAAATAATAATGCAAGATAAATGAAACCTTGTCTAGGGAAGTTACACTACAAAATGAAACTACTCCTCAAAATACCATGCACTGCCACAACAGACTTAAATCCAGAGGTAAATTTATTCAAATAATAAAAAAAAACTAACAACTGACAGCCAAAAAACACCAAATTGATTTTTGAGCCAGACTGCACGATAGTTTGGTTCTAAGTACAAACATTGCTTCATCTCAAGAAACTACAGTACTAGTATGCTGTCATTTTAAGCAGCAGCATGATTAAATCACAGAAAATTTACAGGGAAACACTGTGGGACAGCATTAGCTACTGCTACACTCTCCCGTTAAAAATCCCTCTTATCACTTTTGCCTTTAAATAAGGCCTGAAAATCAAGTCATATCAGCCAACTCACTTCAAGCTTTGATATAAGGGAAAGATTTGAAGAGTTTTGCTTAGGAGCACATGTTGGATTTAGTGAACTACTGATCAGGAATCAGCCATATTTATGCAAGTAGCAGTACCCCATCCATTGTCTCAAGTTTACAAAATATCACATCAACAACAGCTGCCATATTTTAATGTGAACACAAAGCATACATAAAAATTGCAGAGACTACATATTTTTCAGACTGCGATAGCCAATGAATCTCACCAGCTGTTTCTGCTTAACAAGTTAAACTTGAAATGAATAAGGGGAGGTCATCAATTCAGTTGTTACATTGAAGTGTTTGGACAACTGTGAGGAGACCTCAATAACCTTTGAAGTTCAAGCCCTGCCTGGGAGGTGCATTGAAATCAATATTTATTTCAGTGGTCAATGAGTTAATTCAGGGGTTAACTCAGCAGAGGTGCCATAAACATGTCTGGGGAGATCTGCATGGTATCAGAGAGAAACAGAAAATCTTGCAGTATTAGTTAGAGTACAAGGAAGCAATTCAATGAAGCAAGAGAGAATTTCCATTCCCAAAGACAATAATACTTCATCTTTTAACAGCATTCATTTAATAGACATTAAATTGGCATTTGAAATAATCCAGTGAACAATTTTTAAAATCTATACCATTTTATTATGACTTATTATTCAAAAGTTTTGAACAACACAAACTTAGTTGAAAAAAGGCTGAAGTGCCTCCAATGTAATTTAAACCCCATGCCTGCAAGAAGTTTGCTGAGTTGGTCTTACTCTAAATTTGCTTTTGAAATCAAGAGTTCACCCAGACAGAAATGTCAAGACTACAACAGTTTTTAATTTATCTCTGCCTAATAAAATATACTTTTATTTTTCAATAAGCTATATATTATTTTCCCTGGCACATCTGCAGGGTTTGGATAAAGTCACAAGGAACTAATTCTTCCTCAGCTACCCAAAGGATTAGACTCTTCAGCATCCACAAACTCATTACTCCAGCTTTCGCTCAGAGAAGTTGGCCAAAAGTTCTGACATCTGACCACAAAATTTCAGTTATGATTTAATTTCCAACTTAAACCTTAAAAGTGGTTTGGAAAAAATGGTCTGAGACAGTACAAGGCAAATCAGATCCTGCTGGCACTCAAAAAGCAAGCAGATTTGGCTGTAGAAGATACCATCAGAACTCTTAACCCTGTGGTTCATGTAATCACATTCCAAGTTTCCAGCCACCCTCACTCCTGGGTAAAGTAACAGGAAAGGGATGATTTAGCCACATCAGTCAGGAAGTAAACGCTCCAAACAGTTTTGAAGAGAATGTCTCTCAGGTTTGGAATATCTGCCCAAGAACAAAATTACCAAAGGACAATCTGCTGGTCTACTGTGCTCCAGTGAGTCATAAAGGAGCAATTTAGAATGATTAAGGTCCAGAATCACTTCAATCCAAAAAGAACATGACTTGTGAGTGTTTGCAAGCTACAGTGCAGCATCAAAGCAGCGCAACAGACACTTGATAGCCTTCTACTAAAATTTCATTTAACAATCACACTGAATATTTGCAGTGCTGCCAACCTTTGAGACTACTTCAGATCTCATGACTTTTGCAAAAATGCTCTTAATCACATCACTCCAGAACAAGGCTTTAAACAAGAAAATAATTTTCTGCTTAGTTAATTGTTCTCTGCTCTTATGCTCGCTGAGGAACTCCACATGCATAGCCTAATCTCTTTCCAGATTTAACACCTAAAAGGCAAATAAAAAGTAAAATACCTTTTTTAACCACTGCCTCTAAGTTAGTCTTCTAACTTCTGTAGTCTACCTAGTTATCTTTAAAATATTTCTGATTCACAATAATGATGCATAACGCAATTTAAACTGCTATGTCAGTGCAATGAAAGCCAAACTACTTGTGGAAAGATCTAACACTTGCAATACTAGCCTGATCCACTAGATGTCTCGTACAGACTTCAATATTTCAGTCTCTGAGCATACCAGGCATTTAAGATACCTGTATTAGGCAGGTCTCTGCATTTTTAATCAAAAGAAGTTAAAATAAGAAACTTAACATATACAAGATTTTTCAGAGAAAGATTTTAAGACCAAAGGCTATCCTGACAGAGTGCTTTCCATTTGCAAACAAGTAAAAGTTACCTAACTTCAGATATACTATTTCCCCCAATTACTTTTAAATACATTGACATATATGGACCATGACCATTCTTCAAATAGACTTTAGCAATACTCTTCCACACCTTCTGATATCCAAAAAGACTAATGTTTTAAAGAAATACTAAAAATAAAAAAATTGAAGTATTGCAATAATTAACAAAGTTAAGAAGGATTACAAAATACATAGCCCTGGAAAATTAAGCATTTTCTTTATTGCCCGATAAGCATTATTTTATACCATCTGAGGAAAAAAATGTCATCCATGCTTTGAGATTAACTGTTTGCAGACCCTCCTCTCAGATAAAAAAACAACTTTAAAGTGAATGCTTAGCTGAACTCCAGTAAAACTCACAGCATGCTAGCTATTGTTTTGCCAGATCTCACACTAGAGTAAGGCCATGAGCACGATAATCGGCAAACAAAGTCTGTCCATGTCCCAGAGCCATTCCACCTTGGTATTCAGGAAAGAACATGTCAGGTAGTTTGCACTCATAGCTGAATGATAGCTATCCTTAGGATTCAGTCAAAAGACAAACATTCATGACAACATCATTGTCAGGAGCCTTGTACATTAACTGTATGGTGGTTCCTACCCAACAGCACCACATCCACTTGTTTTTGTTCATTAGAAAAAATTATTTCAGGATCCTTGAATGTAAACTTTTACACTGGTCATCTTTTACTCAAAAATGCCAAGCTGCAGGAAGGGGTCCAGAAACAGAATGAGTTATCAGGGTTGACCAATAATCCCACAACATATAGAGATGACATTCTCATTTTGGGCACCACCTATGAGCCAGTGACAGAGGCTCAAGGACATGCCTGCATAGGCACATCACAGGAAAAAGCACATCCCTTTCTCTTTCTCCTATATGTGCAGCAGTGCTTTTAAACACCAGCTAAAGAAGCTTAATTCAGTACTTTTAGGCAGAACAAGCATGTGAACAGCCATTTCCCGTGGAGGAAAAGTCAAAGGATCAGATGGAAACACCCTGAAGGCCCTATCCAAGTCACAAATGAGCATCATTTCTTTTCATCTAATCACAAAACAGTTGAGGTCGGAAGGGACTTCTGAAGATCATCTAGTCCAACCCCCCCTCCTCAAGCAGGGTCACATTGAGCTGGTCACCCAAGACCATGTCAGAGAGCTTTTCAGTATGGAGGATGGAGACTCCACAACCTCTTTGGGCAACCTGTTCCAGTGCTCAGTCACCTTCACAGTAAAATATTTTTTCTTATGTTCAGACAGAACTTCCTTCCTGTGTTTCAGTTTGTGCCCACTGCCTCTTGTCCTGTCAGTGGGCACCACTGAAGAGTCTTGCTCTGTCTTCTTTACACCTTCCTATCAGATATTTACGTACATTGACAAGACCCCCCTGAGCTTTCTCTTCTCCAGGCCAAACAGTCCAAAATCTCTCAGTCTTTCTTCATATGACAAATGCTCTTGTCCCTTAATCACCTTAGCAGCCATTCACTGGACTCGCTCCAGTAACTCCATTATCTCATTCCTGCAGAGCCCAAAACTGGATACAGCACTTTTCAAACATGAGCAGTGCTATTTTGTCAGCTGCCTGCATGAATCACAGAATCACAGTACGGTTGAGGTTGGAAGGGATCTTTAGAGATCACCTAATCCAACTCTCCCCGTCAAGCAGGATCACCTAGATCATGTTGCCCAACACCATATCCAGATAACTTCTGAAGCGCTCCAAGGACGGAGACTCCAAAATCTCTCTGGACAACCTGCTCCAGTGCTCCATCACCCTCACAGTAAGAAGTTTTTCGTTAGATCAAGAAGGAACTTCCTGCGTTTCAGTTTGCGCCCGTTGCCTCTTATCCTATCACTAGGCACCATTAAGAGGCTGGCCCAGTCCTCTACACTCCCCCTTCATGTATTATACTCATGGATAAGATCTCCCCTCAGTCTTCTCTTCTCCAGGCTAAAGGCTATCATAAACAATGATACAAACGAAAAGGAGTCAAAACTACACCTAGCTTGGTCACTGTTGTGCTGAGAAAAATATTTTTAGGAACCAAGAACTCATCTCCTGCTGAAGGCACTATCCTTCAACAGCAGAAGGATTACAATCTCAAGGACCCTACATATCCCACTGCTATTTATAGGTAACTAAAGAACAGCTCTTTGTTCTTCAACTGAAGAAAATTCAGCAAGTCCTCCCCGCAAAACTCAACCTCAGGCAGAGTACAAGTCATCTTAAAGTTATTCCAATTTGATTTCTTTATAGTAAATTAGGAACAAAGTTAGGCCTAAATTTGAAGACAATGTGAATTCTGACAGAACAATGTAAATTCAGACACATTCTTAATCATTTTTACAAAGACCTGAATGTTGTAGATTCCTGTACAGCATACACAAAAATAAATATTCATAATCTTTAAAAAGTAATATGCCCTCATTACATAAGAGTTTAGCATCACAGGAACTATTATAGTTTAAACTCAGTGTCATTTAATTCTAATCTGTTTTCAGTCACTATCAGATTTCATAGATGATTTCTTTGAGATAAAAACCAACATGTTTTGACCACAGGGAGGGGGAAGATGTATTTTCCTCACAGTAAGGCTTTTGTAACATCTCACTTGTTCTCCTCTACTGTGGAAAGTTGACAGAAAAACACTTGGTGAGGGCTGTTAGAGTGTTCAAGGTAAGTGGTTTCAATTTGTCTAAATTCAGAACATATGAGACATAATACATATTCCTGCACTCATTTCAAGTGCATAGCTCAGTTCAGAATAACTTTACTATAAAAACGTATATATGGCTACATTGCATAACACCAGTGCCCGTCTAGCTCACGATTCCGTCTCTAATGTGGGCTTAGAACACCTGGCTAGGGAATAAAATAAGAAAAGGGCACACATGTATTGATGCTCTCCCCAATATATGCTTCTTCACCTCCAATAGTTAGTGGCTCAGCAACTTCCTGAGCCAGAAGTTGCATCTTTGTTGTTTTTGTAATACTCAATTACTTCTCTGAACATTTAGCTAAATCTCGTCTTTCCAAACTTTAGAAACTGCGCAAGTTACTATTAATTTCTGCAAGGTCATAAAGATGTCAAGTACTAAAAGATAAAACTGCTCCCTTGTTTTTAAAGGAAAATTCCAGGCAAAAAACTAGCATTGCATCCAAAAGCCAGAGAGTGACAGACTTGGTTCTATTTGCAATTTGTAGTGTTGTAATATATGTGCATATAAATTATAACATAAGCCTTAATTACCATTTTTTAAAAGAATATCTTACAGAATTATTGTATAAACTAGTTATTCATATATAAAAACTGAACACTGTACAATCACTTTCGTGCCTATATGCTTCATGCTTTCGTCCTGATTGCCCATTGTACCTGTATGAAAACTAACAACTTGAGTCAGAGTGACTCAGTGTCAGAACAAGGATAGACTCCTGACTTGGCACCTTCTGCTCTGACCACTAAACCACACTGCAGATCTCATTTTACACTTCCACCTTTCTCATTGTAAAATTCAGGTAAGAGCATGTTCTTGAGTGAAACAAGAATGTGGCATTTACTATTTCAGTTTCTGGGAGAATTTTCATTTTTCTGAAGGAATATGCAGTCACCAAATTTCTTAATTCCTTAATTTTCTCACTTACACAACACACTGCAGAAACACGCAAAAATACAGCTTACACTAATTTAAAACAAAAAACATTTCTCATCCAACACTGTTGTCTGTTTTTAAAAAAATGGGCACAACAGAGTCCAAACTGGCTGCGACTTGAGAGTTCTAGGTATGATGTGTGACTACCATAAACTACACTGAACAAGTTACCTCTGTGAGGGATCCACAGGGCACTCCACCGTGCAAGACTTCATCCAAACTGTGCAAGCTGGTGGACAAGAAGGCTGATGAGGGGTTGACAGCCCTCCTCACTGTCATTTCATAGGCCTGCAACAGGTGGGGGAAAAAATCAAGTCAAAAAAAGCTTCTATTTATTTTTAAACACCTTGAAATAGTAAGCTTCTCACATTTACTTTCATCAACCTAGAATGACTTAACACTTGCCAATAAGCATACAGTTGCAATCTTCAGTTATATTCCCCTCTTTCCCCACCACTCTTCCTCACATTTATATCCCATTTACAACATACAGAGAAAATTTAAGTTTGTTGTATCCATATCAAGCTTTTATACTATCTTTGAAATTCCACACTACAAAATATTGTAAATGATAACAAGCACTTTACAAAGATGTTTCAAAGGTTTTTTCTGTTCCCACTCAACAAGGCTTGCTTTTAATCCACAGAACTACAAATCTTAAATAAGGAAACACTATATATTTAGTTAGCATGCAGAACATTCACAGTGAAACCTAAAACCAAGAAGTACTTTTTTTGATGAAGTTTATCAGAAAAACTTCCAGTCAGTTTTACCAGTAGACTAACATAGCTCGCAAAACTATCATGAAAAAAGTATATTCCTTTTTAATGCCACAGTTTTCCCCTATGTTATGAGAGCCACTTTGTTAGAATACTATTCAAAAGTCATTCAGATCTTCTCTGTTCTTCAGTTCTATTGAGGAGAAATATACAAAAAAAGCTTTCAGCACACAAAACAGGCCAAAACAAAACGATTTGCTCACAGGTTATCTGAGTTTAGGCTCAGGTTCACCTGAAGAATGAATTTACATAATGATGATGACAGATTTGCAACATATTTTTCAATTTAACAAATTCTGTTTAACAAAACTTTTGTTTAACAGGACTTAATCCCTGTAGACTGTACCATGGGAAAAAAAAATCATCTAATCCAGCTTTCCTGCATAACACATAGTCTGAAATTTTATCCTGCTTTCAGTACTTAATCCAAAAAATTATGGTTGAACCAGAGGATCTTTCGGGGGGGGGGGGGGGGGAATCAATCCACCCATCTTTAAATCAGGAATCCAGGCAATCTTTTCCCATGGTAAATCATACTAGTTGCTAAAGACCTTCTTATAATTTCCCATTTCAAGGTTTTTTTTTTTTTTTAATTCAAGTTCCAGCTTTTGGATCTCATTAGCTATTTGTTCAGCTAGACTCCAGAGAGCTCTAATACCAAATTTCTTTTTCTACTCAGTGTATTGATACAGGTCAAAGCTTTCCATCGCCTCTGTTTTAATAAGATATCATTTCTGACACTTGAATTCAAAAAAGAAAACAAAATCCAGCCATCTGCATTGCAGCTAACACCTGTTTCCTCCTTGCACCCTCTCCCCAATTAGCCACATGCTCATTTACATGGATGGAAACATTTCTCCAAACAAAATACAGTATTTTCAGGATCACTTCACTTCTTGTCACCAACTCTGCCTAAAAAGCCAATTTGTATTGAAATTCTAATTCTTTGCTTGCAGTAATCAATGTTTCTCTTAGTTGCAGGGTTCAGCGTAGAACCAATTCTTATACACGCTGAAACGCAAGACAGAATGCCATACCTCCCTATAGCGCTCCAAACCAATTCTGCGAGCCTGAACAATCTAGGCTTTTTTATGAGGCTATAATGCCTCATAGAAGTCACTGCATCAGAATACTGTGCAATCCAACTGAGACAGAACAATCATATCATTCCCTCCCAGGTAAAAATAAAAGTGATATTATTTAGCTTTCTCTCAGACTCGTAATTAAAAACAATCAACTAAAGGTTACTTACTGTCTGCATTTTGGGAGCACAAGCTAGGCTGACTTTACAAAGAAGCTTCTGCACATTACAGTAGCTCTGCCCTGTCACTTTCATTAGGTCCAAGAGCGAAAGACATAAAAAGTCCTGAAAGATAATAAAACAATTCAGAGAGCTCAACCCAAAGATCAAAGCGGGGGACTAACATGATGCAATTTCCACACAATTAGCATATATTCCAAATGCCAGATTTACAGCTGTGCTATGCTATTCAATGCTATGCTATGCCTCCCCTACCTTTCTCTGATACCAGTAAGGTTGTATTAAAGGAAGTCTTACTCATATGTTAAAAGACATGCAGTCAAGGGATCAAACATTTAAGAACTGCCAGATATAACTGCAATAAGATAACACCTCTTTGCCTCCAAAAGTTTCTACATACCTGAAAAACATTCAGACTACATTGTGTCTTCTAGACAGCAATCTCAGGGCTAGATCTCGTATTTAGCACGCATACAACTGAACTACATAGGGCCTCTTGGCTCTCTTTAGGCAAGTGTTCATGAGAAAGACTCAGGATTTATTCCTGAATCAACCCACAACAGATAGAATAACAATACCCTACATTCAGAACTCTGATCTGAGCACAGAAAATAAGAAAGCACCAATGCCACTTCTGTTGACCATGCTCTTCATACACTAAATTATGTAATACAAATATGTTTTTGTGGAATGCTTATAAATGGATTTCTTACTCCATAAAGGTAGTAGACTGCAGGCCTCTGCTAAAATAAGGCATTTTAAGGGTCCGTAGAAGGAAAGGTAGCACACGCGTTTAAATGTTTTAGGCATCTATTGCTTTAAAACTCTATTTTTAGAAGGCAGCAGGCCAGACAGTCTGAATCGTCCCCCACTTTATAGAAAGCAAAGCTCCATACACATTATATTCAAAAACAAAGTAAACAGTATATGAAACAAAATCCTAAAAATTCAAAACAAAACAATCCTTTCACCTGACAGGTAGTGATTTGATGGCGACTCAGCCTTTCACACAGTTCCTGAGACAACCTTGCTCTTCTCAGTTTCTTAGCAGCCATACTGCACTATCTATGAGGCAAACAAAAAAAGTGTGAAAGCAGCTTGAAATACTACTGTACAATTACACCCACTCCTTGATAAAGGACAGGAAAGAAGGTACATATAGAAAGTCTGTCATATTAAACTGTTATTACAGCTCAGAAAGCAGTTATGTTAAATTAATCTCATACATGGTCAAGTATGAGGAGATATATGTCAGTAAGAACAGAATTCAGCAATGTTTATAGGATGGAGGTTCCTACCCTGGGAAACAAGGAAGGGGGAAATTACTTAGTGATGAGGTGAATAGGAACTCCTCATACTATATGGCACTAGAAAGAAAGCAAGTTATCTTTGAATGCCTAAATAAGGACAGCAGAGTATTCATAGTAAGCATTTAGCCCTAGAACATCTATTGCTAAAACACAATGCTCAGTTCTAGTGGCCAGCTGTTCAGGACGGATGTTAAAGGAACTGGAAGGACCCAAAGGAGGCATGAGAAAGACTGAGGAACTGGAAACACATTTCAGCCTGCAAGACTCAAGATGGTCTAACTAGTCAACCTCACTTAATAATCTTCTAAATAACTATTTATAAGTATTTACATGTAAATTTTTAAAAAGCACAGTAAAATCATTTAAAAAATGCTCTTAATATAGAGCTCTTTAATTCAGCCAATAGCGCAAAAGACTCTAGAGCCCAAAGCTAAGCACATGAGGACCAGAACTATGGTATAACGAGAACTATGGTGTAAATATTATTTTATTCTAAAAATGTACAAAATAAAAAACACTGGAACAAGTTAGCAAGTGCTGTGGTAAATTCAGAGTCATTGAACTCTATTTTATTTGTTGTTCTGAGATTTCTGCTTAAAGAATGTCCAATTAATTCAGAGAAGCTCTAAAACTATTTTACATAGAAGATAATTATCTGATATATTCTCAAAGTGATCCTTCTCTCCTTAAAACTAAGGCAAACCCCAGCTATTTGTATTTGTCCAGTTTTTCCTGTCCTTCCATTCCAGAAACCAAAACCACAGCAGATATAGTCAATTCTGTATGTGGTTGCTGAAAAGTAAACAGAACAGAACAACCTGAAGTATGCATATTTTCCTTAAACTATACATATGTTAAAACATATATGTATAGTTTCACACATACAATTAGGGATTATTCCTAGTATTTATTTAGCCAGAACTTTAGGTCAAATAAAAAAGGAGAAATTTAAAGAGCATGGAATCAATAAAACTTTTGGAGATACACAGCTGTCCAGATTTTTCAAAAGATACAGGCCTTACTGCCCCCTCTACAATACTCTCATCAGACAAGAGGAAAGCTAAGTTCTTGAAGAGCTTAGTGTCCTTCAAAACATCAGCTATATTAATAAGCATTTACCATATGATAACCATTAGTGGTAACTGCCTTTGCACAGAACTCATGTATTACTCCAGCAGAACAAAAGGTTCTTGAAATTGATTTTGTCACTGGAGGGATTCAAACGGATGTCCACAGAGCATTCCTGGTGCTCCGTCTCTTTCGAAAGCATCCGAACATCCCAGGAGACACAGATGAATAAGGAGATACGTGAGAGAAAAAAATAAACTATCAGTATGGACTTACACAAACCAACACTGGTACTGCACGATGGCTTCACATTATCACTTTATCTGGACTGGGAAAGTTCGTTTACTGCCTCCAACAAACACTCGAACACTAACGGAAACTGCAGAGCAGACGGGACAGAGGTGTTTCTCCCACAGCACACTCTTAATTTACTCAAATGCCAGCCGGGTTCACCCGCTCCCATCACCGCTACCAGCAGGGCTGCAGCACAGCTGCGCAGCACCCGCCGGCCTCGCTCCCGCGGCTGCGCCCACGCGAGGCACCGGCTCCGCGGCCCCGCAGACGCGCCGGAGCGCTGCCCGGCACCGGCGCCGCGGCGGCAGATCCCGCCCCGTCCCGCCCGGTCCGGTCCGGTCCCGCCGCAGCGGGGCCGCGCCCGGCCCGCGCGGCTCCCCGTCCCCGCCGCGGAGCCGCGCAAGGCCAGGCCAGGCCAGGCCGGCGGGCGCCCCAGCCGCCCCCGCCTCACACGGGCCCCTAACCGCCGCCGAGGCGTCGGGGCACCGGTCCGATCCGGTCCGGTCCGGACCAGCCCCGCGCGCTGCTGACCTGGGAACTTTTCAAAGTCTCCCACTACCGCGGGGCGCAGGGGGGTGGGGCCCTCGGGCAACGTCTAGGCTCGCGATTGGCTCCCCTCCCACCAATCGCTTGCGCCGACAAGGCCCCGTGGCTCCCGAGGCATGCCGGGAGTGGTAGTTCCTGGGGGAGGCTGGGCGCGTGGCTGCCGGGCCTGTGGTGGCGGCGGCGTCGCTGTGTAGCGCTGCTAGCGGGTTTCCACGCTGTAGTGCCAAAACGTGTTCCCTCACGGAGAAGGAGAGGAACTTCAGGCAGAGCGGCCTGTACATGAACAGTCACGTTCCTGGCAGTAGGAGCAAAGATAGGCACTTTATTTCGATCCATTTCTGAGGAAACCGCCAGGTCAAGCAGGAACTTAGTGGGAATTCAGGCTCACCCAAATAAGTTAAGAAAAAGGGTCAAGGCAAGGCAGTTTGGATGATTACGGAGCTTCATAGTTGCGGTCTGAAGAGATGAGACCTTTCACTCCAAAGAGCACCAGCCCCTAGCTGCTCTGAGCACCCAGTTCTCTGGAAATAGGAGTCGAAGGAGCCACAGCCACGCAGCCTCCCTACCGCTGCGTCCTCCAAGAAATGCCCTAGGGGTGGCGGATCTCCTGCCAGGCCCGTTTTAAAGTTTTAAGTGCTGGGAAGAGGGTTCGCATCCCTGACGAGAAATACCAGACATTCAGGATATCGGCACCTTCTGCTCAGGGCACTTCAGATGCGATAGGCCTAGCAAACGCTCTAGGACATTCCCCGTTCAAATCCACTTCAGCGGCCCCCTTCTATTTACAGTGCTCAGTTCCCTTTGAGGTTCAATTGCCAAACTAGTCCTTGTTTTCTTCTTTTTAAAAATTTGCCTACTAATTGTTGCAGAAGGATTACTTCTGCATTTATCCTAGAAATGTTTACAGTCGGTAGGTGAATACAAAAGTGTTATATTAACTTGTGAGTAAAGAACATTCAGATTCTGATTCTCATCTTCAAATATTGGGCTCACAAATTTCTGGTCTGCTGCCAGCTCTGTCAATAACGCCTGACTTTGATTCAGTAACAACAATGTAACAGAGAGAATTAGACATCAAACGTGAGACTTATATGACTTCATTGATGACTGTAGTGTGAATTTTCTAATTCACTCTAGCTTCTGCTAGAAGGCACTTCTGTTGTCTGCATAATCTTTATGGTCCTAGAAATTAACCTAACAGAAGAAAAAAATGGGCCAACATTATCTGGGATATTTAATAAAGGTTTCCATAGTGTGAACTGCATGGCTTTTTTTTTATTTATATTCAAAAAGAAATATTACAGTGAAACTGTGAAACATAAAAACACTGTAGCCACTCTTCCAAACTAGCAAACATGAGAGGCATAGCAAGAAAGATGGAGCAGCAAGAAGCTTATTATCATGAAAAATCCAATAACTATACTATCAGAAAGACTCACTGGAACTAGTGCTTAATTCGTACACTGAAAGGAGCTTAGCATCCCAAAGAAGTACAGAGGATTTAAGGAGTGGGAGCTGCAGGAAGCAGCCAATACAAAAGCAACTCAGAGCTTTAGAGAATAGCTAGGTGAGCAAGGAGAGAGGAGATTAAATGGAGAAAGAGCTCCTCCTAGTGTAGTTTGCCTTTAAAAGTTGTCTTGAGTAGTGTAAGTCATGACTGAGAAAAGCTGGCTAAGGGATGGTATAGGGTGTCTGTCATTGGGGATTAGTTTTGGTGGAAACAGGAGGGCATAGCTACACCAGAACTGATTTTTTTGGACTTATCCTATTTCCTGCTTGGTACAAGAGTAGCAGGAGCCCTACCTTCCTGCTAGAGGTGCAGGAACAAGTAACATTGCCTTGATGATTTTTTTTATTCCGCAAATGCAACGGAGCTTCCCCTACATCTCTGGGCCAACAGGCTTCCTTCCCATCTTCAACAAACATAGAATACCTGTAATTAGATGAGAGAAGAGTTTTGGGACATTAAGTGAGTCAAGCAAAACCTACCAGCCAGATGATTTACAACATTTGTAAACAAAATCAATATCCTGTTGTCTCTCCAGCAAGTTTATTGTATCTCACTGCTCAGTGGAGTTACGAGTGTTCCCCTCTTTACTTCTCAGATATTCAGATACACCTTTAAACCTTCTAGCAAATAATCATGCATCATATTCTCTGTGTAACTTGAGAGGGAGTTAATATTATATATCCAGAGGATAATCAGACAAGCGTCCGTATACACCTGTTTACTATCAAACCTTTCAAGCTGGGTTCAGTGTCTGTATGGCAGGCTGCTTCACAGCTTCCATAGGTTTGACTAGAACACTGGACGCTAGCGAATCAGGACACTCTGCCAGCAGCTATGCCTGCGCTCTGTGACCTTGGGCAAGTCCCTTAATTATAGGCTATCTATTTTCCTTCTTATTTTTGGTTTTAAGCATTTAGACTGTAAACATAGCAAAGAGCGCCTGCCGAATAGAATTGTATGTTGGGCTTGACACGGCAGGGCTCTGTTCTAGTCTAAGCCTTTAGATACTCCTGGCACTCCTAATAAGAAGGGATTTGTAAAGCTAAGAGATGATTATTTTCTAAGACTACATTAATTCACATTAATTTAAGAAGCTCCTTTAAGTGGCAACACTGGAGCAGGGCTGTTACAGCGAGACAAAGCACAACAGTAGCGATAAAGGCAATCTCACAGAGCAGAGTGCTCTACCATCAAACACACCAATTACAATCAAGAATACAACGGTAATTAGCTAGCTAGGGGGCCAGCCGATAGGGAGGTAATCTGATTTGAAGGGCACAGGATGGAATACTTACCAATTTTTACCCAAATAAGTGTTCATCAGTTAGTTAAGTCTGCAATGCTCCAGAATTTAAACAGTAATAGCAAAACATTTTCCTTTCTGAAAAGGAATTCACAAAACAGTTTCTTCCTCTAACCCGAGACAGACTTTTGTGACCACCTTCAGAAAACAGTTTAAGAGTTTTGCATTCTGGAACATTTCAGACCATTCACTTAATTTCTAGAAGAGCCTCAGACATGAGGTTGACTACCTCTGATATTGACTACCTTCCTCAGGCTAATTACTGTTTTCTAATAATGATTGCCTTAAAATTAGCAGTGTTCCCCCTACCCCTGTTGAAGAAAGGTGTCTCCCCAAAAGAGTTCACTGTAGGAGAGCATGTCAACAACTCTGTCTCAAAAGAGTAATTCAGATGTTTGGAGCAATGCAGAAGCAGGCAAACATAGGCAAAACATCAATGTTCAGTCACAAAACGCACAGAACAGCCCAAAGGTGGGGCCATTCCCCACCTTATGCTTGCTGGCTATAGTCTAATTAGCCTAATATAATCAATTCCTTGGAAATATCTACCTGATGCCTAACACATTCCTTACAAAGCATGTGCTCTTAAGGCTGGAAGGCAGACCAGCTTAGGCTTTCCTGAGATTAAGGTCCCAAGAGGTTACTCAGTAACAGCATAGAAAGGAACCTCCCGTGAAGTAGCCTGTCTATTATTACCCTCCAAAGGAGGTGGAGATTTACTTCTATGCTTTGAGTTTTTCCCCCGTCTCCAAATGGGAACTTAAAGGAGCTCACAAAGAGGTCTGCACTCTGGGCAAAAATGCTTTATTTTCCAGGCTATCCTTACCAGCACAGCTATAACAAAGACACCCCACTTGAGACTTTCCCAGTTGTATCTGCTTCAGGGATGGGGGAGAGAGAAAGACAACTCTTTCAGTTGTTTCTATGTGCCGCTTAGCACAACCTAACCCTTATCATTGGCTGTAATATACAGACCAAGAACAACAGCCCTGGAAAAGATTATCCCATCTTCTCACTCTGCCTGATCCTCCTATTCCTTTGAACAGTCTGTGGACCAGATGAATGCTTGTCACCAGACAATTAACCTTTCTGCTCTTGTGCAGGAAGGATTAAAGTCAATTATAATGAATCCTCCTCAGATATTAGTAAGTATCTATGTGGCTACACATGTTTACACCAAGGAAAAAGAAGCTTTTCTCTCAGGACAGTCAGAAGGCAGTTCACCGTTTTCTACCTCTTCACGCATGCTGCTATGAGGAAGGATTCAATATTACCCATCACCCCCAAAACCACTTCGGAAATATTCAGCAGCAACATAGTGTTTTTGAAAGAGAGTATCTGTACCTTCTACCCTTTGTACAGTAAAGCAGAAGAGCTGCCTTCACTAGCTGCCTCACTGCCTAGCACTGAGTGTCCCTAGGCAGAGGGACAGACCCACCTGCACATTACGAGTTTGAAAAACACAGATGCATTTGCTCTCTGCCCAAAATACAGCAAGCAAAATGTGAGACCTCAGGGATTTTTCCACTTTTAGCCTCTACTCCTCTAAGGAGATTGCCCTCCAAGATCAGCTTCCTACTTCATTGAGCTACTACTTCATTTACCTACTTCATTCAAAGGGACAGCAGGAGACATTCAAGTCTGTGGGCTTTTTTTTAGTTCCCTGTTAACTTTCTGTTAGATGAGAAGGCCGTAAACTGGCAAAGTGACAGCACAGTCATCAAGGCAGAGTTGTTGTTACCGGAAGCAGATCTTTACCAGTACGTGCTAAAGCCGATTTACCCTACATAAAACAAACGTGACCTCATCCTGCCTTTCATCAGTGTCCTACCATTGCCTTTCTTACAGCCTTGTTTTGGGTTTCTGTTTACTGAGGTGCAGAAGCTGTCTCAGTAGTGATGCCTGCATTCACCAGGCCTTGCCACTCTGACCACAAGATTTCCTGCAGCTTTCCGTGGGATGCTGAGGTCGACCATGAAATAGCAGATTTTGCAGCAGCAGATTTGGTAGGCCTTTAGTAGTAGCATTGCACAAAACGGTATCTGACTGATGTGATCCTTAGGTCCCCTCTGCAACATTTTCCTGTTAAAGCATGGAAAAACTGCAACATACCCTGTTCATCAGAAACCTGAGCTATATTTAGACTTATGTGCTGTGAAGCAGATTTGTTCCACAGTGACCAGCTATAGAAAGAGATTCAGTAGTTCAGTCGTTCCCCACTGATTAGCTCAGTTCTCTGTGGATGTGTGCAACCAGCAAATCACCCTGTGATCCTTCACAGCAGGCAACCTCCATTGAGAAGGAGCAATTAGACTAAAATAATCCAAGCACCTCACAGTGATCAGTGAGAAAAGTACACTGTGTATCCCCTTGTAACCACTCACAGAATCAGACTCCAGTTAAACTGGTACCTGTGGTGAACCTATGGACCTGTTTTTAATGGCTACGTGAGGACATCTGTTCCTTTCAGGTACAGCCCTCACTCCATCTGCAGAGTCCTTCAGAGGAGAAAAGAGACAACAGGAGCAGGTAGATGCTACATGAAGACAAGCTTTTGTTCTTGGACAACACCAGCAGAAAAGGGTAAATCCCAGATACTCATTTCTGTGCAGTTGCTAAACACAGGGGTGCCTTGAAAAAGAGACAAAATCATTCATCTATAATGTCAAAAAACCCGGACGTGAATATTTTTGCTCAGCTCACAGCCCAGGAAGCATGTTCCAAATCAGCAGTGCCTTGGTGTTTGGAACAGAATCCTCCACTTTGTGATGATACAAATTAAACACTCTGATAGCCCTACAGCTGAGCTGAGCCCAGTAGCTCTCATTTCAAACAGCAAACACACAAACCAGCAAGCAAACAAACCCTGAAACATTTCATTCCATGAATCGTTTCAGTCTGGGGCCTTTGGCTCTTGCATGCTTCTCATTCTACTTCTTTTTAAAGCAATGAATGAAATCCCTGTTGCTGGGACTACAAAGGAAACCGTTCCAGATATTCTCACAGTCCTAACTCCACCATCCTCCCCAAAAGATATTGCTGAACTGTTTCCAAAGGTGCTTGAGTAGCATAAAGGTGAGCAGAAACCATCAAACCTGGGCAAAAGAAGAAGCAGAGGGAAGTCTCCAGTCCCAGAATCTTTGTGCCTTTTTCTGCTGTGCCCTGAAAGAATAACACATCTTCATTTCCTGCTACTGAACGTTACTCCCTCTCCCACACTACCTACAAGGAACTTGGTGATTACAAACAAGATGAGACCGGGGCCCAATGCGCTGCATCTTAATGGTGTTGAGGAACAGATGCAAGAGATCTCAGTGGATAATTTACCCACAGGGGAAAGAAAACATCAGATTAATTGTGTGGACCCTTGGTGATTGTTTTTTGCCTTGAAACATGGCAATTCTTATCCATTTTATTGGGATGAGCACACAGCAATAGTATATTCAAACATTGCCCCAGTACTCCACTACCGTAAACTCAATTACTACAGAGAGCATCCAGGCAAGCCTGTCTGCCATTCATTGTTTGGGCATGATGCCATAGCTGTGATCACATTATCCTGACCCTACATTGACTACTCATGACAAATTGATTCTACAGTGTCGCAGCTATTTTTTAAATCTCTGCAGCATATTATATTAAATGAACTATGAAGCAAATTAAGCATACGCTTAACTGAAGTAAATAGGACATTTGTACAGCATGAAGCTGAATGCGTCATTAGCTGTTCTGCTGAACTGAGGCCCTATTACTTGTCAGATAACTAAGCGTTAGTTGCAGTGGTCTTTAGGATATGGGCTTAGAAATCTGCAGCAAGCATCACAGTCCAGTCCAATCCACTCCAGTCTTTGACACATACTTTTCCCAAATCTGGGGACTTTTCACACCTAAGATGGAAAGGGCATGAAATGAGAAAAATCCTGGCCTTACAAACTAAAGTGCACTGTAAGGAAAGGTGCCTTTCAGCTCACAAAAGATGAAGCCATCTAGGATTCATGACTGCTTTTCATTATAGCTGTGCAACTATGGCATCAGCGGGGACAGGTGTATTCTGGGCTGTGGGATTCAATGGCTCATGTTACCAGAGGTTTTCATTTGACTGGCTTTCACCTTCCTGTGAGAGCTGAATGTATCATTACCTCTCAGTAGGGACTCACCAACCCACATACTAAGGCTGAATGATTTTTAAAAGCCCCTGATTTGAGCTGGCTTCATTTTTTGGGCTTCCAGCTTGAAACAGTTTCAGCCTCAGGGGTGCACAGCTGCCATGCCTTTAACTGGAGCCATCTGAAAATCAGGACAAAGACATCCCAAACTGGTAAAACTGAGTCACTCAGAATCTGTGGTCACTTTTCAAGTATCTGGGCTTGAATGATAAACTCAGGAATGTATACAAGTCAGCAGGGCTGGGAAATGGGCAGATGAGCATGAGACTTGTTTATCTTAACTCTTAATGTTGTGTTTTAAATACATACTCTTTAAATATATCACTCAACTTCCCTCTCATATTGGTGAGGATCCAGACTAAGGTCAGTGAAATTCATAAAGTTATGCAGGGATAAAGCAAGACTAAGAGAGAACTGAGTAAGGCTTGGGGAGTATTAGAAATATGGTCTATAAATACAGTATTTTTGCTGTTTCTTCCCCGCTCCCTTTAAACTGTCAGAGAAAAAAAGAAGCTGGGAGGGTGAATGAATATCAGATGTGAAAAAAAATCTTTGGGCTTTCAATTTCCCATAAGCCGGGACTAGAATAGTAAAAAAGCAGCAGAGGTCAGGAATGAGATACAGTAAAAAAAAAAAAAAAAAAAAAAACAGCATACACCATCTTATTCCAGGGATAATAGACTCAATCTGCTGTGTATGAGAAGAGATGCTGGGAAAGAAAGGCCAGAAATAGCAAAAGGTTTTACAGGGCTACAGAGGGATATTATTGTTGTACAAGATCTCCATAATGGTTCATTCTGAGGTTTTGTAGCTGTACTTCTGAGCGCTTGGCATCTCCTACCCCATGCCACAATCTCTTACCTAAACCACAGAGCAAACACACATGCCCTGCTTTGTAATCAGGGAAGACTCAGGGATGGATGCTGAAGAACAATTCTGGAACCACTCCAGAAGCCAAGGCCTCTGTCTCCGTCTCAGAGCGCCTGAGGAGGGCAGATGTTCGGTTTCTGTTGGATTAAGCTTTTGGCTGGGGATTAAGCTTTGTTATGGGTTAGCTGCTCATCTTGATTGGATAGTTTTCCTATATATCTGCCAAAAATGTCTAGAGTAACACACAGGCACTTCTTCATGCAATCTGTCAAAAATCTAAGTCAACACATAACATAAAAGATACATATTTTAAAATAAATGGAAAAATCAGTTGTGATGGGCACAAATTCTCTCTTACTCTCTCCACTCCATTGCTAACTTCCCCTGCTTACCAGTGCCTCAGTTCTTTCTTCCACCTGTTCAAAAAGGGGAGAAAAAAAGAAATTGCTGCCATCACCTCTATCCGCAGAACTATGGTTATCAAAGGAGTCCAGCAAGAACAACATTGTTCATATACACCAAGGTAGATGAACTGATGACATGAGTAAAATGAGATTTATCATCACATCACTTCTGAATAACTTTGTCCCTGGCATACGCCTCAGAAACTGATTCACTCCCAAGCCTGAAAAAGGTTAGATCTAGGTCCAAACAACATGCCCAAGTGTGTTTCTTCTGTCCACTCTGCTGACTGGGAGAGCGCAGTGAGTTACTGCAGACCCCATGTTCCTCTAGGAGATGTCTTGGGAATGTCCTTCCTCTTCTCCATCCAGAGGCTGGTTGCTGCAGTGCTGCTGATAGCTAACAAGAGGGTGGGCTGGGTGCCAGGAAAGCACATTCTGACAGACATCCTGTACCATCCTTTATTCATGGCTAAATTTACTCTCCTACAAGACACTGGGGCTATAGCACATGGCAGCTGTTGCAGGATAAAGAAAGAAAACAGGGCTATTAGTGTCATCTATTTAAGGGCTCTTTAATGTATACACAGCTTCTGTTATGCTCACTACTTTATCAAATGATACCTTCTACATTCCAGCACACACACTTCCTGACATTTACTCATTTCTGGCACCAGTAAACTCTGTGTGTGAGAGTTGGGGGAGTTCATGGGACATTTCATGTTTGAAGGCCAGCTGCAGTGCAATCCAAACTGATACCCCAAAGGGCTTTGTAGGCTTTGGAGGGCACCTGCTGAAACCAGCTTCTTTCTCTTGCACAGACTCCAGCATTTGAGGTAAATCCTGTTCTCCTTGATTAATGTTTGCTCTCTGCTTAGGAAAAAACATCAGTTAAATTAGAAGCAGCTTTGTCTGAGCTAGGATTTAGTAATAACTGAGGCCCGTACTCCCCATGGTTGTCATCCAGTGTTCTTATTTATTTCAGCGTACAATGGGAGTAGATCATTCCCTTTGTGATTTCCTAGCATTTTACACTTAGTCAGCAGAGCTATAAATGACTACACCAGATGCAGAGCAATGGGAAGATTAATCTGGACCAAGGACTCCAGTGTTTCCTTTTTTTCAGAAACTGGCATGGGAAGGCCTTATCTATGCTAGTGTATGCTCTTTCCCTTAAAACCAGGTCATCTGCATGGACACTACCTATTGGAATAGTCCAGGCTACCTACCAGCCCGAGCTTGGGATAGCACCACTTGCACTGGTGCCAGAGGATGCTCTAATGGCTTCTGAGCACCATGGACGTGTGCTAATGCTCTGGGATGCCTGTGACCATACTTGATTTTTACTGATTTTACTGATATGCTCAGGACTGGAGTATTTTTGAGGATTAAGGTTTGGATTCCTAGGACGGTGGAATCTGAAATTCCTATTCTAATAGGGCTCACTCAGTCTTAACCCTTCAATATCTAAAGCAGATATATTAACTGACATGCAGAACTGGGAGTAGAAAGAGGAAAGTTCTTTGTAAAACCTCTTAAAAAATTATATCATCCCTGGTCTGTCAGTGTGCACAATGAGGACCCATGAGGACTTTTGTTGAAGCATCTTTGGATATAATTCCATTCCTTGCAAGATCTTCTGTGCTCGCCAGCTGATGATTGTCATGACCAAGATACCAGCATTCAAAAAATAATAAAGGGCCCATTTCTTCCTACCTTTATGGAGGGAAACAGTCATCTGATCAGGATCAGGCCTGATACTCAGGCTGCAAGATGTAGTACTGTGGGATGTTTGATCAACTGCTATTACTATAATAAAAGTGAGCCCTGATAGAGTTGTAGGTAAAATCTCTCTTGGGAGCAGCATTTCCTGCTGACTCCATATAGAAGGCTTGGCAGAACGCCCTGTGCTTTACAGATATTTTTGCTGGAAACAGAAGAATCCTCCTCTGGGGCCATAGAGCCAGACCCATAAAGCCCTTGACCCTGAATGTGTCATCTCCCTGGAGACCCAATGTACATGAAGAAACATAATCTTCTTGAAGTGTCTGCTGTCTGCATTGTGTTAAAATATGACCAGAACTCAACCATGGAATCTCCGGGTCACTCAGGGCAGAATCCTATGAAGGTTTGCTGGGATTTTAAGGAAAAAGAAAAAAAAAAGAACTCTTAGACACAAAAGGATATTTTTCTATTGTTTTAAGTGGTGTTATTTTACCACTGCTGTCATCTGAGAGAGTTCTGTGGTGCTCAGCAGACTTTTCACCTGCTTTTCTGTCCTGGGAAAGTAATAGCTCACAACAGATGAGGAACAGAGCTGAGTTTTGCGAGGTCACTGCCACAACATCACATGCAAATGCTTTGCCCATTGAGAGCCGCACAGTGCCTGAGCTCTGCTGGGGAAATCAGAAGGAGCTTTCCTAGTAGGAAAGTACGGACGGAAGTAGAAAGCTCAGGGCCTTTGGGAAGAAGTTCTGAGGGGGTTACCTTAGAAAATAGATCAGTCTAATAGATCAACTTTCCCACTACAGTAACAGGGAAGGAGAGGTGCCTGTTATCTCTCTGTTATCACCGTCTATTATGACAAGAGGAAAAGGGTATCTGCTATTTTTTTTTTCTTTGTACAGTTTTGAGCGAGTTGGAGGACCCATTCTCTGCTTTGAAGACAAAGGCAGGTGCAGGGAGCAGTAAAGGCGGTAGCTTGAATGCAGAGTTAGCAAGGAGACAACATCAATGTGGCTTTTGATTTGCTGTTGTTTCAGTTTTCTGTATTTTTTTCAGCACTGTGAATTCCCCTCCTTGACATCTGCCCCACCATTGCAGTCTGTCTCTACTTCTCTCACTTCTCCCTTTAATGTCCTGATTTCCCCTTTTGTACATATGACCCTTTCACTATGCAGGGATTAGTATCTTACTCATAAATATGTGAAATAGATACGCAGATGATTTAATTTGCTGGGTTTTGTAGGGCTGGCCAGACAGGCTGGAATGGGGAGAAGGGTATGTTCTGGCAGGTCAGCTGAAGAAAAACATCATGTGTGCGAGGTGAGTAACTTGAAACAGGCACACAGGACATCAGTACTAGCACAGAAGAGAGACCTCAGGGGATAGGGACAAGATAGTAAGACATAAAGGCCGGTCAAATAAGGAAGAGCAGATCTGGTGATCACAAAGAGCTTGAACTTAATATGGAGGAACAGGGAGCACTGACGGACACTGGGAGAGGGAGCTGATACAGTAAGAACAAGGTATTTGGAAGGGACATATAGCCCATTCCAGATAACTGCAGTCCTGCAGCCAGTCAATAGAGGACAACATTAGGCACCTCTGAAAGCTTCTGAGAAGCTATTCAAAGTGATTTGGGAAGCTATTAAGGCTGAGTCACTATGAAACAAAGGCAGAAGTCAGGCCTTCTGAATATAGCTCTTCATGGCTATTTGTTGCGCATGGACGATGCTGGGGGTGTCACTGAAAACAGACAATAGGAGACTAAAATCATCATGGTAGGTAATATTGAGATCACACCTATGAGTTATGGTAAGTGGCACAGAGAGAGGAGAAAAGATCAACTTGCAGGGCTGGTTTTCACTGCAGAGTTAATTGTATGTTACTGCTAGCTCACATCCCATCCAGACTTTTAACTCAAACATCGTGGGATTTTTAACTTGAGCTGCCTAGTCAGGGAAGTACCTGGGATACAACTGAGGCAAGTCTATCTTGTCAGCTGCTAAAAGAGCTACACTATAGTGTGGTGGAAATCTACTGTCATGCAAGCATCACTAGTCCTCTAGTGCCTCCTTGTAGTTCTGCTCATCAACATATAAAGGACAGATAAATCCTCCTAGATTTGGCAGGAGTGACTTCAGTGAGCGATTCAGCCCACTGGAGCATGTGAGCCATGAGATGGCCCTCAGACTCCTTAAGGCCACACACACAGAGCACCTAGGGAAACAAAAACCTGTTCTGTCTTTATTCGGGCCTTACCTTAAGTTTGCCTACTTGAATCGAATGAAAATCATCTCTTGTACACGTGAAACAAGCAAAAGATAAGGTTGAAGATGTCTCTGCCTCCCCTATGTGTCTGCTAGGAGAAAGGATGGGAGAGGTTAACTGAGCAAGTGAGAAGCAAAAGGGGAGAAGTCTGCTCTGGCTACATTCAGTTTGTTTATAACACATCCAGGAAGAGATGCTGGAGGAGCTGAGCAAAACACAGGTTTTTGGATAGACAGTGGCAGGCTAGGAGGGAAGCAGAGGTCTGAGACATGCGGAAGACATGGCAGTAAAAGCTATGTGACTGGATGAAGATACCTAGGGGAGGGACACAGTTCAGTTGAGCAGGGATTCCCAAAGAGGAGGAGGGACAACAGAGAGGCTGTGAGATCGTGAGAAGGAAGAGCTTGAAAGGATAATGTTGTGGGAGCCTAGGCCAAATAAAAATTGTCAAGTGGTAAGGAGTAAGTCACCAAGTCAAACTGTGCAGTTGAGATTATCACCAAAGCCCCAAAATTCAACAAGGCCTTGCCAGGAGGCAGTTGTTGAGGCAGAGAGGAAGGAAAAGACTGAGGTGATGGAAGGTAAAGCAGAGAAGTAGGGTCTAATGAACCACACATGGCAGCAGCCAAGGTCAGGCTTCAGACAAGTTTTGTGGGCAGCCAGAAGCTCACAGGCAGCCTTGCTGGGAAATGCAGTGTGGCAGCAACACCACCTTCAACGCCTGCATCGCTCTGCAAGTCCAGCTCTCGCCCGGAGACCAGCAGCAGGGACAGCCTTTGCTGGGTGTTTACAGAGCGTCCATGCTGCTTTCAGCAGTCAGGCAGAGGAAAACCCTGCTGCCCCTGCCGCAAGCACTCTGCCAAGGGCAATGCTGCCTTTAGTGCAAGATCAAAGGGCAGCTGTGCCTTCTAGGCACGTTTGTCAACCAAAATATTGTTATAATTACCATGCTTACTCCAATTAACTTCTGCTGAAGAGCCAGACGACTATTCAACAATATTAAAAATCTGTCTTGCTTGAGTATGCCAGTATCCAGCTAATCTGCACACCCATGTGTCATCCACAGATGAGTCCTAGGGAGCGGGTTCGCACTGTGTTGCCAGCAGCCCTCCCTGCTGCCAACAGTGCTGACATGCTCGCAGGCTAGACTCCAAAGGTGGGCAGAGGGATTCTCCTTCCTGCAAGACACTGGCAGAGGAGGCTGGATGGCAAGTGGCAACAGAGGTGCCTTGTGAAAAGCCTGGGCAAGCTGTTTAATTGGTGGAACAGAGCTGGGGTGTTTACTCATATCCTTAAAGACTTGGAGAGCCTTATTTATTTTTTTGCTAATGCTTACTGTGTTACTGTAGCACTTAGAGAGCCTGTTTGTGACAGGTGCACATCAAGGTTGCAACAAAAAGACAAGTCCTGGGATGGAGAATTTACAACGTGACTGAGATTAGGGATGGCAGATAGGCATAAGTGTCCGACAGATGGAGCAACGAAAGCAAAGAAAGATGTTTGTGATCAGCCTGGCAGCCTGGATGGGAAGGAGTACTTTTAATCAATGTCTTAACTGAGGAAGATGAGTGGATCTCTTCTGACTCAGGCTGGGTACATACCACACTCATTAACAATCAGAGAGAACCTGCAGAGGAGAAGTTAACTCCTAGCAAAGATATGAGATGGTACCCAAGGCAATAACTCCCCCTTTTTTAAAAGATGGAGCAGGACAGTATGGCACCTTTGCCCTAGATATGAATCTGATTTTAAAGCCTTGTGAAAAACATTTGAAAAACACAGGCCTAGCCCCCCTCTCTGAACTGAGCGCCAAAAGGTCACAGGCTTTAAACCCCTCCTAGGTTGAACTGAGGCCTTCCCAAGGGTCAAAGCATTTAGACACACTGCTTGCAAGGTAGAGAGCTCTCAACTCAGATCTTAAACTATTTAATCTGCATGTGGAGCTTTGTTTTGGATCTTCTCTAGATCTCATAAATGCAAGAAAAAGTGGAAGAGTGAACGGACCCAGATTGTGGTTCACAGCTAAGCAGGCTCTTCTTTGGCAGTAAAAGTTGTGATGCGGTCGGTGGTTCAGTACAGAGGCCATCAACTATGACTATGCCTGTAAATATATTCACACACACTATGTGTATATGCATTTATGTGAAGGATCAGCTGACATTAAGTATTATTCAGCATACACTGAAACTCAGAGAGATGGACAGGAGAAGCTTTTTGCTGAATTTAGTCCTGAAAGCTTATTACATACCATTGTGTGGATGGTACAGCAAAGGCGCTGAATGATAATTGCTAACTTGCTGCTGTACGTGTGCCTGAGGGCACTGGTGTAGAATGTTTTCTGCCCTGAGCACCCAAAGCACTGACAAGACACAGCTGTTGTGGACTTTAGTGGAAGCTATAGCTCATCAGCCCATCTGTGTAAATTGCCAAAGGTGGGATTTAGACAGGAGGCTCAGGGTACCCGTGATTGGACTTGAGGTAGTTGTGAAGCACAGAAAGGAACAGATTGCCAGAAGAGCTGATGGAGAAACAGGATGGATAGGAAGAGCTGTGGTGGCAGATAAGTGATCTGACAACAGAAGCAGCAATGTAGATAAGCTCTTCTGTAACTACAACAACGCAAGCTGATAGAGCAGATGGTCACCTCAGTTTAGCCTCTAACGTGGCTGGTTGCCCTTAGCAATATTTACCCAAAAATACTCTACCGATGAAGATGGGATTTATGCAACAAACAGAGGGAAATGAGTCCTATTTTAAACAACATAAACCATGCTCTATATCGGCTCTGACTGTCCATTCATGCGCCAGTTTTGTACTTAGGCAGACTGCATGCAGGTAGCTGCTGACATCCTTGCTCTGATGAAGAGCTGAGGGGCTAGAGTTTCAGTCACAAGTTCTAGTAACTGCCTGGGGCCGCTGGGTAACTGGCTGCTTCCAGGAGACTGTCACGTATTGGACAGTACAGGAAACAAAAACACACACCCCCCAATGGAAGAGGTGCACGGTTTGAGACAAGGGGCTTTGGCTTTGAAAAATGAAAGGTAAAGATAGGAGATGTAGATGAGAGAAGGTGCTGATTGAAATGCAGGGAAGGCCATTTTGAAGGCACACTGCCGCGTTTACATTTACGGATCAATAAAGAACTCAATAAAGCCTCTTGAAGGCAGAAGGGAAGACTCTCTACTGCAGGCTAGCAGAAGAAACATGTCTTACCAAACCACTGTCCCTTACCTTGCGCACTAAACTGGTTCCTGAGTCCCAGCCAACTGCATCATCACTGTCCCTGTATAACAAGACTTTCCATCCCCAGGCTCGCTGTGAATGTTGTGGCATAACCCTGGGCTTCACCTAGCTCTTCAAGTGAGACTCTGTCTAGGAAAATGCACTTGAAGCAAGACCTTGGGAAGCAGCTGTGTCTGTATTTATGGATGAATGGGACAGCAGAATGAGTCACAGCGGGACCCCTGGACACTTTTGTAAAATAGTGAGCAAACAGTAGCAAATGGAAATAATTTATGGAATGATATCACCGAAAAATACTCAAAGCCAACTCAGCATAAGCACATGGTAATGCAACGTTGTGCAGCTCCACAGCACCAGGGAACCATCAGCACCATCACCGCTATTTTGATCTGCTAGGAACAACAACAAAGTGCGTAACCGGAAGATCCCGTCCCTTGAAGGAGGTGGGCAGAATAAGAAATGTAAATATAAACTAGCCCAAAGTCAGCCAGTATCTTGTGGGATGTTTCCAGTGATGGGATCTTCAGAAATGTTTCAGTGCAACAGCTTGTCTCGTGAAACGTTCAGATTATGCTTAACCTATGCAAAGGAAAAAAAGGGGACAGAGGGGAAAAAATACAGAACCGTAATGTAGTCAGTGCCCTGAAGTCCAGGGCGATTTAGCTCTAGGTGTTAAGATATGTGTTCAATCCTATATGAAGACAAACATTAGATACCGGAAGAAACAAATATTTGTGGTAGAACCCTGCCCCACAGCATGCTGTGTGGCTACCAAGCAGTTCAAGTGTGGCTTCCTTGTTGGGCCATGGCAGCAGTGAGGCTGTGCTGGCACGAGGTTGCTGGATAATCCAGACCCCAGGCTCTGCAGAAAATATCTCAGCAACAGACAGCAGATGCTGGCATCACCAGGGTGCCCAGGGAGCCAGCTGCATACCCAGCCTAACCCAGTCCTGCAGCAGTGCTGGGAAACCTTTGAAGAGCCACTGCCATCTCCTGCCCCAGAGCTCCCTGCCTTGGGCTCCCCAAGTGCCCAGTGCCTCTCCGGCAACTCAGAAGCAAACACACATCCTGATATGCAGCTCACGGGCCTGAAAGGTGGCGCCTGGCTGTGCTGAAGCTGCTCAGGGAAGGGAAGCAGCATGCTGATGCACAAATCATTCCTAGGACAGCTTCAGATGGTGGAAACCAGGCAGCCCTTCCCCAGATTCCCATTTTTTTGGAACATTCTGGAATCTGGAAATTTTTGGAGAATGGGCAAAATGTTCAACTCCCTTTCCCAGATCTGAAAAGATCGTCTGGGAGCTGTCAGGACATTGCCATCAGCTCTCCATCAGTGTTATTCGGGGTTAATCCTGACCTAACCAAAGGCCTGATGTGAGAACTACGTCACTGGTGTGTGGAAAGCACTTTGAGATGCTTCAGTGGAACCTGATAAAGAAGGATAAATTATTATTCTCACCCCCCCCCCAAAATATTAGGTAAAGTACCATGCTGAGATGCTAGTGCAGACATGTTGCAAAAGGGGTTAACCTCAAAGGAGAGAGAAATTCTGCATTGGAAAGTGTGTCTCATGTTTGAAAGCCCAGAAATCTGCAAGCATTATGTATGTCTCAACTCATATATTTAATGAATATTGATTATCTCATCTGCATATGCTTACTACTTTTTATTAAAGAGCAAGTTGCTTGCATTTCCTTCTCCTTCTTCTTCATTATAGCATCAACGCTCAACAACCAGGACAGCATGCCACACAATGGTATAAACAGTGTTAACCAGATACTTAAGGGTTGTTCAGGCCTAAATTGACTAAAGCATACATACAAACTGATGTCAAGCATTTGGAATTACCATTTAAAACTAGTATTTTCTGAGAGCTAATGAAAGCTATTTACAGCAGAAAATCCAGTGGCTACAAAAGGAGGAGTGAACAGCCCAAGCTCCAGAATAAAGAGCCAAGGAAGGATCTGATTCTATCAGAATAAAAATACTGCCAGACTGCTTTAGACCTCAGAGAAGTCGCAAACACAGAGACCATTGGTTCTGTCAGAAGGTTTCTCAGTCTTGGGATCGGGGGGCTGTTTCTAACCAACCTGTCCAGCTCTGGAAGATTTAGGAGTATAGATCTCACTACCAATCCTTGCTCTGCAACCATTACCAGCAGCACTCATATCACCTCTCCTCACCAATAGTCCTTGTACAGTGGAAGCTCTTCCTGGCTTTGCACAAACTGTACAGCACATTACATGCAATTCAACCCGCAGTTATGTGATGATACGGTGACCTACTCCAAGGCTGTGACGAGTCACCTTCCCGCATTTGGTCTCTAGGGTCTCAATTAAGTGGGCCAATGTATTCTGCTTGTCATCATGATTAATTTACCAGGATGGTGCACAGTGCTACATGGCTTTTAGTATCTATACTAGCTTAGTGGGCTCTAGCTTGCATGTGTATAGATGTTGCACAACTCAGGAATCTCCTTGGAGAAAAAGACAACAGGAGATTTTGAACATCCTTTCTACTTCAGAATAAGTTCAGGCAATCACATACTTTGGGGACAGCAGATAACTTCTGTATTGCCACATCTAGTGAAGATCCCACGGGAAAAAGGCAGCTTTGTAGTTAAAGAAATGGTACTTTTAGACACTGATTAACCAGGCCCTCCCTTGGATACATTTCAAGACAGCACTTCTTCCTCTGGCATCTGCACTAGCTGCCTGGGGGCCAAAAGCAGAGCAGGTACTGGAGACATTGCCTGCCTCTGTAACTTCTCTCTTTGCGGGATGGTCAGAAGGCAGCATACTGGGTGGCCAGACCCCACATGGAGGAAACCCTTGCCATCCTCAAAATAAGGCATTTCAGGTGGTGCAAATACACTATCACACCTCTAGATGACTTGTTAATAATGAGACTGACATCCAGAGTCTTACATCTTAAAAATCAGTGTTCTCCTGCCCAAGCTGAGCTGACCTTTTTTCACTTAAAGCCTCACTAGAGCGGTGCCAAGCCCCCGGCTGGCAGCGAAAGGGCTTGCATCATTGCCTGCGGCAGGAGGAAGGGAACGTCCCTTCCCAGGGGGCTGCTCGTGACACAGCAAGGAGACACAAGTGGAGGCAATCTCCCAGCCAAACAGGGACAAAACTCCTGAGACCTCACTGGGACCCTGCCCAGAAAAGCAGGTGCCAAAGGAGTAGGGAGAAGGAGACCCACTCTGTCTATGTTGGGAATGACTTCTGATTTGGAAGGGGCTGCACCAAAAGAGGGACATTTCCTTCTGCAACAGCGGGTGAATTGCAGAGGGATACAGCAGCAGCTAACAAGCAGGAAGCAAGGGGAAGAGTCATTTCCTTGTCAGGTGGTTCAGTCACAGTTTGCAGGCAGGAAGAACTGAAGCAAAGAGAATTCTGGTTTCCAAACCTGCCTCTTAAATACAGAACATATTGCATGTTATTCGGTGCCCAAGATGAACTAAAACAGAAGAATGTTTGGTTTCAGTACACATCTTACTGGTGACTCATATTTTATTCATAGTACAGAAAGGCCAGAAGTTCACACTAGTGAAGAAATCCCCTCTCTTTCTGTGCAGGCTTCAAAAATCGGTCATAGCAGAACAATGCTATTGAACTCAGGAGGGCTTGGGTTACCAGCTTCCCAATTCCCAAAGCCTTTCAGTTATTTTTCACTTTTTACATTCGCAGGACTAATCAGGCAAAACCTTGACTGGAGTATTCTGCTTTAATTACAAAATGCACTCAGACCAAAGGCTTAACAGCACCTGGTACATATGTACACGTTTATCTCAATTATAACACCAAAGAGCACAACGCAGTCTAGTCCTACTTTAAATCAACTATTTCCCTCTGGCAAGATCTTTGGAGTACAAACAGACAACACAGTTATGCTTGAACTGGCTCTTAGACACAGGGCACCAGGCTCTACACTTGATCATGTACTTTGAGTTGCTCAGGGTGGATAGTAAAAGTGAAGAGTAAGACAAGGGAGGCAAAACTGGAACCCAAAGGTAATTTGAGCCCATATCCCACCATACCAAAAATGCAGCAATAGGCAACTCCCTCCTTGTTGCTGCAGAGTAAGGACAAAGTGGATAAATTACAAGTTTTTTATTGCTGGTGAACTCAAAACAGGCAACTTTAATCTACTGAGGAAGATGCATGTACAAATGTTAGGCCTTTGTGCGTTTTTCCTTTTTCATCTTAATGAAAATGTCTCTACACCTTCAGTCCAGATCCTTGGCCCCTGCTGAGCTGCCAGCGAGACCCTTGGTGTCTCACTGGACTCTGGTCACTCCTCCTGTAGGACGGTATAAGAAGCATCACATGTATTAAAAAAGGGAGATTTCTCGGAAAATACAAAGCTCTGTTATCATGTTGCTCAGAAAGGAGAAGTCTAGCTAATCCTGCTGCATTAGGTACATGGTTTAGGTACATGGTATTACAGAAAACCCTGCGACAGCATGAGTTGTCCAGGGGATTATTTGAATCGATTTAAGAATTTGTTGGGTTCCATTCTGCTTCTGGTGTGCAAGCTGCAAGTAAAGTGCACTTCTTAGTGTAAATTACAACTCTATGAAGATGCGGTATCTACGTAGTACTTGTCAGACATCAGTAGAAAACAGACTACAATAGTGGTACAATGGCATAGGCAATAAGGATAATAGAGTAAGATGTTGGATGCCACCTGTGAAGCCTTCCATGGTTTGAGCACCTGGGTATTGCATAACTGTGCATCAACAGTGTCATTTAGGAGGAAGCTTCTAAAATCAAAGGACATAATTGTGCACCAGGTTACCACTGCAAGCAGTCACTCCTCCTCCTCTCGTCCCATACGCAGCTGGTATGGCATCACCAAACGATGCTGATAACTGCTCCTAACTTTTTAGAGTTTTGTAACAGCTCAGGACAAAACGGGGATCCAAAGGATGTTTCTATGGAGCTGAGGCTTTCAGAGGGTTGTGGGGAAGGCAGCATTATACCAGAGTTAAGCTAGGCCGTGAGAGGACAGCCTAGTTTCAGATACTGTGTTTAGTTACCCTGACAGAATTGCTTCACTTGCACCAGAGCCAGAACGGAGAGATCCCAACTCTTACCTGCGCCTTGCAACTAATGTTTTGTTTTAGTAGAGCTGATTTACATTATCCCACCTACAAATCTCATCTCTTTTCCCACCCTCCATGTACAATGTCAGGTGCCTATTTTACCTGGGTCTAAACCCTTGAGACCATCAGGGCTGACAAACAACATACTATTTCTCTGATTTCATAATACTGGCAGCACAGCATTAAAAAAAAAAAAAAGGAAAGAAAAATCTGTTCAGTGTTTGTTCTCTTTTAATTTAATGAACTATAAAAAGGGAACTCAAAATACCCAATACCCACCTAAGTATTCTGGGTGCTTCAGAAGACACTGCATACCCCAAGGCAGATTTGATTAACTCCTTGACGCCAGAGTTTTCACGTGTCCATTGCCAGCAGCGGATGTCATGTGAGAAGGGAGGAGGGAGGAATAAAATAATTGCACTGTGTGATACAAAAGGATTAACACTGCCTTCATAACAGCAGAACCAACCAGCAATTCCCCTCACAGAGCCAGAAGCGCTTTTCTTCTCTGGAGTGATGCTCCAAGGAGCAAATTCACAAATGAGCACCCCTCATCGGAAGTAGAGGACCAACATGGACAAACACATTTCCAACACAAGACTGGAATTCAACAATCATACAAACAGATTTGCATTGCAAGCTAAATTCATCCCTGGTGCAGCTCTCTTGACTTTGGTGGAAGAACACCTAAAATTTATCTGGCCCTACAGGGCAATTACAGCAAACCTCCCTCATAAAACTGTTAGGAGTGAGATATGTCTGACAGCTGGAAACACCATGTTTGTTGCTAACTCCAACAGCCAAGATTTCCCAAAGCAAATAATTAATCTGTGGCTGCCAGTATCAAGCACTTTCTGCATTATAGCTTTCCCTCTGCTTTCCCTATGCTCCAAGAATGTTCCCAAACGGATTAAATTGCAAACTGTCCCTAGCACAGATATCTCTAAAATGGAGACACAGCACTTTCTCCCCCTCCAGCTCTCTACTGGCTGCATTCACACCCTAACCGCAGGCTCAATCAGAGGGAGCATGAAGAAATGCTCTTTAGAAACCTTCTTTTACAACATGCCTCCCTCCCTGTATCAGGTGGTGTGACATATCCCTTGCTGCCTCCAATTAGCATTATGACAAAGGCTTGCTGTAGTTATGTAAAATAGAATTTGGGAAGAAAAAAAAAATCCTGCTCTTGATACTCTGAGGAGAGCACTGGGCAGAACTGAGCCATGACCTGCCAACGCTAAAGGAAGGTGACAGTCAGTCCTGCAGGGCTCTGAATCCTTGATACTGCCTTAGCCACAAAAAAATTTTTGACCTTTGGTCAAGCACAAGGGGTTACAGCCAGACTAAGTCATCTGTGTCATTAGAAACAGAGGAATCCCTGGGAAGGAAGGCAGAAAACCCTTGTGGAACGTACAATCTCTAAAAGGTTTGCACGGTTGGGATGGGAGCCAGAATCTGGAGCAGCCCTTCAGGCAAGTTCTGCTCTGAGGGGATACAGGTGATGGGAAGACTTGTGCTCTTTCTTGTTCCTTTTGCCAAGATTCAGATTGCACAGATTATGGTAAAATTCACTTGGCAAAAAAGGCCTTTATTGGAAAAAAAAAAAAAAAAGGAAAGGAAAAATAAAGAAAACTTCTCTAGTGAGTATCAGGACTGAGACTTCAAAAAGTACAAGATTTGTATAAATTCAGCAACATGTCCAGCACCAGAATATACTGTGGTGCACCAAAGAACCTGGAGGGAGGCCAAGGGGACCTCAGGAAGGGAACACCATCTAACTCCCTAGCAGACTGCCAGTCTTAGGTTCTTCTCAACAGCAGACGGATTTTCCTTGTTCCTGCAGCATCTCAGGTCCCATGGGAGGTATTGGTTGCAAGCAAGCACCTGAATATTGCCTAATGGAGTAAGCCAATCGCTAACGTAGCTGGCGTGTCCATGCCCATCCATTGAGTGTTTTCTTTTTGTATGCATTTCCACTGTAGAATTTTCTTCTTCTTTCTCCACATAAGTCTAAGCAAAAGGACTGCTTTCATCTGTAATAAGTTAAAATCAGAAATGACCTAACAAGTAGCTGACATTGGTCCTTGGAGCCCAAAGAGTAAAATCCATAGAAAATCTATTGGTTCCACTTTTTTCTGGTATATCCCATGCACACCCCCATTAGAAAAAAATGGGGTTTATGAATCTTATCATACAGGAAAGAGCAGTACCTCAAAGCCAGAGCTGACAGTCTGTAGTAGCGGTCTAGGCTCTCTCAGAGTGCTAAGAGTGGCTCTGAGTCACTATTCAATCAGTTTTCACATGGCCGTTGGCCAAGGCAACAGGGACAGTGGGGGCCCCTGGCTCAGCAGTCTCATCAAATCGTAAGCGCAGGGTGTTTCTGATCACCAGCTGCTCCATGATGAAAGAAGCACAAAACCATGGGATGGCATACTCCAGGGTGATCAGGCCCATGAAGTCAAAATCAAACTGGGAATAGTCCCATGGGCAGGCATTGAACTGGCGTAGAATGAGGCCAGTGGTGAACTCCCAGAGGTATGTCCAAAGAGTGTAAATGAGGCAGCGCACTAAAATGTTACACTTGTCCTTGAGATACAGATACATCTTCTCCACAATGAGGATGGAGGTGCCATAAATGAAGAGTGCCCACACACTGGTAACACCTGGGAACTTCCAATTAAAGTTGACCACAAACTCCCAGGCAGCTGTGAACATCACCTCACAGAAATAGCCATGAATGGCATAGAGATACCACCGGGAGAAAGCGGTCAGAGGCTCTGCCGCAGCCATTCTTCTGCACACACCCCAGCAGGCACTCTGAAATGAAAACAGAGAGAGAAGTCAATAAGGATGTCACAAGTCCTCACCACCCAGATGACAGCATGCAGAAATTCACAACATCCACAAAGGACCTGAGAAACAAAGTGCATTTTAAATTACTTCAGTTTTACTACAGTGAATTTAAGTCCTGCGGAAATGTGGCACCTTAGGCTCCGAGGCTCAGAACGGGCCCGGACAACTTATACTGCTCTGCCAGAGAATCTGGATGTAGCTGGAACTGGTGACAAAAGGTACAAAGGCTTTGCCAGTAGTGGGGCAACCAAAGAACTTACCAGATGCAATTGCCAATAGAAAAATACAAGCATCTCAAAAGAAGCACATGTCACCTTTTTGCTCCTTTCAAAAACAGCACTTTGCCGATTCCAATATGCATTAGATGAGATGAATGGAGCACTGAAAACCTTAGCCCTTTCAGGTGCCTCCTAAGTCCCCATACCCAGAAAGTTTAGCGTAATAAAAGACTATGCTTTCATGGGAGCTACAAAAAGGAAACCGGAGAAGAAAGTTTCTGAGGTTTTACACTTTCAGATATCACACCTTGTGCCCAGTAACTGAACTGCTGTTTCTTCTGTTAGAGAACTCACAGGCATCATATAGCTAAGATTTGGAGAAAAATTGATTATGGTATCAGACCTCCTGATCGGAAGTCAAAAAGTGCAAGAGAGCCATTCAAGTCCATTCAGGTTTGGGTTCAGGACAGCAGAGCACAAAGCACGAGAATAAAAAGGAACGGCTGAGCATAGAGAGAGGTGGTTAGTCATGAATTAGGAAATGAGAACAAACTCTAATTGTCTCTACGGGAGGAAACTTGGTGAATAGGCTTTGAAAGGGCATAATTTACTTATCACTGAACAATCTCAACACAATTAGTTTTTACTTTTCTTTTTGTTTTAAACACAATTTTTTGTACAGATTTTTAAGCTCTTAAGCATTGCCTTGCCACACTATCACTCATTGGCCCAAGTTCATTTCAGGCATAATTCTACTGAAGCCTTAAAGATTTACAACACAGGGTGAATATGACCTCTTTCATTCTTTAACTATATGTTTTCAAGTCAGGTTTCTCTTGACCCCTGAGTAGGCACTATTTAACTTCTCTGCTCTGCACTTGCCAACTCTGTAGTACAAGGTGCTAGGAAAGGACTACAGTACTGTCATGTGCAGCCATACCATTGCCATCTGGAAATAGATTATTCCTGCCCTGCTCTGTAAACACTGTACCTCTTCCAACAAAATATTAATATGCAGTGGTGCCCTGAAATTCTGATAGGAGATAGGTAAAGAGAAAGATTCATTAAAAAAAAAGAGGAGTTAGAATAATGAACACAAAGAAGGTGAGCGGAATATTCACTGGAAAAGTGTGCTCAGCCCTCCTCCTGTACTGTAATACATTTCGGAGGAATGAGAAGCACTGGGGAATATTGAAAGTGGAAAGGAAAGAGCTATACCCATAACCCATTCGCTCCTCTCTTAACTGGATAACAAACGACCCAAGTCTTGGCAGTTCACACGATATGGGTGTTTGAACAAAGACCCATTTCTAATGGCACAATTCATGTTACGCAGGCCACTGAACTATCTGCAGATGCTAGAGATCCGGGTCAGTAGCAAATTGTGAGCTTAGTCTTTCAGCCATAAGGAGTCACTAGAAATTCCCTCATGTCTCCTAACAGTTCAGTTATAAGAGACACTCCAAGACAACTGTCGAAGTGTCACATGAATGTGCGTGGGGTATATCTGCACACAGTTCACAAGAAGCTGATGTGTAAGGGCATTGCAGACTTCCTCTCTGATAATGTTAGCTGGTTAATTTTCCAGCACAGTCAATACGCTTAGGAGGATCTTATCTTGAATCTTCATATCATTTCCCCATTTTCACATACTTTCAAGAGCAAACCAGTAGTCAGAGCTACAGGAGAAAGGGAAAACGATAAGGAGGAAGCGGGCTGTGGCTATCTTTTATGAGAATGAGGATATACAGCAGGAGGGGGAGAAGCTTCTTATATCTGAGGAAACAGATGTCAAAAGAAGCAGAGGCCTTAAAGGTCCTACTAAGGTACCTTGCTAGGTAAGGTACAAAGGAAATACAGAACTGAACTGTCATTCACTGCAGAAGAAAACGATTGTAAAGTTTTCACTGAACTGCCAATGGTTGTATGTTTTTCCTCCCTTTTCAATAAGTCTTTCTAAGCTTCTCCCCTGGTGCTCCTACCTCCTTGCCCTTCCCTCTACATCATTATAGGAAACGTATCAGAATTCTGCTATTTGGAAGCACGTGCAGCATGCAGTACTGTCTGTCATGTTTTCCTTATAATTTTGGAAATCTCGTTTCTAAGCTGAACCTTTAACAAAACAAGTTGTCCAAATATGCAAAGGTCCTTTCCTCTCAATCCCTCCCTTCTTCCCTCCAGGGATCCCTTCACAAATTATTTCTATTGCCTTATGCCTGCCCATCAAAGCCAAAGACTCTGGCAAGTGTATCCAACAAGCCATGTCCTGTTCTGCACCGCATAAGTTTTTCTGTGCAATGGAGATCTCGCTCTTTCCTGGTATTATACACCACATACTCAATAATTACCCAGTTAGACTTCCAGGGTAGGGACTATTTTGCAAAATGTAAGAAAAGCAGAGACTATGACTAAAATCTGAATGTAGACTTGGGACAACCTCGGCAACTGAGATCAATATATTATAAACACTGTCCTTTGAATCCTGACCCTTTCACCATGATTGCAAGGAGACAAGCACCAATGTGATGATAATGTCTCAGCACTTCCCTTCTACTGTCTCAATCAACCTGAGCTTGCACAGGAACTTCCTTCTTATGATATGCTTGAAAGATAGTCCTCACTGGCTGGCTGCCGATTAAAAGCATCCTGAAACAGAGCAGACAAACTGTGGCAGCCCAAACATGAACTGGTTCCACTGTGCTAGGCACTAAGCAAATCTGTAAATCAACACAGCTCCTGGTGCAAAATACTTCATTTGAAATAAGACAGAAAGTATACAGTAAGAAATAGAAGAGAATAAAGGATACTGAGGGAGAAATACAACAAGCTATATCACATTATTGCACAAGTTGGGGACTATACAACTTAACGGCTACAAGACACTCGAGCGTTTACAAAATAATTAAAATTGCAGCTGTCCCACACGTCTCATTTCCCAGCCATATCAAATTGGCTGATCCCTGGTAGACAATACAGCAAACAAAGGTCTTAAAGAGATACGGAGGAGCAGAGAGGTGTCATTTTTTTGGGCAGCAATTCATGCATAAGGACCATGCTGAAAAGCAGTTGCAGGATATTTGTGGGAGAAGCATCTAACCAGAAGACCAAGACTGGATTCAATAAGAGATGCAGATTTGCGAAGAGCCTAAAAGAGATAATTGAACTTGGTGATACAAGACTTTTAATGGAGTGACAGTAATACAGACCAAAAAGCTTGAACATGTGATAGTATTTAGTCCCCTGAAGAAAACAAGTCATGTAT
The DNA here is from genome assembly GCF_040807025.1 of Struthio camelus. Taxonomy (NCBI): domain Eukaryota; kingdom Metazoa; phylum Chordata; class Aves; order Struthioniformes; family Struthionidae; genus Struthio; species Struthio camelus. The sequence goes on from NC_090946.1 coordinate 46,437,965, forward strand.
ATCAGTGAGGCAGTTACAGTGGGATGGACATTGACTTCCTGAAACGCAGAAGTACAGCTGCCAGCTATGCAACTGCCTCAGCAGAGAAGAAACAAGTCATGGAGACCAAGTTCCCCATCAATCCTCCACAGGAGGATGGCAATGCTTGTATTGCTGCTGCTCACATTGTGCTATTTTGTGGAAAACAGGGAGCTTCTAAGTTCAAAGCTGTGAAATTAATACCTTTCATCAACAGCAAGTTCTCTTTACATTTCAAGCAGCTGAAGAAACAGTTCCTCAAAACAGTACGTTATTAGCAAAACTGAGCTAAGCCAGCAGAGAAGTTTTCCATCTTTCTCCAATAGGACCTTTTTTCCAACCTGCTGATAGAATTAGAAGAAAAAAGGCAAGTATGCTGAAACTACATATCAGCCTAGGAACATACAGTCTTAGAATTTCTCCTGGCAGTGTCTATGCAGGTAACATTCCTTACAGCACAGGAGCCCAGAACTTCTCCACCTACTCTACCTACAACAAAAAAAAAAGGCACCTTCAAATCATAGGCCTAACAGGTAGAGAGTATAAAGGACTGTGTTCCTCTGCAGAGATCTGGTTGTAAGGATCAGGGCAGGATACTCTGGTCTAGGGCTGCAAGAAAAAGGGATGCTAAGATTATGCTTTTAAATTTTAGAATATCAACTCCTTATTGAATATTAACCATCCCCTAGACTGAGGCAAGATACCAATAAACCTGATGCACCAGGTGAAGCAAGGAGAAAGGAGACAAATCCCCAACTGCTCTAGGGACTATTTCACAACGTGCCAGGCATTTTGTGCAAGAGGAGCTCTAACACATTCAGTTTTAGTGCTCAGTTTTAGGTGGCTACACATTCAGAGGTAGCCCAGGCAGGCAAACGGCAAGTGATCAGGAAATGAAGAAATAATGGCAGATTTGTCATGCACAAGCACTGCAGGGGGGGACATCAGTGCCTGTCATGTTTGTGCCTGATCAAATTGCTGAGCATTGTCTGGTTCACATTCAAAGCTCTCCTTCATAGTGGCTTTCTGCCTGTCTCCCTGCTACCAAGTCAAGCTGTGCTTCAAAAGTCTCTCTCAGGTTGTCTCTCTCCTCTGTACTTCAGTAGAATCACTCAGACCCACAACCTTCGGATGATTATAATAAGCCCTACTCAAGACACTCTGAATTAGTTCTGAAGTGCTAATAAAAGAAAAACACAAACAATAATACACAGGACAGTTCCTCTGACTAGCTAGGGCCTTAGGCTGCAAATTCTGTCACCTACTTGATTCACCACAGGTGAAACTCTGAAATACATGGCACCTGCCACTGCTGGACCTATCATAAGCTCTACTGCTTATGATATTCCCCTTCCTTGTCCCTTTCTTAATCAAACAGTACTTTTATATAAGTAATTGTCCTTCATGACTTTTTGGATTTTTTCATTGACACATCTTTGTATCTACTCTTGCTTAAGATCTGGAGAATCAGACATACATCTGGAGTTTTTTTTTCTTTAACAACAAAGAGTAAATACAAGGATGTGACGATGAAAAATCAACACGCATCTTTGGGCAATACTTTTTAAAATGTAATTTTTCCTCTCCCTAATTTTGCATTTTCCCCGTAAGTAAACACCAAATGAGCATGCCTTTGCAACTAGGGACAACATTAAATTAATGTGCTGCAAATCTGGCTTCAATATTTTCATATAAATCTTATACAAACCATTAGAAATAAAGATTTACAGAACACTAGTGCTGGATTTGGCCCCAAGACATTAGTCCATTATTGTTTAAAGATTTATACACTAAAGTCTCAGCAGTACTTATGTGCTGAAGTCATAACTCTGAGGAGATATTCATTCTTCAGGTAACCGAGAGCCTCAATTAACTGTGGCTCAGAAAATAGGATTTCGACTGTACTGAAGTGTGGAATAGTTCCAGCAAATAGATTAATCAAGCTTTGCAAGGAATGTTAGAAGTGCATCACAGACAAATGTCTCTGAACACAGACTTGATGTGCAATGGTTCTGGAGCTCTGGGATTTTGGTCTGTTCTGGATGTAGTAATCTGTCCTTGCTGCTTCTAACTCCATTAGGGTGTACGTTCTTTCCCTTCCTCAGAGTTCAACCAATGCATGGTGTATTATGAGCGAGCACAGACCATTTAATGTGAATTTTCCCCTCATTTATGCTCTGCCTCCTTCCCCTTGCAGGAGACACAATTTCCCAGCCACTCCTGGTTCCTTCGCCCAGTTCATTCTGTACACACCGGCAGCCTCTGATCCCCGCCTATCTTTCAAATCTGTCCCAAAGAGATTTGGGATGCAGTAAAACAGAATGACGACAGAAGAAGATTAAATGAATCCAATTACCAAACTAAGCCAAAGGGATGAGGAAGTGTAGTTCTTACTAGGAATGTCTCTGCGTGTGGGCTGCCCAGAAGGCACCATTCACAGCGAGGAGGAGCAACGCAGGACTTTCTTGGGAGGTGAGTGGTACGGAGTGTGCTGGAGGTGGGGGGGGGGGGTGGTTTCGGAGAACAAAGTGAAAACATGAATATGCTGTTCACATAAAACGTAATTTTTCTGACTAACATGATCTCACGAATGGCAGCGGAGGTGCAGAAAGCTGAGACTTCCCATTCCCTGCCCCACACGTTGTGTCACATTACTAGGAGAACGGACCATAGCCCACAGTGACCACTCTAACCTAAGAGCAAATTAAGACAGAAGCTCTGTACTTACAGTGACCAAGACAGATGCTTCCTATGTGCCTGACATAAGTTAAGACCTCGCAAGAGTCAAGCAAGCAGCAGATTCACAAGGCAAACCTGTGAAAAACGGCTGAGTTCAAACTTAGCATCTAAAAAATGTATTGCAATTAAGGTATTATCACAGAATCTTCCCAACAGCTCTTTCAGGTAAGGTCATGTCCTCCCCACAGCCTGTTGCTAGACCGCTTCCATGCCTTACCTGTAGTCCTCCCTTCTTTGGAAAAGCTGCCCTGACTCCCCAACGTTTCCTGACACTACAGCTCCACAACAAGCAAGTGTCCAGCAAGGCTCCAAGCACCTCTGAAGCAGCCCCAGCAAGAAACAGAGGCTCTGAAGGCAGAAACCCACCACCGGAGCAGGCAGAGCTTCCCATTAACAGCACAGACCTGGAGGCCAGTGCTAAGGAAGTCTGTCCCCAGGCAGACTGCACAGCTGTACCAGCTTTACTCCAGTTTTGGGTTTCAGTTGCTGGATTCACCTTTATCTTAAAATAAACCTTTAGCATTAGTTAATTGGTTAATTTCATTCTCTACCGTGAGAACAGGATTGAACTTTAAGAGCTCTTCAAAAGCTGCCAGAAATTTACAGTCCATAACTTCAGGCCCAGGTCTGAGCATTCATACTTCCCCGCTGGGGGACTGCATGACTCCAGAGTTCCTGCAGGTTGGGGCCCTGGCATTCAAACTGTGCATTCAAGCACAGGGGCAAGCAAAACGCACGGCTATTTTTGAAAGCTTGAGCTTACATGTTGTATTAGCTGATTGAATCAAATCTGACATTCAAAGAACATAAAGCACATCACAGCTTACTAGTAGAAAGCTACCCAAAACAGAATGATGAACGTAGAGAGAGAATTCATCCTGAGACCATGCTGCGACCTTACAACATCTTGCCACAACCAGTATCTTTTCCACCGTCACTAGAGAGCCAGCAGATTTAAAGAGGAGACAACATTAAGGACAGAACATTATCAGCATCAACTATCTTACATGATTTCTTAAAGCTGTCTGGAAATTCAGACAGCTCTTTTGTGAAAAG